>NC_043007.1:12386241-12428741 GCF_006345805.1 Octopus sinensis
TCATTTTGATGCAAATAATTTTTGATCTTTAACATAGTCCGATTTGAATTTTTTCTTCTACGGAAAGAAGAGTAAGCCTTCTTCAATCATACTCTCAATTTTGGTCAACTTGTACTGCAGGTTCTCGGAGGAGATATTGTTAGTTGAAGGCTACCAAACCTGCCATACACAGACAACTTCAGCTTTATATATATAGAGATATATATAGCATTCAAGGAACATAAGACTGACATAAAATTGAAAATGGATATAGTTAACACAAGCTAAATATATTCCAGACTGCCAAGATAATTAGTAAACACAGGAACAAAATAGAAACAGGAATAAAAAAAATTTCTACAAAAAACAAATATGTGACCATATGAAACTCCAAAAATGCAAAATAAATTAACAGATCAGGTGGTTGATCGAAATTAAAACCTCCCCAATTTTACAAATTCTAATGAAATTTTCTTACATTTATCAGCAAAGACTATATGATGCTTCTGCCACAATATGCCAAAATGACTAGAAATTTTATGCCAAGCATGCCATATTTGGTTCTCCTCAACCAGAGTATTTTACTAATTGGTTCGTTATTTTGAAGATTATTACATTTTTGGACATTTTTCCACATTATTAGTTTTATCATCCAGGCACAGATGGTGGTTTTGATTTATGGATTAGGTGATGCATTGTGTCCTTAAGCAAGACACTTCATTTTATGTTTCTCTAGTCCACTCATCTAGCTAAAAAGAGTAATCCTGCAAGGGACCAGCGTCCTGTCTAGGTGGGAGGAATATACATGCCATGAAACTGGGAAACTGGCGCTGTAGCATGGGCAAGTCTCCTCTGCAACAGCCCCAGGCTGAACATAAGATTAAGGGGGAAATTCATGAATGCACACATACATATACATACACATGCATACATGAACATATATTATATATGCATATGCATATGTATGTATGTATGTATATATGTACGTATGTATGTATGTATATATGTTCGTATGTATGTATGTATCTATGTATGTACATATGTAAGGATGTACATACGTATGTGCGTATGTACATATGTATGTGTGTATGTATGTATGTATGTACATATGTATGTATATGTGAGTACGTATGTATGTTTTCATGTATATATGTATGTATGTGTATGTATGTATGTGCTTATGTGTGCATGCATGTCTGTATGTATGTGTGTGATATATGTACTATTGTTGGGTAACAGTCCAGAAAAGTAGTACTCAATACAAACATAGAGAACAGTAGTTTATTTAAGTTGATCCAGAGTAATAAAACCACAACACCCTGCTTAAATAAACTACAAACACAACAGGCTTCTTACAGTTTCTATTCACTAAATCCACACACAAGACATTGGTCAGCCCATGGCTTCAGTAGAAGACACATACTCGAATGTGCCGTGCTGTGCAATTGAACCCAAAACCACAAGACTGCAAAGCAAACTCGTTAACCACACAGCCATGCCTGTTAGGCTCAGGTCAACGTCTTCTTTCACAGTTTTCCAATTCCATATTCTTACACATCCTTTTCAATGGGTTTCGAAGATGCAAAGCATATTGTGATCAAAATGTAATATAAATATAGAAACACAAGAAAGATGGAGTGATTTATCTGATAAACTCAAACGACTCCAAGAAGTATTAATCTCTGAAGAATATGTAATTGTTAACGTGTTTGTTACTTCTTATTTTTTTTTTTTTTTGTTCTTTCAGCTTTTAATCAAAATATGTATTTTGAAAGTAATGCGAATCCATACAATTCAATCCATTTAAATATGTTCAAATTCACAAATGATATGTATGTATGTATGTGTGTGTGTGGTGTGTGTGTGTGTGTGTGTGTTGTGTGTGTGTGTGTGTGTGTGTGTGTATGTATGTATGTATGTATGTATGTATGTATGTATGTATGCATGCATGCATGCATGCATGTATGTATCTATGTATGTATGCATGCATGTGTGTGTGTATATATAGACACACACAATGTATGTATACATATATATATAATGTATATATGAGTATATGTATTTATACATATGTATAATGTATATATATATATAATATATATATATATATATAATATATATATATATACAGTATATACCAATTGTGAATACATACTATGAGTGTGTGTGCATGTGTGTGGGTGTACACGTGTGTGTGTGTAATTATACATATGTATAATCTATATGCATGCATAGTCTATATGCATATATATACATGTATATATATACACATTTATATATATATACGCACACATACACAGATACATATACATGAATGTATGTGTATATATATTTTATATAAATATATATATATATTATATATATATATATATATAATATATATATATATAGAGAGAGAGAGAGAGAGAGAGAGAGAGATTGATAGATTAAATATATATATATATACATATATATATATATATATTATATATATATATATATATATAATATATATATGCACTCACACATATACATGCATATAAACATAATATCTATACACATATTTACATACATATATATATATATATATATATATATATTTAATGTAGATATACAATAGATAAATGCCTATGCATGTTGCTATATTTAAACCAAAATTTTTTAATGTCAGCTTAAAGATTTTATCAGCTTTACTAACAAATGTCTTTACTACTACTACTACTACTACTACTATTACTACTACTACTACTACTACTACTGATGCTGCTGCAACTATTAATATCTGTATATTAATACAATAGTACATTCCTACCTACTACCTTTTGCATCACGCAAAGGGAAGTAACTCAGAGAGAGAGAGAGAGAGAAGGGCTAATGGAGAGAGGAAGGAAGAAAGAAAGGACAGCAGTCCATCGCAGCGTTACTCATTTTTGCCAGCTGAGTGGACTGGACCAATGTGAAATGAAGTGTTTTGCTCAAGAACACAACGCGTCGCCCGGTCCAGGAATTGAAACCACAATCTTATAATCATGAGTCCAACAACCTAACCACTAAGCCACTTACCTTCACAATTAATAGTCTATGGTATCTGATATACCTGTATTTGTCTACGGTGTTTAAATAAATGCCACTGGCCACTCTGAGTTAGTTCTCTCTCTTTCCTCATTTTTGTTTAATTAAAGCATTAACACCTGGATAAAGCATCAATAGCCAGGTAAATCATTGTAACTCAGGTACAGCAATCATTATTTTAAGTGCCTTATTTGTTTGTTCCTTCTCGAGCCATGCCTGGCTCATAAGGGCCGGTTTCCCAGTTTCCTTGGCGTATAGGTTCCCCACCTGGATGGGACGTCGGTCTGTCACAGGTGAGCTGCAAGATGCAGGAGGAAAGAGTGAGACAAGTTGTGGCAAAAGAGTCAGCAGAAGTTCGCCATTACCTTCTGCCGGAGTCGCGTGGGGTTTAGGTGTTTCGCTCATAAACACACACATCGCCCGGTCTGAGATTCAAACCGGCGATCCCTCGACTGCAAGTCTGCTGCTCTAACCACTAGGCCATGTGCCTCCACATTTTAAGTGCCTATGTAGTCATGAGCTAACATAGATACTTTCTCAGCTCTCCTAGTCCTGACTCAGCAGTTCACACAAAATATAAAAGCCAGAGGGAGGGAGAGTCACCCCAGTAACCAGCTGGTATTCATTTCAGCTGTGTAGACTGGAGCAACATGTAATGAAGTGTTCTGCTCAAGGACACAGTGAACTGGCAGAAACGTTAGCACGCCGGGCAAAATACTTAGCAGTATTTCGTCTGTCGCTATGTTCTGAGTTCAAATTCTCCCGAGGTCGACTTAGCATTTCATCCTTTCAGGGTCAATTAAATAAGTACCAGTTATGCACTGGGGTCGATATAATCGACTAAATCCATTTGTCTGTCCTTGTTTGTCCCCTCTATGTTTAGCCCCTTGTGGGCAATAAAGAAATAAGTGAACTGGCCAGTCCGAGAACTGAATCTTTGACCTTGTGATCACGAGCCTAACACCCTAGCCAATGGTTCACTTTTGTCAAACACCTTCATTATGACAAAATAAACTGTACAGAACCACATCATCGTGGTGACACCCTTTACTCGCTTTTACTATTTTACTTGTTTCAGTCATTTGACTGCGGCCATGCTGGAGCACCGCCTTTAGTCGAGCAACTCGACCCCGGGACTTATTCTTTGTAAGCCCAGTACTTATTCTATCGGTCTCTTTTGCCGAACCGCTAAGTTACGGGGACATAAACACACCAGCATCGGTTGTCAAGCAATGCTAGGGCGACAAACACAGACACACAAACATACACGCACACATATATATAAAGGGTAAAGACCCCCTTCGGTCATGAATGACCATGAGATTGCACCTAGAAAGTTACCCTCCTAGACACAAGTCCGGGCAAGGTTGTTTATGGAAGACCAGCAGTCGCCCATGCATACCAGCCTCCCCTCTCCACGCCACCAGTGTTATCCAAGGGAAAGACAAAGGTCGATACAGCTTGGCACCAGTGACATCGCAACTCATTTCTACAGCTGAGTGAACTGGAGCAACGTGAAAATAAAGTGCCTTGCTCAAGAACACAACACGCAGCCCGGTCCAGGATTCGAGCTCACAACCTCACGATCGTAAGCTCGACGCTCTAACCACTGAGCCATGCGCCTTCACACACATATATATATATGTATATATATATATACGACGGGCTTCTTTCAGTTTCCGTCTACCAAATCCACTCACAAGGCTTTGGTCGGCCCGAGGCTATAGTAGAAGACACTTGCCCAAGGTGCCACGCAGTGGGACTGAACCCGGAACCACGTGGTTGGTAAGCAAGCTATTTACCACACAGCCACTCCTACGCCATTTCAAGTTGACTCGCAAATTTAACAATAAAACCAGTCTTGGAAAAGTTTCAATGAGGAGATTTTTTTTTTTTTTTATTCCTACTCATATTAATCCTTAGTTAAATTGAAAAAACAAACATGAAATAGAACTTAAAAAAAAAACACTAATCTTAAATTTTAATTTTTCATTAAACACAAATTGGATAGATGCTATTTTAAGTAAACAGTTACAAGACCAATATCAAATTCTTGAATTAATAATCAAAATATAAATTGATTTTTTTTTTCCCCAAAAATATCATTGGAAACAAAATACTTAAAAGTCTTCATTACTAAACACACTTAAAATGCTAACGCCTCAAATTATCATCCTTGGACATTTTAATGTTCAATTTTTAATAGCAGCTTAAATTGATAAACTGTCTTGCTTTTTTTTTTCCTTTTTTTTTATTCTTCTGTCTATCCTGCCTTTTATCTTTGATCTTTTGCTTGTTTCAGGCATTGGTCTGTGGCCATGCTGGAGTACCACCTTCAAAGGGTTTAGTCGAACAAATTGACTCCACAACTTAGAATTTTTTTTTTTTAATTCAGGTACTTGTTTTATCCATCTCCTTCGTCAAACTGCTAAGTCAGAGGAACATAACTGAACCAACACCAGTTGTCAGGCAGTAGTGAGGAACAAACACAACACAAATACAAAGACACACGCATGTATATACTCATGCCAACAAGAAAAGCAGACGTTGAATGATGATGATGATGATGATGATGATGATATAGATATATATCCTTTTTTATTCTAGGCACAAAGCCCGAAATTTTTTTGGGGGGGGGGGCAGACGATTAGATCAACCCCAGTATGCAACTGATACTTAATTTATCGACCCCAAAAGGATGAAAAGCAAAGTCGACCTCGGTGGAAAATCAGATGAATTACCACTAAGCATTTCGCCCGGCATGCTAACATTTCTGCTAGCTCGCCATCATATCACCATCATACACACACAAACAAAACAGGCTTCTTTCAGTTTCCGTCTACCAAATCCATAAACAAGGCTTTGGTTGACCCAAGGCTATAGAAGACACCTGCCCAAGGTAACATGCATTATTACTGAACCCAGAACCATGTGGTTGGGAAGCAAGCTTCTTACCACACAGCCTCACCTGCAACTACACATTTGATCATCTTTCAAGAAAATTCCCCCATATATTTTTTTTTTTTTTTGGTTATATCTACTGAAGTTCTAGTTCTTCAACACGAAATGCTTTCTTCTGCTCACCACTCACTAATCCAGAGTTCACCTACGACAAGACCACAGCATGTTAGTCGATATTAAACATGTCATAACTCATTGATTGCACGCGCGAGTCAAACCTGCAAATGAAGTCTGTCACCTCACAACATATCCAGAAAACAAAATGCCCTGAAAATCACATTTGCTTTCTTATCTCGCTTCTTCTCAATCGTTCTCATAAAGTCACATTGTAATGAATCATAGACATCACTTTTTTCTACTTTGGCTGTAATAGGCCTTCTGCTTTCAATGGTATATTTCATAAATCAATAACTAATGTATTCTCCATGCCATTTGATAATAAAGACCATCTCACCCTCTCTCTCTCTCTTTTGCCGTTATTATTAGTTAAGAAAGAACAGCAGCTGCTTCAAACTTCTTCCATCCATTTACATCCTGGATGATTCAGTAGTCTCATTGGTTCGTCTCGTACCATTAATTTATCTAGCTTGACCAAAATAAGAAATGTGACTTGCTTAAGAGAACAGTGAAATGCTAATTAAATACGGTTTGAACGCCTGACCTCTGAGTCAGAACCCAATATCTGGTATTGTAACACCCAGCTGTCATATACGCCCTTGGAAGAGTAATAAACGAACTGTAGCCAATCAAAAATGTCTTCATAGAGTTATTACACTTACATTTTGTATGCAAGTTCCTTTTTCTCAATGAGGTAAAACGAGTGGAGAGAATTATGGAATATTAAATATCTCGGTCATGGACATAGAACACAACCAAAGCCATTTTCTGAGCATTTGTTTGTGGTAAGTAGCTTGTTTACCAACCACATGGTTCCGGGTTCAGTCCCACTGCGTGGCACCTTGGGCAAGTGTCTTCTACTATAGCCTCGGGCCGACCAAAGCCTTGTGAGTGGATTCGGTAGACGGAAACTGAAAGAAGCCCGTCGTATATATGTATATATATATATGTGTGTGTGTGTGTGTGTGTGTGTGTCTGTGTTTGTCCCCTCCCAACATCACTTGAGAACCGATGCTGGTGTGTTTATGTCCCCGTTACCTAGCGGTTCGGCAAAGAGACTGATAAAATAAGTACTGGGCTTACAAAAGAATAAGACCCGGGGTCGAGTTGCTCGATTAAAGGCGGTGCTCCAGCATGGCCGCAGTCAAATAACTGAAACAAGTAAAAGAGTAAAAGAGTAAAAGAGTATATATAACTTATAAATAAGGGCAAACGAAAAAATTTCTAATGCCAAATATGCCGAAAAATTGAACATATTGTCCATTACCATATAATTTTTCACAATACGCATGCTACTCGAAAAAAAAGCCGACAGAAATTTCTAAAAAATATATATATATATATATATATATACACACATATCTTAGAAGGTTTGGAGATGATGTACAGGTATTATATATTACAAGAAATGAGGTACTCAGAAATCTGGATGGTTTTATATTTACAGATATTTGTATGTTACATGTTTTTATACATCATATACCATATATCATATATTAGCGCTTTCGTCCATTCTAGTGGAGTCTTCAATTTGACAACGGGGCCAGTCAGGCGGTACTAGCAACGACCTCGCTCGAATCTTTTACACATGCCACCGGCACAGGTGCCAGTAAGGCGATGCTGGTACCGATCATGCTCAAATGGTGTCTTTTACGTACCACCGGCACGGTGGCCAGTTAGCCGCTCTGGCAACAATCACGCTCAGATGGTGCTCTTAATACCCTACTAGCACAGGGCTGGTAACGATCACACTCATTAATAATAAATCATTATTTCATGTTATTCCACAATAAATCATTATTCCACATTAACCAACTTGTTTTTATTATCCTGCAGTATAAAGTTCTTTTAAAGGACGTAGACTGCATACTGAAGTGTAAAAGTGGCACCTCTTCTACAATAGCCTCAGGCTGACCAAAATCTTGAGAGTGAGTTTGGCAAACAGAAAGTGAAAGAAGCCTGTTGTATATATATAATGGTGGTGCCCCAGCATGACCACAGCCTCAAGGCTGAAACATATAAAAGAATAAAAGAACCCAAGGAGTGGGGGTTGAAAAGTTCATGTCTTTAGGTAAAAGCAAATCCAGGAGGATCAGTTAATTATGATTTTATTCAACGTATTCCCCCTTGCAGATTCACACACTTATTGCAGCGGTCCTTCAGTTTTTTTCTAATCCCTGTAAATGAACTCAGAAGGTCAGGCCTCCATCCAGGCCTTTTGTCAATACCTATTTCTTTACTACCCACAAGGGGCTAAACACAAAGAGGACAAACAAGGGCAGACAAAGGGATTAAGTTAATTATATCGACCCCAGTGCATAACTGGTACTTATTTAATCAACTCCAAAAGGATGAAAGGCAAAGTCGACCTCGGCGGAATTTGAACTCAGAACATAACGGCAGACGAAATACGGCTACGCATTTCGCCCAGCGTGCTAACGTTTCTGCCAGCTCGCCGCCTTTGCAACACCCTTAAAGCCAGGAACATTTCAGTAATCCCTCATATCTATGTGCGCGTGTGTGTATTTATGTCTGTTTTTGTGTCTCAGTGACACACTGACGAAGAAAAGTATGCAAGCACCATGGTATTGATCTGTTAGGACTGTTGTTTTGTCACTAAACACATGCTGTGGTTTCTGTTCCTTTTACTGCGGTAAAACCTGACCTAACAGATGCTTGAGTTAAAGTCTGTGTTCAGCTGACAGAATCATTAGTCCAGACTCTTATTTTGGTTACCTGAAAGTACAACAAGCTTCCCTTCCCTAAGTCGAACACCAGGGAGCTTCTTTAGCGTGGGGTCTACAGAGTAGAACTATTTAAATGCAAATTGTTTGCATCGGTTTTGTATGTCATTAATAATAAATCATTATCTCATGTTATTCCACAATAAATCATTATTCCACAGTATCCGACTTGTTTTTATTATCCTGCAGTATAAAGTTCTTTTAAAGGACGTAGACTGCATACTGACATGTAGATGCATAGGGAGACGGCATGTAGAATAGGATACAATATAGGATGGTGGTAAAACAGTCTCCATCCAAAAATCCACAAATAATGGATACACACACACACACACACACACACACATACACACACACATACATATATATATATATATAGATATAGATATATATACATGTGTGTGTATGTGTGCATGTATAAATACATGCATACAAGGAAAGTAATATATACACACACATGCACATACATACGCACACACATATGTACGTACATATATAGATATAGATACTGTGCTAGTAGGGTATTGATGATGATGATGATGGTGGTGGTGGTGGTGATGGTGGTGGTGGTTAAACTAGACTGTACCATGCACCACTCATTTGCATAACGATACAAGATTGACAGTTCACCATTAATTACCAGAATAATAATGCAGTGTGACTTATGAATAAATATGTACACATAGTCAGAACCATATAAATTTAGACTCTTAAGTAGTTTGCCAGACATTTTTTCTTTTTTTTTGTTTGTTTGATGTTGTCATATTTGGCATTTTCATCATTCATCTGTAACGTCCAATTTTCCCAAGAATTATTGCCATATTTCAGAGAAATTTTTACTCTTTTAAATGCCAACCCATCTAAGTGAAGTGCTGTTTCTTTAATACAAAACAGCTATTTTTAAAGTACATATTTTTTTTTTCTTATTACCATGCTGGAGCACCACCTTTAGTCAAACAAACTGACCCCAAGATTTATTCTTTGGAAACCTAGTACTTATTCTTTTAGTCTCTTTTGCCAAACCACTAAGTTATGGGGACATAAACACACCAATGTCAGTTGTCAAACAATGGTGGAGGGACAAGTACCGTTGACGATTTTTTTTCCTCCATCTTCCCTTCTCTGGATCTTTCCTTCTATGTTTCCGACGAAGAGCTCCACTCGAAACCTTAAACCCTCCTTCTTTCCTGAGCGTCCAATAATACTATATTTGTTCCACGTCCTCGCGTTGTTGTGTTTTCATGTTTGGATTAACTATATATATATATACATACATACAATGGGCTTCTTTCAGTTTCCGTCTACCAAATCCACTCACAAGGCTTTGGTCAGCCTGAAGCTATAGTAGAAGACATTTGCCCTAGGTGCCACATGGTGAGACTGAACCCAGAACCATGTGGTTGGGAAGCAAGCTTCATACCACACAGTCATGTCTGCACCTCACACCCTCAGCGTTGGCACTCTCAACGTCAGCACACTGAAAGGTAGGTCAGGTGAGATTGCTGAGATGCAGAGATGTGTCGATATATGCTGCATCCAAGAAGTAAAGTGGAGAAGAGGTTCTGCTAAGTTCCTCACAGGCAAAGAACACAGGTACAAGATTTTCTGGGCAGGGAACACTGACGGCGTTGGGGATGTGGGTATACTTCTTGCAGAGAAATGGGTAGATAAGGTAATTGAGGTAGTCAGAGTATGTGACAGAATACTTAAGATTAGATTAGTGCTCCATCATGGGTTAGCAACCATTATCTCGGCCTATGCCCCTCAGCCAGGGCTATCCGATGGACAGAAGGACCGATTCTATGACACCCTCTTGCAGACTACTGCATTGATGAATGACAGGGACCTTCGCTTTGTGGCTGGTGACTTCAATGGACGTGGACAACATACCTATTTCTTTACAACCCACAAGGGGCTAAACACAGAGAGGTCAAACAAGGACAGACAAATGGATTAAGTTGATTATATCGACCCCAGTGCGTAACTGGTACTTAATTTATCGACCCCGAAAGGATGAAAGGCAATGTCGACCTCGGCGGAATTTGAACTCAGAATGTAGCGGCAGACGAAATACTGCTAAGCATTTCGCCCAGCGTGCTAACATTTCTGCCAGCTCGCCGGCCTTATATGGACAACATACCATCACTCATAAACACGCACACATCGCCCAGTCTGAGATTCAAACCCACGATCCCTCTACCATGAGTCTGCTGCTCTAGCTCTAACCACTCGGCCATGTGCCTCCATAATAAAGACCGTAAATACCAAATTTGAAAGTTTTCTAGTCGTTGTGTTTCCTGCAAGTACTAACCAAAAAAAATTACATTTGGCTCATTTCAAATAAGGATCAAGAATACTCTGAGACTTTTGCTTTTATAATCTTTCTCTTTTTTAAGCAAACACAATAATCCGAAAATCCAAAAAGCTTCACTAGGTGAAGCGTACCATTATTTTAACTGCATGGCTGCTACGTTATTTTACGAACCAACAAGAAAGAAATAACAGATTTAATAATTGCGAAACAACTTTTGTCTCTTCATATACAAAACCAATTTGAAGTACCCTTCACACTGAGTCTTCCATGTATGTGTGTGTGTGTGTGTGTGTGTGTGTGTGTGTGTATGTATGTGTGTGTGTATATATGTATGTGTGTATGTGCCTATGTATATATGTATGTGTGTATGTGCCTATGTATGTATGTATGTGTGTGTGTGTATATGTATGTGTGTATGTATATATGTATGTGTGTATGTGCCTATGTATGTATGTATGTATGTATTTATGCATGTATGTATTGTGTGTGTATGTATGTATGTATACATGTATGTATGTATGTATGTGTGTGTATGTACACACATACATACACACATATACATACATATACATACACACACACACACACACACACATACATATATATATATATACATATATAAGGGGAAAGTTTACGAAAATAAACAAAAGACGAAGACAGGTGGTGTACAAAACAAACAGATGTATTAGTATAGCGCTCAGGAATAGAAAAAGTCTTTCATGTTTCGAGTCTATGCTTTTCTACAGAAAGATATACATACATACACACACATATACACACATACATATACACACATATCCACTGGTAGAATATTTCTCTGAATTTTCTTCCCTAAATATTTTCATAGTCAAATTTGTCGTAATTTTGAAGAACGTTGGTATGTAGATTTTCATTTGCTGCCGATTATAGCTGCACTTGCGTGGTGGATTTGAAAAATTATAATGTATATAGATTAATTATAGCACCTATGCTGATGAGAGATGGATGGCTAATTACTTTATTTGTTCATTGATGCCGAAACTCGAGTACATATCGTAAGTATTGAAATGTTATATTTTTCATTCCCTTCAAAATTACTCTTATCCATGGTTTAGGTTTTAACTGCTCTTTTCAGCATGTAAGGTGTCCTGTTAGGTTCACCTCTTTTGTGTATGGAAACGTACACTAATTTATATTTCCATATTTATTTATTTAGTTGGATTTTTTCAGTTTGAACAGCAGTTTTTTCTAGTGGTGTCATATGAAATTGTCATCCATAATTATGACCCTAGTATCGATCTATTGCATTTCAATCTGTTTTAGGGTTAGGGTTAGGGTTAGGGGTGGGAGGAAGGGTATCTTTTTTCTTCAGAAATGTAAATAAACCCAATCTGTTTCTTAAACGAGGGACATATTCACACGGCACAGAATGTTTTCACCTCAATAGACATCATTGATTGGTTGAATTTGCAGAAATTGAAGAAAAAAAACAAAAAATATCTTATAAACTATAGAATTTTCTCAATAAAGCCAAGAGAAAAAGATGTTTTATAAACACATTCTACCTGTATATGAAGTTTAAAAGTGTTTAGTTACATGGAAATTATTTTAAAAAACTGCCGTTCAAACCGGAAAGATCCAGTTATTCAATTATTTAAAATAAACACCAGTTTTACCGTGTAAAACTGGTAAGCCTTGACAGGTTAAGAAAAGTATTATAGCGACTCTAATACTGAAAGAAAAATCACAAAAACTGGAAGAAAGAAAATTAGAGAAGAAAAAAATACAGTTAACGAGCAATTAAATGTTTTTGTGGTCGCCATGAATTGAAAGATTTTATGGAAAATAAATTGAACTTCCAACGTTGAAAACCATTTTAAAACTATTTGTAAACCATCCACTCTCTCAGACTGGTAATTTTTGCATGGGAACAGATAACGCCATAAGGTTCCTGAATAGTCTCCACAATAACATAGAAGTGACATCATGTGATCTTTTTTTTACAGAATGCAACTCAAAGGAACAAAACCCATTTGAAGCCAACAGAGTCTTTGTTTATTGACCTTAGGGGTTTTCTAGGTTAACAGATCTGGCTGACATAATGGAGAATTAACCCTTAGGTATTTCGACCGCCATCATCATCATCATCATCATCATCATCGTTTAACATCCGTTTTTCATGCTAGCATGGGTTGGACGGTTCGACCGGGGTCTGGGAAGCCAGGAGGCTGCACCAGGCTCCAGTCTGATCTGGCAGTGTTTCTACAGCTGGATGCCCTTCCTAATGCCAACCACTCCATGAGTGTAGTTGGTGCTTTTTACGTGCCACCGGCACAGGTGCCAGGGGAGGCTGGCAGCGGCCACGATCGGTTGGTGAGTTTTTACGTGCCACCAGCACAGGTGCAAGGTGAGGCTGGCAACGGCCACGATCGGCTGGTGTCTTTTACGTGCCACCAGCACAGAAGCCAGTCAAGGCGGCACTGGCATCGGCCACATTCGGATGGTACTTTTTACGTGCCACCGGCACAAGGAACACAACTACAGTTTCCATTGATTTTTGATGTTGATGTACTTGACTCAATAGGTCTCCTCAAGCACAGGGTCAAAACAGTGTTTCTTTACTTGTCACCTGCACAGTAGTCAGTCCAGCGGCACTGGCAACTGCCAGGTGCCAGTCATAGGATTGGTTCAATTTCGATTCCGATTTCATATCTAGCCCAAATATTCTACCTGTTTTCTGTTCAAACCAGCTAGATCTGGTCTCTTGCACCTACCATACAATGTTATTCTAAAGGTAAACAATCACATAGTTGATATCTTGAAGCTAGAAGATAATGCATGGTTAACACGGTTAATTCAAAACAATGTGAATAAAGAAGCAGTACATTGGACAGAACAAAAGTTAGAGTTTAATTAAAGCTTAATAGTTAATCATTTGATCTATGCCAGTAATTTTTGTCACCCTTAACTAATTATGCTTTTACTGACTGATTTCACTTGACACATTTGTAATGAAGTCGATATCTTTTACTATCATGCTCTTTTGCTAATTCATTTCTCTCCTATTTCCTATATTGGATCTTTTCACTTTGATCGGCAGATTTTTAAAATAATTTCTTTGTAACTAAACACTTTCATCGATACTACGGTCATAATTATGGGTGGACACTAAAGAGGGAACGGTTTTGTTATCCAGCTCTGTTTACGAGTGACCCCTCAGTTTATGGCTACAGGGTATCTTTTTCTCTCATAAATAACAGTGACACATTGATATGACACCACCAGAAAATGTTGTTGACAAGCTACGGCAGAAATTGTATTCACCTCAATAGATGTCAATGATTGGTTGAAATTGCCAAAATGCAAGAAATTAAACAACAAATAGCTTACAAACTACAGAATTTTCTCAAGAAAGCCAAGAGAAAAAGATGTTTTATAAACACATTCTACCAGTATACGAAGTTTAAAAGTGTTTAGTTACAAAGAAATTATTTTAAAAATCTGCCGGTCAAAGCGAAAAGATCCTCTATATTTATGCATGCAAGTACCAAAATAATTGTTGCATATTATTTTCTACTCAATATTTGTCTAATTTTGGAAGAATATTCTCAGTTTTATTTCTTTAAAATCTGATCTGATTTTTCTTGATTGAACTAGCTCAAGGTTCAATAGTCTATCGGTGAACAGAAAAACCATTTTTTCCCATGGAATTTCTTTGGCAAAATATTAAACAGAATATAAAGCTACTTAGATTTTCTCATTATCTTTATTTAGTAAATAAATCAGCTTCATGTATTAATTTTGAGTAAGACAACACTCAATTTATAATATCAATTCAAGAAAGAAAAAAAAAAGAAAATACGATCTACAATAAATAATATCATCGGATAATAATAAATGTAACAGCCTTTGACAAACTTACACGCAAAACTTCAATTTTGCTTTTTTTTTATTTTATAACTTATGATCTTTTTTTTTTTGCAAATGATTTCTCAGGTTTCATATTTATACAAACACTATGACGACAATGATGACGAGGGGGGGGGGAGGGGGACGATGACAGCCAACGAACATTCTACAACTCATTCGCCATAAACTGTATACATGGAGCAAACTCACGCATCATCATCATCATCATCATCATCATTGCCGTCATCGTTTAACGTCTGCTTTCCATGCTGGCATGGGTTGGACGGTTTGACTGCTCGATTAGCAAGCCAGGAGGCTGTTCTGGCAAGATTTCTACAGCTGGATGCCCTTCCTAATGCCAACCACTCCGAGAGTGTAGTGGGTGCCTTTTACGTGCCACTGGCATAGGTGCCAGTCAGGCGGCATTGGCATCAGTCATACCCAAATGATGCTTTTTATGTGCCACCAGCACGGGTGCCACTCAGGTGGCACTAACATCAGCCACACTCAAATGGTGATTTTTACATGCCACCAGTACAGGAGTTCCAATTATTTACATCCCTGTAACTTAGCAGTTCAGTAAAAGTGACTGACGGAATAAGTACCAGGATTAAAAAATAAGCAGTGGTGTCAATTTATTCGACTAAAACTTCAAGGCAGTGCCCCAGCATGGCCACAGTCCAATGACTGAAACAAGTAAAAAATATAGGATTTTAGCCCCCCAAAAAAACAAAATAACATTGTGATACATACATACACACACACACACACACATATATATATATATACCGTTGTGTCTGGGGAGAGCCATTCTCTTTTAGTGCCCTATAAAAGAGAATGAATCTCCCCAGACACAACAGAATATGCTTCAACACACGAACTCATATAAAGAATCTTGCAAACCAAATCCAAAAACAAAATATATATATATATATATATATATATAATATATATATATATATATATTATATATATATGTATATATATATGTATAATATATGTATATATATATGTATATATATATGTATATATATATGTATCTATATATGTATATATATATATATACATATATATATACATATATATATATACATATATATATATACATATATATATATATATATATATATATATGTGTATGTATATATATGTATATATATATATATATATATAATATATATATATATATATGTATGTATATATGAACTAAGCATGAAGAGTCATAAAAATCAAATTTTTTATCAAGAACATAGGTCAACAACTCCAATCAAAGCATTAAAATACGTTATAATCTATCGGAAAACTGTTAAATAGACTAGAAAAATCACAAATTAAAATTTTTCTCTTATCTAAAGATTTCCAGACTGTCTTCAATGGAATTCTAATAACTATATCTTCATGGTTTTATTAAGACCTTTCAGTAATTATAATTAGTTTAAAATTAAAACCATTTAGAGTTTTACTATATTTCTCACTTTAATCGGAGAATCTTTTATTGAAAACCAATTTCTTATGCATCTTCCATCGTATTAAGACTAAAACATTTAGAAAAGTAGAACTATCACAGAATCATAGAATCCGGAATAGAATTATAAAGAATCAGCTTGCGCTAGAAATATTTGTATCTGGTTTAAAAATGAAATTGAATATTCTTTTTTGTTCTAGGCACAAGGCCCGAAATTTTGGGAGGAGAGGACCAGTCGATTAGATTAACCCTAGTACACAAATGGTACTCAATTTATCGCCCCCCCCCTCCCCCAAAAGGCAAAGTTGACCTTGGACCCCAGTTGCATACTGGGATCGATCTAATCAACTGGACCCCTCCCCAAAAATTTCAGGCCTTGTGCCTAGAGTAGAAAAGAATAATTAATTGAGGAATACAGTGTATTTCATTAAAAATATAGTCACGAAAAGGTATTTGAAATTTTTAAAATAAGAGCCAAAGACTCGTTATTAAACCCAAAGACTCATTATTAAACTCAAAGACTCATTATTAAACTCAAAGACTTGTTATTGAACCCAAAGACGTGGATTCAATTTGCCAAGAAATTTCACAACATCCAACAATGATATAAATATAATCTTTCATCTTTTACTTGTTTCAATCATTAGAATGTGGCCATGCTGGGGCACTGTCTTGAAGAATTTCTTTTAGCTGAATGAAATGACTCCAGTCTTATAGAATGAGCCTGGTACTAATTCTATCAGACTCTTTTGCCGAACCATTTAGTTACTGAGGCGTAAACACACCAATACCAGCAGTCAAGCAATGGTGGAAGAGAGAAACAAAGATAGAAAGACAAACACACACACACATCGAAGTTAATGGGGGATAGAATTTCTTAGGGAAACATGATGAAAGCATACTGGTTGCAGCGAGATTAATAATTCTTCCTACTGTAGGAACAAGACCCAAAAATTGTGGGGAGAGACCTAGTCAATTACACAGACCCTAGTACTCAACGGGAATTCTTTTATCGACTCTGAAAGGATAAAAGACAAAGTCAATCACTTCAGAATTTGAACCCAGAACATCATCATCATCATCATCGTTTAACGTCTGCATTCAATGCTGGCATGGGTTGGACGATTTGACTGAGGACTGGCAAACCAAATGGCTGCATCAGGCTCCAATCTTGATCTGACAGAGTTTCTACAGCTGGATGCCCTTCCTAACGCCAACCACTCCAAGAGTGTAGTGGGTGCTTTTATATGCCACTGGCATGGGGGCCAGTCAGGCGGTACTGGCAATGACCTCGCTCAAATGTTCTTTCACGTGCCACCGGTACAAGTGCCAGTGAGGTGACGCAGGTAACGAACACGCTCGAATGGTGCCTTTTACATGCCACCGGCACGGAAGCCAGTTAGCCACTCTGTCAACGATCGTGCTTGGATGGTGCTCTTAGCACTCCACTAGCACAGATGCCAGTCCTCGAATTTGATTTCGATTTCAATTTCACTTGCCTCAACAGGTCTTCGCAAGCAGAGTTTAGTGTCCAAAGAAGGAAAGGTGGAACAGATGCTGCTAATGATTCAACCAGCTTACTGTTCAAAATATGAGCTTAATAATGAAAACAATTATTTTACTAAATATCGCTTAATTATTTTAATAATTAATTGAGGAATACAGTGTATTTCATAAAAAAATATGGTCACGAAAAGGTTAAAATAGAAAGGAGGAGGCTAACAGTACAGGAAACATTTTCAGTCATCTTTAACAGTTGGTATGTGTATAATTGCTATGAGCAAACACAAATAGTTTGAAATGGCCAGGTTAAAAAATATATTTTCAGTTTTTAACGGTTAAACTTGAAGAAAAGCTATAAACAATAGCATATAAATGGGAATGGAAGCACTCCGTCGGTTACGACGATGAGGGTCCCGGTTGATCCGAATCAACGGAACAGCCTGCTCATGAAATTAATGTTTAAGTGGCTGAGCACTCCACAGACACGTGTACCGTTAACGTAGTTCTCGGGGATATTCAGCGTGACACAGAGAGTGACAAGGCCGGCCCCTTGAAATACAGGTACAACAGAAACAGGAAGTAAGAGTGAGAGAAAGTTGTGGTGAAAAAGTACAGCAGGGATCACCACCATCCCCTGCTGGAGCCTCGTGGAGCTTTTAGGTGTTTTCGCTCAATAAACACTCACAACGCCCGGTCTGGGAATCGAAACCGCAATCCTATGACCGCAAGTCCGCTGCCCTAACCACTGGGCCATTGCGCCTCCACTAGCATGTAAATAGAGAGTTGAAAAAAAAACCTCTTCAGATAGAGAAATTCAAAGGGTACAAGTGGGGCATGAACCCATTAAAAACAAATTATTTCATGCTCTCTCAAAGTTTACATTTTCAGATTTATTGTGTTCCACCGAATTATAAAACAGATATAATTAATATTCCAAATTGAGGCATTGGTTAAAAGAAAGGTGTCAGACAGCAGAATACTCATTTACTCATTTACTTATTCGTTTCAGTCATATGACTGTGGCCATGCTGCAGCACCACCTTTAGTCGAGGAAATCGACCCCAGGACTTATTCTTTGTAAGCCTAGTACTTATTCTATTGGTCTCATTTGCTGAACCTCTAAGTTACAGAGACTTAAACACACCAGCATCGGTTGTCAAGCGATGTTGGGGGAGGGACAAACACAGACACACAAACATACACACATATACATACATATATACGATGGGCTTCTTTCAGTTTCCGTCTACCAAATCCACTCACAAGGCATTGGTCGGCCCGAGGCGATAGTAGAAGACACTTGCCCAAGGTGCCACACAGTGGGACTGAACCCAGAACCATGTGGTTGGTAAGCAAGCTACTTACCACACAGCCACTCCTACGCCTGAAATTTAGCTGAAATTTTTTTTTTAATTAGCAACTAAAGTTTTAAGGAACAAAATATGACTCCATTGTTCTGGTTTAAACACTAAAATAAAGCATTTTAATTATCATGTAACGAGAACAGCAAATTAAAGATATAGAGTAGCAAAGCCTTGAATAATTAAGAACATTCTTAATTATTTCGTATTTAAACCAGCCATGTCTAGACCAAATGTTCACCCTGTTTTATGTTTGAGGTGACCAGATCCAACCTCTCACACCTCCCCTGCAATATCATCTTAAAAATAAACAATCACACCACCGAAATCTCAATGCTACAAGATAATGCATGATTATTTCAAAACAATGTAAATATATAGATGTAGGCATGGCTGTGTGGTAAGAAGCTTGCTTCCCAACCACATGGTTCCAGGTTCAGTCCCACTGCGTGGCACATTGGGCAACTATCTTCTACTATAGCCTCAAGCCAATCAAAGCCTTGTGAGTGGATTTGGCAGAGGGAAACTGAAAGAAGACCATCGTATATATCTATGTATATGTGTCTTTTGTGTCTGTGTTTGCAACCCCACCTCTCCACCATTGCTTGACAATAGATGTTGGTGTATTTATGTCCCTGTAACTTAGCAGTTCAACAAAAGAAAACAATAGAATAAGTACTGGGCTTACAAAGATAAAGCCTTGGGACCGATTTCTTCAACATAAGAAAAAAACCCTCTAAAGTGGTGCTCCAGCATGGCCACAGTCGAATGACTGAAACAAGTAAAAGAATAGATAAATAATAAATAAATGCACCCTTTTAAAGCCTAGTTCAGGCTCATGGGCCCAGTTTCCCGGTTTCAATGGCTTATGTGTTCGCCAGCTGGACGGGATGCCAGTCCATCGCAGCATTACTCACTTTTGCCAGCTGAGTGGACTGGAGCAACGTGAAATGAAGTGTATTGCTCAAGAACACAACGCGTCGACCGATCCAGGAATCGAAACCACAATCTTACAAGCATGATGCTGACACCCTAACCACTAAGCAACATGCCTCCACATTATATATATATATATTCATCTGAATCTAAATTTTGCTGAACTTCTATATATATAAATGTGCCCTTTTAAAGCCTAGCCAGGCTCATGGGCCTGGTTTCCTGGTTTCTATGGCATATGTCTTCCCCAGCTGGATGGGACGCCAGTCCATCATAGCGTTACTCATTTTTGCCAGCTGAGTTGACTGGAGCAACATGAAATGAAGTGTTTTGCCCAAGAACACAACGCATCGCCCGGTCCGGGAATCGAAACCTCAATCTTACGATCATAATACTGACACCCTAACCACTAAGCTATGCGCCTCCACTAAAAGAATAAAAGAATAAGAATAACCATTATGTTCAGCAGAGTAAACTGAATGCTGAAAAGTTAAGCACTTAGACCCATTTGATGTGAACCTCTTTGAGACATTCCTTGGTTCTGTAATACAAACTTCCTGTATAAAGTGCTCTGAATTAGTCTTTCATCGAAATTCCTTGCTAATTAATGTTCCTAACACAAGCTTAACAATGCCAAAGTTATTTTACCAAATTATTCTTTATTTTCAAAATTAATTGAAACACTGGCAGCGTATGGTATTAGAAATATGGTAACAAAAGCATTAAGAAGCTAAAACTGGATTAATTAATGTGGAAGAATTAGATGGTTTTATTTCAAAAATACAGATCATTATTCTAAGATTCTAAAACAATAAGGGCCATGAAAGCAAATTCAATTCAACCTGCAATGAATAATATACAAGACAATGTGACTGTGAGCTAATGAGGAAAACTCTATGTGAGAGCTCGACTTGCTAGAAATAGTAGCCAAATCTATCTTAAATCACAACTCATCAACTTTATAAAATGGAATATGTATTAGATAATGTAGATACTCCTACAGACAGGATGGTCGTGGCTGTAATACAGTTGGTCAAAGATCTGCTCAGTCTGGATTAATATGGAAGTAAACGAAAGAAGAAGAAGAAGAAGAAGAAGAAGAAGAAGAAGAAGAAGAAGAAGAAGAAGAAGAAGAAGAAGAAGAAGAAGAAGAAGAAGAAGAAGAAGAAGAAGAAGAAGAAGAAGAAGAAGAAGAAGAAGAAGAAGAAGAAGAAGAAGAAGAAGAAGAAGAAGAAGAAGAAGAAGCACAACCACCACCACCACCACCGATTATATCAAAAAACCGAATACACAACACATCAAAAGGTGACTAAGTGCAGAATATGTGAAAAAAAGGGTGAAACCATATGGCACATTACCAGCCAATGTACGCCACTAGCCCAGAAGGAACATAAGAGACATCACGACAATATAGCAAGGATTGTCCATTGGACACTTTGCAACAAGTATGGATTTGACGGGGCAAAAAAGTGGTACGGACATAAACCCATAGGCATCATCGAAAATGATAATGCAAAGATCCTTTGGGATTTTATGATTCAGTGCAACCATGAGATAAAGAATAGGAAGGCCAGCAATTTCAGTGGAGGGGATAAGTCAGTTACATCAACCCCAGTGCGCAACTGGTGCTTATTTAATTAACCCTGAAAGGATGAAAGGCAAAGCTGGCCTCAGTGGAATTTGAACTCAAAACATTATGCTGAAAGAAATGCCACAAAGAAAATTGTCCAGTGTAAGTTAATGATTCTCTCCTTAATTGTTTCAAAATTTGGCACAAGACCAGTAATTTTAGGGAGGTGAAGATTTGTTGATTACATCAAACCCAGTACTTGGCTGGTTCTTTATTTCATCAACCCCCAAAAGGATGAAAGGCAAAGTTGACCTTGGCAAGATCTGAATTTAAAAAATCATAAAGAACTGGAAGAAACACGGCAATGCTCAAATACTTCTGCCAGCTTACTATCATCATCATCATCATCATCATTATCATCATTTAACGTCCGTTTTCCATGCTGGCATGGGTTGGATGGTTCGACCGAAGTCTGGGAAGCCAGGAGGCTGCGCCAGGCTCCAGTTTGATCTGGCAGTGTTTCAACAGCTGGATGCCCTTCCTAACGCCAACCACTCCGTGAGTGTAGTGGGTGCTTTTTACGTGTCACCGGCACAGGTGCCAGAGCAGGCTGGCAAACGGCCACGATCGGTTGGTGCTTTTACGTGTCACCAACACGGATGCCAGTCAGGCGGCACTGGCATCTGTCACATTCAGACGGTGCTTTTGATTTTTACTAAGTCGTTAACAAAATGAATGATTGGCTTGCTTGATGAAGCCAGGTTTCTAAATTGGGAACTTTTGTCAGGAACAAACTTAAACATCATTATTTTGTAAATCATTACCAAATACATGAATCATCTCTTTGAATTAAATGTCAAAAATATAAAAAATCTTTAAAAGAAAACAACTTGACATTTTTGATGAGGGCAAATAATTTTTACCCAATTTTTTTAAAAGCTATAACCAACCAATAATCAATAATGAAAGAAAGAAATTGGAAAAAATTCCTTGGTTAAGAAACTTACTTCCCAACTATGCAGTATTGGGTTCAGTTCTCACTTGCTGGAACCTTGGGCAAGATTCTTCTATAATATCCCTGGGTCAGTTCATGATTTGTGAGTGGATTTGATAGACCCAAGGTGAAAGAAGCCTGTTGTATGTATATATCTATGACAGTTATCTATGTATCATACTAAATGTATATACACTGTTGACAGGCAAGCTACTGCTAAATTCGTTTGAGATAACATCTCTTATGGACATGCTGTGTTTTAAAACACAATATATATCAGATCCAAAATGAATGGGGTATTTTTTGGTGGCTTTTGTTTTTCTCTAAATTCCTCTTTCATATTAATTTCAAATGTCGGCACAAGGCCAGCAATTTCAGGGAAGGGGCAAAGTCAATTACATTCACCCCAGTGTCCAGCTGGTACTTATTTTATCCACCTCAAAAGGATGAACGGCAAAGTCAACCGTGGTAGATTTTGAACGCAGAACATGAAGATGGGTAAAATAAAACTAAAAATGGTAACAATTCTGCCAGTTCACCACCTAAAATTCTTCTTTCATATTAATAACAAAGAATATCTGGGGTAAGAATGTTAGCTAATAACAGAGAACTTGTCAGTTCGTTTGGAAATTAGATATATTAAATATGAAGAAACGATGGAAATAATTCAGTCTAATTTCAGTAATGTACTGATGCCTTTCATAATCCAACTGAGGTTTCTGGCTTGCCAGAGCTGCAGCACGGATCAAAAGAGATAGATTAAGAATGATAAAGAACCGAACTGACAAGTAAGAACATGAAAGTTCTGCAGAGAAAGAACAGATATGCGAAGAATAAACAAAGGATAAGGTTGAAAAACTAAGTAAACAATATCCTGCTAATTTACTGATAAGCAGCAACAGACATGGGATAAACAGATGTAAGTTTGGCTAGAAAGAGTAAGAAGTAGAAGCAATTGAGAAGGAAGGGAGAAAAAAGGAGGGTAAGTAAGACAAATGTACAGGTAATTCATTTAAACTTGAAAAAATAGATTGAAAACCATTGATCATAATGGTAACAGTATAATGGTCATATTGGGCAAAACTTTGGTAAACAGATGTAAAACATACTTTAGAATAATATTGGTGTTCTGAGATAGGGCAGTTAGAATATGTTGTTTGTTTTTTTAATAAAGTTTAAATTTGTTTATATTTCGTCTTTGGATTTGGTTTGCAAGATTCTTTATATGAGTTCGTGTGTTGAAGCATATTCTATTGTGTCTGTGGAGAGTCATTTTCTTTTTGTGCCTTATAATGTAAAATTTCCACTTATTTCTTATTTTTATTTTCCTAAAATTTTCGTTGCATCTTGCAACATTTTCAATAGTCTTGACTATTTCTAATTTTTATTTTCCTAAAATTTTCATTGCATCTTGCAACCTTTTCAATAGTTTTGACTCTTTTCAATAAAAAGGGGCAGTCAATAAGGGTTCAAAACTATTGAAAATGTTGCAAGATGCAATGAAAATTTTAGGAAAATAAAAATTAGAAAAAAGTGGAAATTTTACCGATGAGTGTCTTACAATATAAGGCACAAAAAGAAAATGACTCTCCCCAGGCACAACAGAATTTGTTTATATTATAGAGTAAATAGAAGGCAACATGCCTTTAAATCATAAACTACTGATAATTCCAAAATATCTATTAAGGTATCTTCCATCTATCTCACCAAAGATAAATATTCATCTGCTCTTATTTCTTTTTTGCAAAAACAAACTGTAAAAGCCAAAAGTGTGTTAACCCTTTAGCATTTAAACCGGCCATATCCGGCCAAAAGTATTCAGCCTGTTTTATGTTCAAAATGGCCAGATCTGGTCTCTCACACCAACCCTACAGTATCGTCTTAAAATTAACAGCTACCTCATCAAAATCTCATAGCTACAAGATAATGCAGGATTAGTTCCAAACAATGTGGATAAAAAATGATTAGTTTTGGCAGAATAATATGAACAGTAAAGGGTTAAATTCAGATCCATTATATGTCAATAATGTAAACTTTTGTGATAAACCTCTTCTCACAACAGTTGAGTATTCGTGTTATGCCCATCCACAAATTTAGTAAATTTCTAATTGATGAATCTGTATTTATTGTGGAGAGAAAAAAAAACAGTCTCTACAAATTTTTTTCTCACTTTTACTTGTTTCAGTCATTTGACTGCAGCTATGCAGTCGACACCAGGACTTATTCTTTGTAAGCCTAGTACTTATTCTATCGGTCTCTTTTGCCGAACCGCTAAGTTATGGGGGCGTAAACACACCAGCATCGGTTGTCAAGCAATGTTGGGGGGACAAACACAGACACACAAACATATACACACACATACATATATATATATATATATTTGAACTCAGAATGTAATGGCAGACGAAATACTTATTTTTTTACTACCCACAAGGGGCTAAACACTCAGGGGACAAACAAGGACAGACAAACGGATTAAGTCGATTACATCGACCCCAGTGCGTAATTGGTACTTAATTTATCGACCCCAAAAGGATGAAAGGCAAAGTTGACCTCGGCGGAATTTGAACTCAGAATGTAACGGCAGAATACGGCTATGCATTTCGCTTGGCATGCTAACGATTCTGCCAGCTCGCCGCCTTGAGTGTCTTGTACCTGAGAAATACAGGACTAAGAAGAGGGCTTGCTCCTGGATATGTGTCTCACAGGCCTATCAGTATACGGACTAATGTCATATGAACCCGTACCTCTTGCTTTTGGCAAGAAATATGCTCCTGTGTCTAAAGGTCAAGTTCAAGAGAGCAGGAGACTAGCTGAATAAACGGTAAATCAACCAGCAGAAGGCTATCTTTCCCCAAGAAAAATCACTAACCTTCAGACTATAGACTGGAAGTCTATGACCAATAACACCATAAGACATGCCACATGAAGAAACATTTTTTCATGTTAAGAGTTGCTGAAGCATGGAACAAACTGCCGGCGTCAGTTGTTAGTTGTCGGAGCACTGCATCCTTCAAAACTTCCATGCTTCCTGAGATTCGCCAACACTACACCTGATTTTCTCCCCTCCATACATACGCAAGCATGTATCTGACTCATACACTGTTCACTCCCCAGACATTTATACATTACTGTGTATGCTTTATACACACTTTTGACAAGTTGTGGTGCACCTGAGCACTGTATACAATAATTTCATTATTATTATTATTATTATTATTATTATTATTATTATTATTAAGAGAGATCTTGAGGGTATATCAGTCCAGGTCATGAGTGGCTTCCATTACCACCCATTACCTATTCTTACACAATCATGCTTCAAATAAACTACAAGCTCTTTATGAATATTAACTCTGAACTTCAGAGGTCGCGAAAAGGAAGTTGTTTTGAAGTCTAAGATAGATATTTCCTTGCATGCTAGTAATAGTGTTTCCACCCACCTCCGTATTCCTATATTCAGGGATGGTAGTGGGGTGGGGTGGGGTGGGGTGGGGGTGTACATCTTTTCCCATGACTATTACTAACTGGTACAGGTAATGCTTGAAATACTTTCTGGCAGCAGCGTGGCTGAGATCACTAAAGTAAAAAAGAGAGCAAAGGAGTGATTATGTTTGTAAGTTCAGGGGCAAAAGCTTTGAAGTGTGTGTGTGTGCATGTGCATATATATATATATATATTATATATAGAGAGAGAGATAGATATAGATAGATAGATAGATGGATAGATATAGACAGACAGACAGACAGACAGATAGATATAGATAGATAGATAGACAGATAGATAGATAGATATAGATAGATAGATAGATAGATAGATAAATAGATAGATATAGATAGATAGATAAATAGATAGATATAGATAGATAGAGATAGATAGATAGATAGATAGATAGATAGATAGATAGATAGATAGATACATACATACATACATACACAAACACATGCACACACATGCACATGCACACACGCACACACATGCACATGCACACACACACACACACACACACACACACACATACACACACACACACACACATACACACACACACACACATGCGTAATTGCTCATGTCATGTAGCCCCAGATCAGCCTTGATCGTCCAATAAAAACAGAATCACTTGTAAGAGAAAATTTCTTTCAGACTATCCCCACCTCTCTCTCTCTCTCTCTCTCTCTCTGATACAGGTAGAAGAGTATTTCTTTGAAAATATAGACTAAAGTTACAAATATAGGTGTGATGGTTTTACAGTAGGAAAACTACATTTTGTAATATGAGAACAAGTCAGCTGTGAGAATCTAAACAGAATCTAGAAATAAATGTTGTCGATTAATTTATTTACTTGTATATTTTCATTTCAAAATATACATACATTTTATTTTAGCCTCTGTCTAGTTGATGGTACTGCTCATGTTGTGTTACTGTTTAAACGAAATCAAAAATCAATGGAAATTGTAGTTGTGATACCAGTGCCAGGGGCACGTGAAAGAACCAACCGAACGTGGCCGTTCCCAGCGCCACCTCGACTGGCCTCCGTGCCGGTGACTCGTAAAAAGCCCCAACTGATCGTGGCCATTGCCAGCCTCGCCCGGTACCTGTGCCAGTGGCATGTAAAAAGCACCCACTACACTCACGGAGTGGTTGGCGTTACGAAGGGCATCCAGCTGTAGAAACACTGCCAGATCAGACTGGAGCCTGGTACAGCCTCCCGGCTTCCCAGACCCCGGTCGAACCATCCAACCCATGCTAGCATGGAAAGCGGACGTTAAACGATGATGATGATGATGATGATGAATGTCATTCTTAGACACAAACTACTTTCTGAAATAAATTATCGTTCTGTAAAAAAAATTGGAAATTAATTAAGTTTATGAAAATGTGAACATTACTGACGTAGCAAATTACCTGTATACTGGGTGAGAAGGTAGGAAATATATGATTTAAATGAAGGTTTAAATACCTATTATATAAAATCTGATCTGTCTGTCTGTGTGTGTGTCTTCTAGGATCTCGGGCATCCTCCATCCGATTGCGCTCAAATTTGATATGTAGATGTCAAATCGTCCAACCCATGCTAGCATGGAAATGCGGACGTTAAACAATGATGATGATGATGATGTAAGAATGGATGCCTTGCATTCTGAGTTCAAATCTCTCCATGGACTGCTTGGGTGGTAGACTTAATCCATCACTTCCTGGCACCTTGAATATCTTTAGCTGAATCCACTTTGTTGGCAGCGTTTACGCTAGGTTCCCAGTTTGAGGATTCCTCCTCCCCTCCCTCCGTTCCTCCCTCCTTCCCCCTCCTCCTTCTCTCCCACCAGACTCAGGAGCCCTCCCTCCCTCTCGCCCACCAGTCTCAGGAGCTCTGAGTACTACCTTTTTTTCTGTCATGGACCCTAGGATGCTGCGCACTGGGACTGAACCCAAAGCTACACGGTTGCAACATGAGCTTCTCACTCACGCAGCCATTCCTACACTTATAAACAACAAACTACACAAAAACCCAAAATCTCACAACTCATACACAGAACGCAACATCCAACAAATTTCCTCATACAATAAATTTCTGGTCGGCAAAACTCTTGGAGATTCGTAGGGGCCTTTTCTTTATTTATTTTGTTGTTGCTGTTGACATTGGTATATGTAATGAGTACAGCTTCTTTAATATGCTACCGACACATCTATCAAACGCTGTGATAGAAACGGCAACTTCCTTATTCTGACAGCTGTCGAAAATGTCTTTTACAGATGATGGTCTTGTGTTCCTGTTGCCATATAATATATGTAGCAGACAGCCGCCGATACTGTCTATGTAAAATGCTATGTAAAACACAGTACATTGCTTGCATTGTGATAGAAGCTGTTGTTGGTATTTCCAGTTAAGGTGCTTGTGAAGGCACATGGCCTAGTGGTTAGAGCAGCGGACTGGCGGTCGAGGGATCGCGGGTTCGAATCTCAGACTGGGTGATGTGTGTGTTTATGAGCGAAACACTTAAGCATTAAATGAATATGAGAAAGACGGATGAAGCACGATTTATTCATGATCAGAGTTGTTTGAAAACCAAGGTACCACTGTATATCCAATGTCTTAAAAGTGGAGGCACATGGTCTAGTGACAGAGCAGCGGACTCACGGTTGAGGGATCGCGTGTTCGAATCTCAAACCAGGTGATGTGTGGGTTCATTAGCGAAACACCTAAGCTCCACGCGGCTCCGGCAGAAAGTAATGGCAAACTTCTGCTGACTCTTTCGCCACGACTTTCTCTCACTCTTTCCTCCTGCATCTTGCAGCTCACCTGCGACAGACTGGCGTCCCGTCCAGGTGGTGAACCTATACACCAAGGAAATCAGGAAACCGGCCCTTATGAGCCACGCATGGCTTGAGAAGGAACAATCAAAAAGAAACAGTTATGGTGTTTACACATCCTGATGTCTGTCCTCCATTGCTTTAGCAACAGGTCAGCCCTGGCTGAGCAGACTAATAATCAAGGCTTTTCTAACCATGACCATCCCACCTTGGTCAAGTCCCAGTGCTTAAGTCTTGTACTTAGTTAATCAATCTCTATCAGTCTCTATCAATCAATGCTGATATTTATCAATCAAATGGCTATGGCCACCAGGGTTATATTCCATCAGAAAATCACTTTCCTTTTATGGACTTAAATGTGATAAAATATTTACACCACTATATACAAGCTCAGAGATACAAACACTAGTATACATACATAATATACACACGTGTGTGTGTGTGTGCATATATTCTTTTCTACTCTAGGCACAAAGCCCAGTCAATTAGATCAACCCTAGTACGCAACTGGTACTTAATTTTATCGACCCCGAAAAGATGAAAGGCAAAGTCAACCTTGGCGGAATTTGAACTCAGAACGTAAAGACAGATGAAATACCTATTTCTTTACTACCCACAAGGGGTTAAACACAGAGGAAACAAACAAGGACAGACAAACGGATTAAGTCGATTATATCGACCCCAGTGCGTAACTGGTACTTAATTTATCGACTCCGAAAGGCAAAGTCGACCTTGGCGGAATTTGAACTCAGAATGTAGCGGCAGACGAAATACCTCTAAGCATTTCACCTGGCATGTGTGTGTGTATGTGTGTACATATATTGTTTGTGCTTGTGTAAACTGATGCCAACACCTTGTAACATATAAGTCCGTAAGAGGAAAGCGACTCTCTAAAGGGATATAACTCTGGTGGACTTATCCATTCGATTAAGTAAAATGGGTCAAAGACTATGTACTTAAATAGACAAAAGGCAGTGGCTTTAGTTGATTATATCAACCCTAGTATGTGGTCACCAAGCATAACTGCAATCCAATAACTGAAATCAATATAAGACAGCAAGCAGAAGAAACTTCTGATTACAAGACAAAGGGTTCCACAATAATACGTAACCAAATATTGACATGGAGTATATTTGAATGCTGAGTAAGTTCGGTAGCTACAAAAATATATTATAGTTGCACTGGAAATGTTGTTTTAGTACATATTGTTATTTTAACATGTGTACGTGTTGTGTTAAGATACGTACAGCAGGGATTCTGCACTATTTTCATCTAAACTAAATTTCATTCACGATGGGCCACAGCAATGGGTCTGTGTGTGTGTGTGGAGGAGGGGGGGGTAAGAAGTTTATTTCGCAATCATGTGGTTCCAGGTTCAATCCCACTTTGCGGCATTTGGGGCAAATATCTTGCGCTATAAGCCCAAGCTGAGCAAAACTTTGTGAGTGGAGTTGGTTCAGGGAAACTGAGAAAAGCCAGAGTCAAATCTCTGTATGAGTGTATCTTTGTGTGTATGTGTATATTGATGTATATGCATACATACACACACACAGACACACACACACACACACACACACACACACACACACACACACACACACACACACACACACACACACATATATAGACATTGCAGATGTGGCAGATGACAGTACCGCCTGATTGGCACTCATGCCAGTGGAACGCTAAAAGCACCATCCGAGCATGATCGTTGCCAGTGCCACCTGACTGGCCCTCGTGCCGGTGGCATGTAAAAAGCACCCACTACGCTCTCAGAGTGGTTGGCGTTAGGAAGGGCATCCAGCTGTAGAAACTTTGCCAGATCAGATTGGAGCCTGGTGCAGCATCCTGGCTCACCAGTCCTCAGTCAAACCGTCCAACCTATGCCACCATGGAAAGCAGATGTTAAACAATGACGATGATGATGATGATGATGATACATACATTTATTATTCTTAAACAAGAATGTTGTTGTCAGTGACCTCGAAGTTTCAACCAGCTAAGTCATTGTCGGACTGAGATGCATAACAGCTAGTCTTGCCTTTACGTAGCCTCTGTTGAATCAAAATATATATATATATATATATATATATATATAGTTAATCCAAACAAGAAAGCACAAAAAAACACAGCAACGCGAGGACGTGGAACAAATATAGTATTATTGGATGCTCAGGAAGGAAGGGAAGAGGGAGGGTTTAACGTTTTGAGCTGAGCTCTTCATTGGAAACAGGAGAAGGAAAGATCCAGAGTAGGGAAGACAGAGGAAAAAAATCGCCAACGGTACACACGCGGTCACATTTCATATATATATATATATATATATATACACACATATATATATTTGTGTGTACATATGTATATGTGTGTGAATGTGTGTGTGTGAGTATTTCCTTGTCTTGACATCCCATGCTAATTGTAAAAAAAATGTCCCCATTTCACAAGCAGTGTTGTTTGCAATCTTCCGTGAAAACATGTCTGGCCATAGTGTTGTTTGTGCAAGAGAGTGAAGAAAATATTACCTTGTTTAGAAACAGCTGTTATGTGCATGCATTTGCGAATGCGTGTTACGTGTGTGTGTGTGTGCGCGCATCCATGTCCACATTCACACCTGTGTGCTTTAACTTAGCAATTCAACAAACAGCAGTCAATAAAATAAGGGGCAAACTTTAAAATAACTACTGAGAACGATATGAGTAAACGAGTAAAAGAAACGAAAAATATAAAGAATAAGACCAAAAATATAAAAATGGCTCCAATATCAATTTGATAAGGATATCAATCTAAAGCTGGCATGAATTTTGGAAATTTCCTGTAAACTTGGAGTCAAAGATGATTTATAAATTTATAAATATTCATAAAGAAGGAGCTGAGGAGACCAATGATGTGTGACCGATTGCCAACAATACCAGTGAAGCAGAATTAACGATTGATTTTTCAAAAACGTATTATATAAAAATGGATCTTTTGTAGAGAGAGTAAGATTAATTTTTTGCAGTTTTATTTATTTATTTATTTATTTATTCCCCCCACCCCACCCGCCACTTTTCAACATGATAAAAACATATGTAATTAATCAATAACTAAAAATGGATTTCTAAATACATTTTAGTAGTAACATTAATTTTAGTTACTGAAAATAATCTTTTATTGTATTGCAAAGCATTGCTTCGTTTCTTCACTATGTTATTGTTATCATTATTGTTCTTATTATTATTACTATTACTATTATTATTATTCCTATTATTATTAATATTTCTATTATTATTGAGTGAGAGAGCTGTACATGCCATCAAAGTGACACTGGGGTAAAATATATGAAGCCCAGTATACCCATCATGACTACCTGTCTGATAAGGGTACACTAGGCAGATGCATCACAACCATGTGAGTGACATGGTGATCTCATATCAAGATAAATAGCACATGACCTTGCAGGTGGGGCCCAGTTAGAATTTTCTTCTGGTCGAATAACCCATCCTGCTCAAAAGGTTCCTGAATAAGGGTTGTTTAAGGATGTTGAACGGACCACCCATGTTTCCAAAGGTGAATTATCCAAACCTCTTAGAATTCTTCTCAACACATGGCTATGATGCTCCCCCACTACTTCTGCTCGTGATCAGAGATGCACATATCGTCAGCCACTAAGGGACATGGTCAACTGGTTATGGTCAAACAACTGACAAGCAAATCTGTGGTATTGAGCAGAATATTTGCTGTAGCCCAACTTTTATACCAAGACATAACAATGTACAAGATAACACCTCCAATCAGTTAAGATCAGAAGTGTTTATTATTATTATTATTATTATTATTATTATTATTATTACTACTACTACTACTATCATTGGAGGCACATGGCCTAGTGGTTAGAGCAGCGGACTCGCAGTCGAGGGATCGCGGGTTCGAATCTCAGACCGAGTGATGTGTGTGTTTATGAGCAAAACACCTAAGCTCCACGCGGCTCCAAAAGAAAGTAATGGTGAACTTCTGACTCTTTCGCCACAACTTTCTCTCACTCTTTCCTCCTGCATCTTGCAGCTCACCTGCAACGGACCAGCGTCCTGTCCAGGTGGGGAACCTATACGCCAAGGAAACTGGGAAACCGGCCCTTATGAGCCCGGCGTGGGTCAAGAAGGAACAAACAACTACAATCATTATTATTATTATTATTATTATTATTATTATTATTATTATAACTGAGGTGGCAAAATGGCAGAACCATTGGCATGCCAGGCATGATGCTTAGCAGCATTTTGTTCATCTTCACATTCTGAGTTCAAATCCTGCTGAAGTCAGCTTTGCCTTTCACTCTTTTGGGATCGATTAAATAAATACCAGCTGAGTATTGGGGACCAATGTAATCAACTTACCCCCAACGAACCCAGAACCATGTGGTTCGTAAGCAAGCTACTTTACCACACAGCCACTCCTACGCCTGTGTTTATATTTCAATAATAAAAATGTTCCTGCACTCATATTACATAACTTTATATACAAACAGGTAAATGAAGTTTATAACATGAATATAGTATTAGAGATCCACCCCGCCACCTTTTAACGAGACGCATCTACAGAGAAAGGTTTCAGATATAACAGCTTACAGCCAGCAGACTCAGGAAATCAAGCAGGAAACAGATTCGCTAAACTTTTATCTTTTCATCATGAATTATTCATAGCCTGTAGCAAAGGCTCCCAAACTTTTCACTGCTTAAGACCCCTTTGATTTAAACGAATTTTCCCACAGACCCCAGATTTCTAAAAGGCTGTCTACTCATTAATTAGCTTTATTAATGAACAACAAACTCGTTTCCCCAGTTTTTTCTCCCCAAATGAAAGATTTATGAAAGTCAATAATTATTATAAGTCTCGCCTTACTAACACTTGTGCTGGTGGCACGTGAAACATTCGAGCAAGGTCGTCACCAGTGCTGTTGGACTGGCTCCTGTGCAGGTGGCACATAAAAAGCACCCTTTGGGCGTGGCCATTGCCAGTACCACCAAACTGGCCCTCATGCCGGTGGCACGTAAAAGCACACACTACACTCTTGGAGTGGTTGGCACTACGAAGGGCATCCAGCTGTAGAAACTATGCCAGATCAGATTGACAAGAATATGGCCATCGTCTGTTAACATCTGAGTGTCTGTTTGGTCAAGTGTGCTTAAGTGTAAGCAGACCTTATCAAAGGGAGGAATCAAATTGCAAACAGAAGATTTACAGAGGGGGAAGAAGCTTTGACTGAGTTTCCTTCATCATCCAATAAGGTAGATGATGATGGCAGCGGCAGTGATGACGACAACGATCTGGATAGCAGAGAAGAAAGTGGTACTTCAACTAACTCTGGATGGTAAAAGTGCACCGATTTTTCCTCAGTTCATTGGACAACAGAAATATAGGAATCTTAAATGAATTTATGTTCAAATAATTTTTATTGCCATTTTGTCTGTAAGAGTTCAAATATCATTTTCATAGGTTTTGCTCTCATTTAAAGTGAAAATAAGTATAATTACCCTAAAAGAAAAAAGATATTTTGTAGTATAAGGCAGCAAGCTGGCAGAAACGTTAGCACACCGGGCGAAATGCTTAGCAGTATTTCATCTGCCGTTACGTTCTGAGTTCAAATTCCGCCGAGGTTGACTTTGCCTTTCATCCATTCGGGGTCAATAAATTAAGTACCAGTTGCACACTGGGGTCGATATAATCGACTTAATTGGTTTGTCTGTCCTTGTTTGTCTCCTCTGTGTTTAGCCCCTTGTGGGTAGTAAAGAAATAGGTATTTCGTCTGCCACTACGTTCTGAGTTCAAATTCCACCGAGGTTGGCTTTGCCTTTCATCCTTTCGGGGTTGATAAATTAAGTTCCAGTTACGCACTGGGGTCGATATAATCAACTTAATCTGTCTGTCTGTCCTTGTTTGTCTCCTCTGTGTTTAGCTCCTTGTGGGTAGTAAAGAAATAGAAAAAAAGATATTTTGGAGTTTTTTTGCACATTTGACACACACATTCATGCAAACATTTCCCACCCTTTTAAGGGTTAAAAGATGGAACTGTGTCCTCTCTGTAATGGATGGAAAACAAGCCAATATAACAATCTAGGTTGGATATTTTGGATCATCCGACTTTAGTGCAATCTGTAAGAAATAATCAAAATAGATTGTGGTTGGAGCTTAAGTCAGCAGCAAAACTAGAAATTGAATTTTTCTACAAACGATCACAGATAAATATGTATATGTATATTATACACACACACATATCTGTGCTTCTGCCTTTGTATCATACAAATTCTTTGAGTACATTGCGTATACATAATCCCAAGAAGGATAAACGTTTTGCAGTAATACGATTTGAGATTTGGGCGAGTGGTGGTGGGGGGGGAGCTAAAAGCTAGCATAAGCTGTTGTTAATATCATAAGGAAGTGGATATGAAGTCAAATTTTCAAGAAGTGGCTTTAGATGTTCTGACGAGATAAAACTGTTTAGCATATCACAGCAAGGTAAGTTACGCTCTTATTCTGTATATTATATACTGCAATTGGTTAATAATAAGTAGTATATTTTATTTTATTTTTAAAGGTTTCCATTGTGACAATCACAAGTTCATTGTGTTTCTAGCATGGGTGACATGGGAGTGTCTGAAACTCAGTGTAGAACAAATACTACAAAGGACTTCACTCAGAGAGCTCCGGTTTTCGGTTAGGCGCAGGCATGGCTGTGCGGTAAGAAGCTTGCTTCCCAACCGCATGGTTCCAGGTTCAGTCCCACTGTGTGGCACACTAGGCAAGTGTCTTCTACTATAGCCTCGGGCTGACCAAAGCCTTGTGAGTGGATTTGGTAGATGGAAACTGAAAGAAGCCTGTCGTGTATGTGTGTGTGCGTGTGTTGATTACATCAACCCCAGTGCTTAACTGGTACTTATTTAATCAACCCCAAAAGGGTGAAAGGCAAAGTCGACCTCGGTGGAATTTGAACTCAAAACGTGAAGACGGTCGAAATACCGCAAGGCATTTTGCCTGGCATGCGAACAATTCTGCCAGCTTGCTGCCTTAATAATAATACTACTAATAATAACAATAATAATAATAATAATAATAATAATAATAAGGTATGACAAGGTATGCGATAAGGAAGAAAGAAAAGTCGATAGATATAGCAGGTTAGCTTGGGAGGTTAAGCAGTTGTCGAAGCCCTGGGAACAGTGAGTAAAAATCTTGAGAAGTACATGGAGTAAATAGGGGCTGCAATAAGGGTGGAGCACTTGCAGAAAACAGCACTGCTTGGAACTGCTTGAATACTCCGGAAGGTGCTTGAAAAATAAGAGGTGTTACACTAGTTCACTGGTAGTGAACAGCTGACACCATAGTACATCCCCAGCGCTAGAAGCTGTGCAATGACAATAATAATAATAATAATAATAATAATAATAATAATAATAATAATAAATGCCCTGATGCAGTACCAGGCAGTGGCTCTCATGGCTTCTGATCTTAACTGATCAGAAGTATCAAATATGTAGAATGTTTTATCTTGGTATAAAAGATGGGCTACAGCAAATATTCTGCTCAATACCACAGATTTGCTTCTCAGTTGTTTGACCTTAACTAGTTGAGAATGTCCCTTAGTGGCTGATGATATGTGCATCTCTGATCATGAGCAGAAGTAGTGGGGTAGCATCATAGCCATGTGTTGAGAGGGATTCTTTGGGGTTTGAATAATTCACCTTTGGATCTATGGGTGGTTCATTCAACATCCTTAAACAACCCTTATTCAGGGACCTTTTGAGCGGGATGGGCTACTCGACCAGAAGAAAATTCTAACTGGGCCCCAACTGCAAGGCCATGCACTGTTTATCATGATATGAGATCACCATGTCGTGCACATATGGTTGTGATGCATGTGCCTAGTGTACCCTAATCGGACGGGTAGTCATGATGGGTATACTGGGCTTCATATATTTTAACCCAGTGTCACTTTGATGGCATGCATAGCTCTCTCACTCAATAATAATAATAATAATAATAATAATGAAAGGAAAGGGGTGGAGCCTCATGGGCTGATTAATAATGATACATCTAGTGATGGTGTCACAATAAAAACACTGGTAATAATAATAATAATAATAATAATAATAATAATAATAATAATAATAATAACAACAACATGAGGTAACAGGTTTGAGAAGCAGTAGAGAATTGTTTTACAAGCATGTTTGTTTAGCAAGAATTGATGCTTGATAAGGAGTTGGCATTGTGGAAGTTGGTATTGATATCAATCTAATTATTAAAACATCACTCTCCTGAATGTTAAACTTTTCCTCTTCCTTATTATACATGTATATATATTATACATGTATATATATATACATGTATAATAAGGAGCCTCGTGGAGCTTTAGGTGTTTTTGCTCAATAAACACTCACAATGCCCGGTCTGGGAATTGAAACCATGATCCTATGACCGTGAGTCCACTGCCCTACCCACTGGGCCATTGCACGTCCACATACATAAACACATATGTAGTCACAACATTTTAGCCAATGCATCCTCCAGTGTTCTTAAAATATTCATCATGTTCAGTTAATATTCTTGGAATTTGGAACCAAACTCTTTATGGTCAAATATGACAGGCACCTGAAAAAGGCTGGAGGGAACACTAGCCAAAACCTTGTGACCATAACAACCTGGTTGAGGAAACAAATGGGTTCAGATATAAGCATAAGGCCAACAATTTTGAGGGGAGGGGAATAGTCAATATCACAGAATTCCTTCCCTGATTATATCTTTCCCAAAGGTGTTAACTTACTAAGGTTCAAGAACAGGGCTGATTCAAGAAGGAAGAGGTTCAGGTTGTATGTAGAGCTAGTGTCCAGAGAGCTAAGAAAGCACCCATAATTATCTGCTAGACCCTTCTCTTGAATTCTAAATTCAACATGGATGGGACCCAAAAATAGTTTTGTTCAGCCATGGCAAATATCTCTTGGATAGCATGTTCAAGATGAAAACAACATGCCATCAGGTTCACCTGCCTAGGAGAGCCTGCAAAGAACACGGGTCATTGCTTCTTCCTTCAGAAAGAACAAGTGAAAATGAAAGACAAATTTCACATAGACGTAGGAGTGGCTGTGTGGTAAGTAGCTTGCTTACCAACCGCATGGTTCCAGGTTCAGTCCCACTGCGTGGCACCTTGGGCAAGTGTCTTCTACTATAGCCTCGGGAAAGTGAAAGATGCCCGTCGTATATATGTGTGCGTGTGTGTGTGTGTTTGTCTGTCTGTGTTTGTCCCCCCAACATAGCTTGACAACCGATGGAGGTGTGTTTACGTCCCCATAACTTAGCGGTTCGGCAAAAGAAACAGATAGAATAAGTACTAGGATTCCAAAGAATAAGTCCTGGGGTCAATTTGCTCGACTAAAGGCGGTGCTCCAGCATGGCCACAGTCAAATGACTGAAACAAGTAAAAGAGTAAAGAGAGAGAGTATAACAAATAAGATACAAATGAAAGTATTTGGGGGACCCTACACATACATACATACATACATACATACATACATACATACATACATACACACACATACATACACACATGCATACATACATGTATACATTACTACATTACTTTGTTGGTTGCAACAACGAGGGTTCCTGTTGATCCGATCAATGGAACAGCCTGCTTGTGGAATTAACGTGCAAGTGGCTGAGCACTCCACAGACACATGTACCCTTAACGAAGTTCTCGGAGAGATTCAGCGTGACACAGAGTGTGACAAGGCTGGCCCCTTGAAATATAGGTACAGCAGAAACACGAAGAAAGTGTAAGAGAAAGTTGGGATGAAAGAGTACAGCAGGGTTCTCCACTGCCCCTCTGCTGGAGCCTCATGGAGCTTTAGGTGTTTTCGCTCAATAAACACTCACAACGCCCGATCTGGGAATCAAAACCACGATCCTACGATCGCGAGTCCGCTGCCCTAACCACTGGGCCATTGCACCTTCACATACATAGACACATATATATACATACACATATATATACATACACATATAAATACATACACATATAAATACATACATATGTATGTATATGTGAATACATATATACACACATGCATACACATACATATGTATGTAAACATATATATGTGTGTGTGTGTGTGTGTGTGTGTGTGTGTGTGTATAAATAGATATATAGATATGGATATATATGTTTGCATGTATAGATAAATATGTACACATATATACACATATAAATACATCCATACATTTACGTGTGTGTATGTGTGTGTGTACATACATTCATACATTTATACACATGTGTGTATGCAAATACATATGTAGATGCACGTACACACACACACACACACACACACACACACACACACACACACATACACACGCATGCATGTACGTCTTCCACAACCTCAATAAAATGTCATTGAAAACAACATTCACGTGAGGCAGTGAATTACAGCAACTGTCTGTTCCAACATACACAACCTTTGCAACCAGATACCCTGAGCAGCCACTACTTTTAGAAATATCAACAACACACAGGAATAATAAACAGAGTCACAATTCTAAAGAAGTTTGTTAATGAAGAAAACTCTATGCGGTCACTCTTTCTGCTAATAATAACAGCCAAATCGCACTTGAATTACATTCTGCCTATTTTAAAAAGAAACAGGGAGAAAACAGAAAAAAAAAATGCTTCCCAACCATATGGTTCCAGGTTCAGTCTCAATGTGTGGCACCTTGGGCAAGTGTCTTCTAATATAGCCTTGGGGCCAACCAAAGCGTTGCGAGCGAATTTGGTAGACGGAAACTGAAAGAAACCCATTGTACTGCTTGACAACAGGTGTCTCTCCTAAATACTCACATACATACTTACATACATACATACGTACATGGATATAGGCATGCACACTTGCATGCGTGCATACATGTACACACACACATACATACATACATACATACATACATACATACATACATACATACATACATACACACATACATACATACATACATGCATACATAAATACATGCATGCATGCATACATACATACATGCATGCATACATGCATGCATACATACATAAATACATGCATACATACATACATGCATACATACATACATACATGCATACATACATACATACATACATACATACATACATACATACATACATACATACATGCATGCATACATACATACATACATGCATACAAATACATACATACATACATGCATACATGCATGCATGCATACATACATGCATGCATACATACATACATGCATGCATACATACATACATACATGCATGCATGCATGCATGCATACATACATAAATACATGCATACATACATACATGCATACATACATACATACATGCATGCATACATACTACATACATACATACATACATACCTACATACATACATACATACATGCATGCATACATACATACATACATGCATACAAATACATACATACATACATGCATACATGCATGCATGCATACATACATGCATGCATACATACATACATGCATGCATACATACATACATACATGCATGCATGCATGCATGCATACATACATAAATACATGCATACATACATACATGCATACATACATACATACATGCATGCATACATACATACATACATGCATACAAATACATACATACATGCATACATACATACATGCATACATACATACACACATACATATATATCATGAACTAACTGTTACTTTCTCAGATGCAGCACGGAATTTTGTCAGTGAACAGGTCGCGGTCTCAAAGCAATGAGACACATTAAATTTATATGTTGAAGTGAATCTAACCGTTTTTGTGTGTTTCTTAAATGGCTTATAAACACCTTCCATGCTATAATTGTTTCCATTCCAGCACACGATCTCAGATCAGGTCACTTGCTATGCAAGTACATCTCCGTAATATATATATATATTATATATATATATATATATATGACAGACTTTGCACAGTTTCTGTTGACTAATTCACTCACAAAGTATTAAAGCATTGGTTGGTCAAGGACTATCGTTGAAGACACTTGAGCAAGGAGCCATACAGAGGAATTGAACCTGGATCCATGTGACTGGGAAGTAAACTGCTTAACCATATAGCTATGCCTGCACCTATATATATATGTATGCATACTTGTGTGTGTGTGTGTGTGTATGCGTGTGTACATATGCATATGTGTGTAAGTGTGTAAGTGTGTGTGTGTAAACTTATTTTTTCCTGTTAAATACTTGAAACAAGTAATCAAAAAGCCTTTTTTTTTTAATTAAAATGTAGCTTAATCCTAAATGTGTAATAATGTTCACGATAGTGTATAATTATTTCAAGTAGGAGGAAGATGTTCTTAAATGAGTAAGAAGTAAAAAACAAAAAAAAACAAAAGGAAATATATTTTATAGGCACATGTGTGGCTGTGTGGTAAGAAGCTTGCTTTCCAACCACATGGTTCCGGGTTCAGTCCTACTGCATAGCACTGTGGGAATGCGTCTACAACTGTAGCCCCAGGTTGACCAATGCCTCGTGAGAGAATTTGATAGACAGAAATTGTATGGAAGCACATCATAAACATGTGTGCATGTCTTTTTGTTTGTGCATGTTTCCCCCCACTCCTCACCAGTGTTGGTTTGTTTATGTTTCTGTAACTTAGCAGTTCAGCAAAAGAAGCCAATGGAATAAATGCCAAACAAATGAATTACAAAAAAATTAAGTACTGGGGTTAATTCATTCAACTGAACACTTCAAGGCAATAAATACTCCAGCATGGCTGCTGTCCAATGATTAAAACAAGTATAAAGCTAAAAGATAAAAGATTATAGACATTAAAAAAAAAACCCAATTAATTTTCTAATAAATCATCAAAAAAAAATTAATGAACTATAAAAAAAAATATAAATGCAACATCTTTTCCCAAAGTGCATCTGGCAACACTTATTTCTTAAAAAGTAGTAGTAGTAGTAGTAGTAGTAGTAGTAGTAGTAGTAGTAGTAGTAATAATAGTAGTAGTAGTAGTAGTAGTAGCAGCAGCAGCAGTGGTAGTGGTAGTAGTAGTGGTGGTGGTAGTGCTGGTGGTGGTGGTAGTGCTGGTAGTGGTAGTAGTAGTAGTAGTAGTAGTAGTAGTAGTAGCAGCAGCAGCAGCAGCAACAGTAGCAGCAAGACTTGTGTATGTGTGTGTGTGATATCTTTATTGAAAATATAATTCATGAAACAAAATGTCACATTGAAGAGCTGATGGCTGTGTGTGTGTGTGTGTGTGTGTGTGTGTGTGTGTGTGTGT
>NC_043007.1:12436241-12446241 GCF_006345805.1 Octopus sinensis
CACACACGCACACATATATATATATATGTATATGTAAACATATATGTACAAATACATGTATATACATACATATACATATATATATATGTAAACATACATGTACAAATACATGTATATACATACATATATATATATATATATATATATATATATATACACACACATATATATAGGTGCATGCATAAAAACATACATAGATACATACACACACACACATATATATACACACGTACCTATGGAGTATTAACGAGGTGATAGCATCGTAGCAAACCAACCGAAGGGCAGGTGCAATACAGAAAGAACTAATTCAAAATTTAATCTTGCTTAAATCTCGTTGTGTCGCAGAAAAACAAATTAGAAACCAAATGTTATTTATGAAACAGAACAGCATTTGTGCTCAAATTATGAATACCAGAGAAAAATGTATGAAAATATTTATATAACTTATAAAACACATTTATCTGATATATAATATTTATATATTCTTTTCTACTCTAGGCACAAGGCATAAAAATTTGGGGGGAGGTTCCAGCCGATTAGATCAACCCCAATATGCAACTGCTACTTAATTTATTGACCCTAAAAGGATGAAAGGCAAAGTCAACCTCGGCGGAATTTGAACTCAGAACATAAAGACATACGAAATACCTATTTCTTTACTACCCACAAGGAGCTAAACACAGAGGGGACAAACAAGGATAAACAGATTGAGTTAATTACATCGATCCCAGTGTGTAACTGGTACTTATTTAATCGACCCCGAAAGGATGAAAGGCAAAGTCGACCTAGCAGAATTTGAACTCAGAACGTAGCGGCAGACGAAATACCACTAAGCATTTCACCCGGCGTGCTAACGTTTCTTATTTCTTTATTGCCCACAAAGGGCTAAACATAGAGGGGACAAACAAGGACAGAGAAAGGAATTAAGTCAATTACATCGACTCCAGTACGTAACTGGTATTTATTTAATCGACCCTGAAAGGATGAAAGGCAAAGTCGACCTCGGCGGAATTTGAACTCAGAACGTAACGACAGACGAAATAGCGCTAAGTATTTCGCCCAGCGTGCTAACGATTCTATCAGCTCACCGCCCTAATAAATATTTATATATTAGCACATTCATGGCCATGTGGTTAAGGAGCCTGCTTTGCAAACAAGTGGTTTGGGGTTCCATCTCACTGTGCAGCCGTACCAAGTGTCTTCTATTATAGCCTCAGACCAAGCAATGCTTTGTGAGAGAATTTAGAAGATGGGAACAGTGGAAGCCCTTTATACATATATAGATACATGTATGTGTGGGTGGGTGTCTTTACGTTTGTCCTCTCTCCATCGTTTGACAACCAGCTGGTTTGTTTACATTCCTGTAACTTAGTGGCTTGACAAAAGAGAACAATAGAATAAGTAGTTAGTCCACATCACTCCGTAAGGAGCATAGAGCTGGTTACCTAGTTTCTCTGGCGTATATATTCCTTCTTGGACAGGACATCAGTCTGTCACGAGATTACACATTTTTACCAGCTGATTGAGCTGCATTTGAAGATGTATGAAATAAGATATCCCTCATTTGAGAAACAGGTAAGGGTTAGTGACAGGAAAAGCAACCAGCTGTAAAACAACGCCTCAATAATATATATTTGTCTGACCCGTGCTAGCACGGAAAAAAAAAACAGATATTAAAAAAAAGTGGGGCAGTGCTTTCAACCTATAAGAGTTCCGTGGTCCCACAAATACTGCTTCAGAATATTTTGAAATAATACTATAGGGTGTACTACACTACACTGACCCCTAATTCACAAAACAAAGCATTAGTCAAGTTGTAATGCTACTCTGAATGAGTAAGCTGAGACACATTCATTATTGAATTCTCTCTCTCTCTCTTTCTCTCTCTCTCCCTGTCTCTCCCTCTCCCTGTCTCTCTCTCTCTCTCTCCCTGTCTCTCTCCCCCCTCTCTCTTTTTCTCCCCTCTCTCTCCTTCTCTCTCTCCCTCCCTCCCTCTCTCTCTCTCTCCCCTCACTTGTCCTGTAGTCAGTCAGTTTTCACATGTGTATCCAATAAGCAGATGCATATCATGACTTCCAAGAGAGGACAAACTGAGTTCAATAATTAATGCTCGTTTAAAAATTATACCCTTTATTTATGCAATCCTCTTCAGCAAGAACTTCACGCCTGTGTAGTGACTCCATTTCACAGCTGACACATTTTGTTTCATTGTTTTCTCACCTGTGTTATTTTAGCCAATAGGAAATTTCAGCCAAGCAGAAACTAGTCTTTGACCCACTTTCCCCCCCCCCACCCCACCCATTCAGAAAAACTACATTACTGGCTTTTGGTTGAATTTACTCATCGCAAGATGAATCTAGCAACTGACCTCTCCCACTCATTTTTCATACAAAGGCCAAAACAGAATAAACTGCTTCAAATCATGGTCTGTCTTTGCCAGTGTCTAAGACATATCCTCATATAAGGCAAACCCTTGTGGAATCAAACAAATCTAATATGTTTCATCATACCCTCATATATTCAAAACTCCTGTCCACAATGCAGTCACATAAGATGCATGGTTAATATTTTTGGTATGTTTAAGAGTAAAAAAGAATGCCCTATACACCAGCAAACAGGATAAGTGTTAAAGCTGAATAAGGAATCTTTGGGCAATGTTGTGAACGTCATTTTCATCTACTTCGGTGCCTTGGCCCTCAAGCACATGTATCACCCTAAAATGAACAGTAATTCAAAGACATTCAAATGAAGTTCTATCTATCTTATTTCTTTATTGCCCACAAGGGGCTAAACACAGAGGGGACAAACAAGGACAGACAAAGGGATTAAGTCGATTACATCGAGCCCAGTGCTTAACTGGTACTTAATTTATCGACCCCGAAAGGATGAAAGGCAAAGTCAACCTCGGCGGAATTTGAACTCAGAACGTAACGGCAGATGAAATACCTATTTCGTTATTACCCACAAGGAGCTAAACATAGAGGGGACAAACAAGGACAGACATAAGTATTAAGTCGATTACATCAACCCCAGAGCTTAACTGGTACTTAATTTATTGACCCCGAAAGGATGAAAGGCAAAGTCAACCTTGGCGGAATTTGAACTCAGAACGTAGCGGCAGATGAAATACCTATTTCTTTATTACCCACAAGGAGCTAAACATAGAGGGGACAAACAAGGACAGACAAACGGATCAAGTCGATTACATCAACCCCAGAGCTTAACTGGTACTTAATTTATTGACCCCGAAAGGATGAAAGGCAAAGTCGACCTCAGCAGAATTTGAACCCAGAACGTAGCAGCAGACAAAATACCGCCAAGCATTTCGCCCGGCATGCTAACGATTCTTATCTGAATTCTGGAGTATTTAAAATTCACATTCTTATAAGTGTGCTGCGTAATTGTTACTGCATAATTCTACAAATCTAGATCAGAAGGGGTCTTTTTTCTATAAACATAGATGATCTAAAATACTGCCACCTATTTGGTTTTTTTTTACTTCTCCCAACCTGTCAATTTTACCCTGAAATGTTGGAAATTCCTCAACCCATGACAATTTCCTTGCACTCTTTCTGTGGTTTCTATGAAATAAAAATTGTCATATATATTAGTCATCAATGTTGAATTCCCTACACACATTCTGTTAATTTCCAACATAAGTCTTAATCATATCGGTGCAAAGCAAAGATAGAAGTCTTCATACACAGAAATCCACGGCACAGAAGCAAAGAGAAAGAAAAACAAGAGATGAATGAGAACACAAAAGAAAGAAGTCGTGACCGAATTAGTTATTACTTCCTTCTCGAGCCATGCCTGGCTCATAAGGGCCGGTTTCCCGGTTTCCTTGGCATATAGGTTCCCCACCTGGACGGGACGCTGGGCCATCGCAGGTGAGCTGCAAGATGCAGGAGGAAAGAGTGAGAGAAAGTTGTGGCGAAAGAGTCAGTAGAAGTTCGCCATTACCTTCTGCCAGAGCCACGTGGAGCTTAAGTGTTTCGCTCATAAACACACACATCGCCCGGTCTGAGATTCGAACCCGCGATCCTTCAACTGCGAGTCCGCTGCTCTAACCACTAGACCATGTGCCTCCACCAAAAAGCTAAATAATGAATATTTATCAGTAGAAACTGAACCATCTGTTCAAGAACTGAAAACAAAATGATTTCATCTAAACCCCAGAATTCAAAGAAATCACACCTGGAAGTGAAAAGAATACAACTAGAACACATCAATAACATATGGGATGGATTTGGTTCTTGGAATTTAATACAAAGAAATGCAAAAAAATACTAGAAAATGTGTGTCAGAAGGACATATTTCCTTACTCAAAACACTTCTAAGTGATAATAAACAGCAATTTTTACCAGGTGGCATATTTAAATACAGGGCTCACAACAGTGTAATTTCTGAAGGAGAATGGCTTGTGTGGTATATCAAGAAAAGGGCCATGTTTTCTTTACTATTTTGACTCTTTGGAAAAGGTGGAAGTAATGCATCAACTTAAGAACAGAGAATGGATGGATAGTCTGCCACAGAAAAATCAAGGAAATTATCAGACATAATTTTTGAGCATAAATGTAGTAAGCAACGGAGACTGAATTACATAGCGCCGAGAGAGATTAAACAAACAATTCATTCAAAGACATGCATAGAACACTTTCTGCATCAACAAACTAAGAAATTGTAAGCAGAGGAAAACTAACTGGATAAATCTTTACTCCGTTGAATTGACATTGTTTTAATTTGGAGAGAAAAAAAGGTTGGCAATCCTTAAAAAGTCTCAGCTGATTGGTTATGTTCCCAATGGTAAATTCCTTGGGGTTGGTTGAACTTTAGTCTCAATGGGATCCCATAATTGGGACCCTTTTTAGGAATGTCAGAGAAAAGAAGTGAGAAAAGAGGTAGGCTGCAACTACTTTATTTATCAGCTGAATCGCAAAATTCACTTATTTCTCTTTGTGCTGATCTCGCTTTGAAGCATCTATTCTCTGAAACACAGTTCAAAGGTAAAATATCATTTAGCTGAAGCAACACCTGACTCCACATATGCTAGGCAGACAATATTTATCATGCATTATCTCCGAAATATAGATTATGGGTTCAAGATTCAAAAGATTTCTAACTTGTGAAAACTATTGTAATAAAGCAGATTTTGAGATTGCAAACCTGATAAAGGAAACATTGAGTAAAAATAGCATTCTCTTGGAAGATGGCAAGGCTGGTTCAAAGATGTGACAATGGTGCCAATATAGCAGCCAATAACAAGAGGATAAAAAGGATAATAATGAAATTCCTCTAGCTATTTTCTCACTATGTGGATGCTATACATTGAATTATGTAGCGCAAATTCAGTAGAATGCTGTACAAAAGTGTCCGTATATTTTCCTATAGTCCAAACAGACAGCAAATTCTACAGCCGCTCAGCCATTGCATCATAGGTCAACGACCTGATGAGCAGCAGGAATGGTGGCGGTGCAATGGCCCAGTGGTTAGGGCAGCGGACTCGCGATCGGAGGATCACGGTTTCGATTCCCAGACCGGGCGTTGTGTGTGTTTATTGGGTGAAAACACCTAAAGCTCCACGAGGCTCCGGCAGGGGTGGGTGGTGAAACCTGTTGTACTCTTTCGCCCCAACTTTCTCTTACTCTTTCTTCCTGTTTCTTGTCCCCGATTTCCTACGCAACCGCTGAGCCTGGATGCGCATTCATTCATCCGTTGATGCTCTCGGTGTCGGGTGGGTTGACCTGCTTTCTCTTCTGCGGGGTCTTACGAATAGCAAAGGACCACGTTTCGGACTTCTCCCACTAATGGGATGAAAACCGCTTCGCTCAACAAACAAACAAACAAACAAAGCAGCAAGAATGACAGTGTAAAATCTTTTACATCAAATTGTCCCAGGAGGACATTTTGAAATTTAATCTGCTACTGGAGACTAGAAGTGAAGCAACAAGAGCTATTAAGTAAACATTCTCTGTCAGATACGCACTCGTGTCATCCGTCTGTTTCGACATTGTTGCTCCCATTAATATCTGCAACATGGCTTTTTTACATGTAAGAAATGTCACTGTTGATACAGAAGCAGGCAACATTGAAATCATCATCATCATCATTTAACGTCCGTTTTTCATGCTAGCACGGGTTGAACAGTTCGACCAGGGTCTGGGAAGCCAGGAGGCTGCACCAGGCTCCAGTCTGATCTGGCAGTGCTTCTACAGCTGGATGCCCTTCCTGATGCCAACCACTCCATGAGTGTAGTGGGTGCTTTTTACGTGCCACCAGCACAGGAGCCAGGGGAAGCTGGCAACGGCCATGATCAGTTGGTGCTTTTTACGTGCCACTGGCACGGAAGCCAGGCATATATATATATATATATAATCCTCATCATCATTCAACATCCATTTTCCATGCTAGCATGGGTTGGATGGTTCGACCGGGGTCTGGGAAGCCTGGAGGCTGCACCAGGCTCCAGTCTGATCTGGCAGTGTTTCTACAGCTGGATGCCCTTCCTAAAGCCAACCACTCCGTGAGTGTAGTGGTGCTTTTTACGTGCCACCGGCACAGGTACCAGGGGAGGCTGGCAGCGGCCACGATCGGTTGGTGCTTTTTTTCAAAGAAAATCTGCAGAAACTGCAAGATCAATTTCACACTCTGCTGACAGGATCAAAATATGTCACGAGAAGTCTGCGAGTAGAAATTTACTCAAAACTGAATGATAGAAAATGAAAGAAACTTTTGATGAGAACCAGACAGACAAATGATGTAAACTAGACAAAGAATCCTGGCACACATGTAGAATCATTATCTCAGACTTCTGTTTTTGCTTTTTTTTTTTTTTTGTGTGTCACTGTTGATTCTGTTATTTGAAACTTCAAAGAAAATTTCCGATTCTGCTTCATTCTTCTGGCAGTACTTTTCTGTATTGAAAAATCTTTTGACCACAAAGTGCATGACATTTGTAGAAATTTGCAACGCTGATGTAAATAGCAAAGAACTTTCAAATGAATTAATCAACCTGAAAACTGTGACACACCATGGCAACTTTAGAAAAAACTACAACTTAAACCCATGGAATTTAATCAACAAAATATGCAACTACAAGCTGGGAAACATCATTCCAAACCTCTCTCTCTCTCTCTTTTACTTGTTTCAGTCATTTGACTGCGGCCATGCTGGAGCACCACCTTTAGTCGAGCAACTGGACCCCGGGACTTATTCTTTTTGTAAGCCCAGTACTTATTCTATCGGTCTCTTTTTGCCGAACCGCTAAGTTACAGGGACATAAACACACCAGCATCGGTTGTCAAGCAATGCTAGGGGAACAAACACAGACACACAAACACACACATATATATATATACATATATACGACAGGCTTCTTTCAGTTTCCGTCTACCAAATCCACTCACAAATCACTTGCGGCGCAAGTTGACCAAAATTGAGAGTATGATAGAAGAAGGCTTGCTCTTCCTTCTGTAGAAGAAAAAATTCAAATCGGACCATGTTAACACCAAAAATTATTTACATCAAAAAGGTGCTTTTTTTCTATGAAAATCCCTATTTTTTACAATTTTTTGACTGCTGTGCAGCCATTTTTTGGTGTATTTCAACCAGAAAAATGTTCATTGAAGAGAATAACAAGCTAGATAATGCAAAATTTTTACTTTTCAAAAATTCCAATTCTAAAGGGTCAAAACAAACCCAAGCAACGCCGGGCGATACTGCTAGTTTATTTATAATATTGTTATATATTGCAAATCGGTAAACAATGGTGTTGTTAGTTATATAATTTCCCAACAGGGCCATTGTTGGTTCATTGAATTTATTGTTATGGAGAAAGTGACAGGGAAGTGTTTGTAACTTGGTGCAGAACAAACATCACAAGGAACTTCATTCAAAAAATTTATATATATTGGGCTGGGGTGGGGAAACTTTTTAGTGCGGCAGGTAAAAATTTCCAAAGAAAAAGGTTCATGGGCATATCACAAGTTCCAACTCTGTGTAAACCTTGTATATATCTATGTATAATTTGATATACATTAATAAAGATAAGTTTAACACATTAAATTAACACATAACATCTTCATTAAAGCCACCATTGAATTTAGGACGTTTATATTACTTATGTCGTATTCTTTATTTTTCAGCCAGGGTGTAATTGGGTCTCAACGGGGTGGTACAAACCTAGCAATATGTGTTTCATAGTGAAAACAAAATTTCCATTCAAATGGCAATTATCAAATGAATTTCTGTTTGAGTCTAACCATTTTAAGTCATAGTGGAAGCACGACCTATGTCGCAAATAGGCATATGAATATTGTATAAATTTTATAATTGAAAAATTTACTGTATTTTGTACAAACAAATATACCAGCCTGCGGGCACAATAAAATGATATGGGGAAAGATATAGACATACCTATTTCTAACTACAATGAAAATAAACAAAGTCTGTTTAAGAAGTGTTGAGATGTATTGAAAGATACAGAAATAAATTTTTTTGTTCTCAAACATGTAATAATGCTAATAAATAGTAGGAGCACTCCGTCGGTTACGATGACGAGGGTCCCAGCTGATACGATCAACGGAACAGCTTGCTCGTGGAATTAACGTGCAAGTGGCTGAGCATTCCACAGACACATGTACCCTTAACGTAGTTCTCGAGGAGATTCAGCGTGACACAGAGAGTGACAAGGCCGGCCCTTTGAAATACAGGTACAACAGAAACAGGAAGAAAGAGTGAGAGAAAGTTGTGGTGAAAGAGTACAGCAGGGTTCACCACCACCCCCTGCAGGAGCCTTATGAAGCTTTAGGTGTTTTCACCCAATAAACACTCACAATGCCCGGTCTGGGAATCGAAACCGCGATCCTACGACCGCGAGTCCGCTGCCCTAACCACTGGGCCATTGCGCCTCCACTAATGCTAATAAATAGTATGATCAGGATAAATTATCCATACATTGCAGAAAAATATGTTACCGGACAGCCATAAGACACAAAGTCAAATCCTTGTGATTACACATCAAGTGCTTTACCTTTAAGCTAAACTGCCCAGTAACGAATTCTTCCGCAATTTTAGAACTAATAAATTTAGCTTCATGAGGTGCAAACATTAAATTCAACTTATGATGAAAGTAAACCAAGTTTGTTTTAGAAGTGTTGAGATGTATTGAAAGATACAGAAATGAATTATTTTTTATTCTCAAACGCAGGAGTGGCTGTGTGGTAAGTAGCTTGCTAACCAGCCACATGGTTCCGGGTTCAGTCCCACTGCGTGGCATCTTGGGCAAGTGTCTTCTGCTACAGCCCCGGGCCGACCAATGCCTTGTGAGTGGATTTGGTAGACGGAAACTGAAAGAAGCCTGTCGTATATATATATATATATATATATATATATATATATGTATATGTGTGTGTGTGTGTTTGTGTGTCTGTGTTTGTCCCCCTAGCATTGCTTGACAACCGATGCTGGTGTGTTTACGTCCCCGCCACTTAGCGGTTCGGCAAAAAGAGACCGATAGAATAAGCACTGGGCTTACAAAGAATAAGTCCCGGGGTCGATTTGCTCGACTAAAGGCGGTGCTCCAGCATGGCCGCAGTCAAAATTACTGAAACAAGTAAAAGAGAAAAGAGAGAGTAAACACGTAATAATGCTAATGGCTGGCCGCTAACATATTTTTCTGCAACGTATGGATTATTTATGGATAATTTATCTCAGGTCGTATAGGGAGTGCTGGAGAATGTTCACATGCACAGGACCTGGCCAAAGAAAGACCCCCAAGGTTAGAAGTGTGTGTGTGTGTCCGTGTGTACTTGCTTGTTTGTTTGTATGTATGCATACTTGCTTGTTTGTTTGTATGTATGCCATCATGGAAAACAGACTAAATGATGATGATGACAGTAACAATGATGATGATGGTAATGATGATGTGTGTGTGTGTGTATACACACACCTTAACAGACACCTACACCCAAATGCAAATTTATAATCCCACTAATTACCA
>NC_043007.1:12448741-12483741 GCF_006345805.1 Octopus sinensis
CATTATTATTATTATATTACTACTATTATCATTATTATTATATTACTACTATTATCATTATTATTATTATTATATTACTATTATTATTGTTGTTGTTGTTGTTGTTGTTATATCAAAGAGCATTAAAGCAGTAGACTAGGTTTTTTTTTAATTAAAAGGAGCATTATTCTGTTTCCTTTTCTTTTTCTTTTTTTTTCCCTCCCTCTCTTAAACCTAAACAAGCAATCAATAGACAAATCTTACATTTTTATCTCCAACTAATGGGCTAAGTAGTATATTTAGAAAAATATTTTAAAAAAATATAAAAGCATAAGGTTATCACCATCGTCATCATCATCAATGTCATCATCATCATCACCATCATGTTTGCTTTTCTGTTTTGGCTTCTTCTTTCTTTCTTTTTTATTTTTTATTATTATTATTATTTTTTTTTTTTCGTTTTCCACTGATGATTTAGGTTGGTTGAGTCTGTTTGATTATCTACTTACCTGTTTAATCCATACCTGTGAGAGGATGGGGGAGGAGTAAAAGCAAATAAAATGCTGCTAATAAAGTCTTGATATTCCTTCACCCCCACCCCACCCCCCAACTCCAACCCCCAACAGCATTTTTTTTTCTTGTTTTTTTTTTTTGTAATGTTTACTATTATTGATTTCCATTCGTTAGATAAGGAAGAAAATGGACATTGTCCATAACCTTTCCAAGTTTTCCTAGACTGAGGCATAGGAACAGCTTAGTAAGGGTGACATACATACATTGAGATTTCTGTTTTTCTTTTAAAATCTTCTGTCATCCGACAGCAGTCACACACACACACACACACATGCATATGATGGGCTTAACACAGTTTCCATCTGTTAGATTCATTCACAAGCAACAGATCGGCTTCATCTGAAAGTAGAAGACACTTCTTCAAGGTGCCGCACGGTGGAACCGAGCTTGGAACCACATGATTGCAAAATGAACTGCTTCACTACATTGCATTACCAAAATATATCATCATTTAAGTCCATGCTGGATAAACAGTGCTTTATTTCACTAGAAAATAATACTATTGTATTGTAATATTTAATATGATATATATATATATATATGTTTGTTCCTTCTCGAGACGCATCGCCCGCTCTGAGATTCGAACCCACGATCCCTTGACCGCGAGTCCGCTGCTCTAACCACTAGGCCATGTGCCTCCACACACACATACACATGTGTGTGTGTGCATGTGTGTGTATGAGTAACTGTAATGACAAGCAAGTCAGGCAAGTCAGTTAACACTTCGAAGTATATTCTATATAGAGAACACCTGTCTCTAATGTATATATATATATATATAAAAGTGTATAATATTTATGCACAAAAGAGGCGACCCTTTAAAGGACGCCTTATATGCTAGAGAAGGCTACCAAACTCAAACCACGAAAAAAGTAGTTTTCTACCCTTTTAATCTTCACAGTCTTTTTCCCCACTAGGTGTAAGTAGCCATGCACATCCCTCAGCAGAAACCTGCTCTGCCACACCATCTCCTAGCATGAAGTTTGAACCCACCATACACCTACCCCAAGGTTTGTAGACCTATGAACTACATGGTGACCCCAATAGTGCCAGTGGCACAAAAAAGTGCCAAGTCTATACTGCAAAGAGGTTGGCACTAAGAAGAGCATCCAGCTGTAAGACCCGTGCCAAAACAAACGATGGATCTTGATGCAGTTCTTGGACACACTGGATCCTGTCAAACTGTCCAACCCATACCAACATGGATTATCGACAATAAATGATGATGAAAAATAAAAGATGATTCAAAAATAAAAGTTTCTTTCTCGTATGAAACAAAAATTATTGCACCTGGTAAAAGTCAACAAACTGGTAGCACCTAATTTCCTTATTATTTCAAGAAAATTTTATCAAAGAGACAGATATATTGATTTATTGGATCCAACTTCCTTGGAAATATGGATTTAACAAAAATGAATGTGAAGTCAATGTAAGAATCTGCTTGACATTTATAAACTTTACCGAAATAGATTAAAAGAAAATTAAAATTCTTAATAGTTTATGCAAATTTATAGACTATTTCAAGTAAAAGTCTTTATATATAAATATATATATATATGGTGAAAAAAAATCAGTTGTTAATGGCAAAAGTACTTTTAAATCTTTATAGTAAATATCAAAATAGCAATGGCAGATGTTCATAAATTGGCGATGAGGATTCAGTTATTTGATCTGCAAAATTACCTGCTCCTGAATAAACATTCCACTAACATGTGTACTCTTAATGAAATTCTGATACAGAATCAGCGCAACACAGCATGTGTGACATGGTTGTACCTTTTGAATCACACACAGATACAATCCACTTGATGCCATGTAGTTACTGTCTACCATGGAGGCGCAATGGCCCAGTGGTTAGGGCAGCGGACTCGCGGTCATAGGATCGCGGTTTCGATTCCCAGACCGGGCGTTGTGAGTGTTTATTGAGCGAAAACACCTAAAGCTCCGCCAGGGGATGGTGGTGATCTCTGCTGTACTCTTTCACCACAACTTTCTCTCACTCTTTCTTCCTGTTTCTGTTGTACCTGTATTTCAAAGGGCCGGCCTTGTCACTCTCTGTGTCACGCTGAATATCCCCGAGAACTGCATTAAGGGTACACGTGTCTGTGGAGTGCTCAGCCACTTACGCGTTAATTTCACGAGCAGGCTGTTCCGTTGATTCGGATCAACCGGAACCCTCGTCGTCGTAACCGACGGAGTGCTTCCACACACTGTCTACCCAGTTTCACTCACAAGGAATCGGTTGATCCAAGGCTACAGAGAAAAGAAAAACGTTTGCCCAAGATGCTATGCACTGAGAGTAAACCGAAGACCTTATGGTTGCAATCTGAACTTCTCAATCATTCAACCATACTGTGCCTCAATAAAAATAAAATGCTGTTCTTAAACGGCATTACTCAACTATAAAGGGATTACCTTGTTATGTTCTGGGGTACAGTTAGGGAAGAACATCATGATCTCGGTCACTTATGCACCATAAGCATGCCCACCTAGCCAGCCGGGTGGCACCATTTGAAAGGTACAACAATGAGAGGAAGTGCATTGTGACAAGCGTTGTATAACAATATCCAATAGTCTGGTTGATACAGTGACATATGTATGTAAATGTATATGTACACACATATATATACACACACATACATACATACACAGACATATATATGCAAATTGTAAACAAATAGACGCAGAAGTGGCTTACCAACCACATGGTTCTGGGTTCAGTCCCACTGCATGGCACCTTGGGCAAGTGTCTTCTACTATAGCCTCGGGCCGACCAAAGCCTTGTGAGTGGATTTGGTAGACAGAAACTGAAAGAAGCCTGTCGTATATATGTATATATATATGTGTGTGTGTGTGTGTGTATGTGTGTGTGTGTGTATGTGTATGTTTGTGTGACTGTGTTTGTCCCCCAGCATCACTTGACAAGTGATATTGGTGTGTTTACGTCCCCGTAACTAAGTGGTTCGGCAAACGGAACCGATAGAATAAGTACTAGGCTTACAAAGAATAAGTCCTGGGTTCGATTTCTTCGACTAAAGGCGGTGCTCCAGCATGGCCTCAGTCAAATGACTGAAACAAGTAAAAGAGTAAATGTCACCAGCATACAAACGGTTCATTTGGTTGCAATCATCCACAAAAACATGTCTGGCCATTGTGCTGTCCATGTTTGACTGACTAAGAGAAATATTACCTTGCTTGGAAACAGGTGGAGGGGTAAATGACAAGAAGAGCATCCACTTGTAGGAAATTTGCTTCAACAAATTTAATCTGAACGATGAAAGCATGGAAAAGTAGACATTAAAAACAATGACAAAACGATGATGATGATAATTTAATATTGGTTTCAAATTTTGGCACAAGGCCAACAATCTGGGGGGAGGGCAAATGGGTTGCATCGATTCCTGTGCTCAACTGGTATTTATTTTATCAACCCCCAACAGGTATGAAAAGTAAAGTCAACCTTGGTGAAATTTGAACTCAAAACATGAAGGTGGACAAAATGCCTATTTCTTTACTACCCACAAGGGGCTAAATACAGAGGGGACAAACAAGGACAACAAACAGATTAAGTTGATTATACTGACCCCAGTGCGTAACTGGTACTTATTTAATTGACTCCGAAAGGATGAAAGGCAAAGTCGACCTCGGCGGAATTTGAACTCAGAACGTAGCGGCAGACGAAATACCTATTTCTTTATTACCCACAAGGGGCTAAACACAGAGGGGACAAACACGGACAGACATAGGTATTAAATCGATTACATCGACCCCAGTGCGTAACTGGTACTTAGTTTTATCGACCCCGAAAGGATGAAAGTCAAAGATGACCTCGGCGGAATTTGAACTCAGAACGTAGCGGCAGACAAAATACCACTAAGCATTTCGCCCGGCGTGCTAACGTTTCTGCCAGCTCGCCGCCTTCTACATGAAGGTAGACAAAATGCCACTAAGCATTTTTTTCCCAATGTGTTACCGATTCTGCCATCTCACCACCTTACTATCATTTAACATTAATCACATCGTGAAACAAACCAAAAAAAAAAAAAAATGAGAAAAAGAAAAAATAATATTTACATGGTTTAACAGGTTAAATAGAGGCAAAATAACTCAAGACGCATTAATTTCATTTCTGCAAAGCATGTTGTCTACAATTCGGTAGTATTTTGAAATTCCTGCTTCAAAACGGCATCAAAAATTCAAACTGGATACGAAGCTTCAACACATTTGCAATCTTTCCAACTTTGATATTCTACCATATGTACTCCTCACCTTTGTTTGTTTTTTGGGCTCCCCACCCCCCATGCTTACAGAATTTATTATATATTTCATAAAGCAGTCTCTTTTTTTTTTTTTGTTTCGTTTTTCCTTTTAATAGTTTGCTTCTAGTTCAGTCACTACCCTTTCATGTCTTGGTATACTTATTCAGGAATAAAACACACTTATCCCAGCTGCTAATTCTTGCTACTCCCACAACCTAAACGCTAAACGTAACATCAGTTAGCCAGTTCTTTACACAGCATCCCTTAGGCAATTACAAGTGAACATTGGTGTGAAAATAATTCAAAACTATTATCATTATTCCAGATAAGTAACACAGAGAAGCAAAAAAATTCAAAAGGGCTGGGTTTTTTTTATGTAGTTCACAGATTTCTCTTTCATGTTCTGGGAAATCTGAGAACATAAAATGTTTTTCTTTAATTATCAACGACAAGAGCAGACATAGGTGTGTGGTTAAGAAGTCTGTTTTGTTTGCACATGGTTCTGCGTTTCGATTCCACGGTGAGGATCTCTGAGCAAGTGTTTTCTACTGTAGCCCCAGATTCACCAATATCTTTTACTCTCTTTACTCTTTACTCTTTTTCTTGTTTCAGTCATTTGACTGCGGCCATGCTGGAGCACCGCCTTTAGTCGAGCAAATCGACCCCAGGACTTATTCTTTGTAAGCCCAGTACTTATTCTATCGGTCTCTTTTTGACGAACCGCTAAGTGACGGGGACAATAACACACCAGCATCGGTTGTCAAGCAATGCTAGGGGGACAAATACAGACACACAAACACACACACACACACACATATATATATATATATACATACATATATATGTGAAGGTGCGTGGCTCAGTGGTTAGAGCGTCGAGCTTACGATCGTGAGGTTGTGAGCTCGAATCCCGGACCGGGCTGCGTGTTGTGTCCTTGAGCAAGACACTTTATTTCATGTTGCTCCAGTTCACTCAGCTGTAGAAATGAGTTGCGACGTCACTGGTGCCAAGCTGTATCGGCCCTTGCCTTTCCCTTGGACAACATCGGTGACGTGGAGAGGGGAGGCCGGTATGCATGGGCGACTGCTGGTCTTCCATAAAAAAACAACCTTGCCCAGACTTGCGCCTCAGAGGGTAACTCTCTAGGTGCAAACCCATAGTCAGTGTCTGACCGAAGGGGGTCACAACATATATACGACGGGCTTCTTTCAGTTTCCGTGCACCAAATCCACTCACAAGGCTTTGGTCAGCCCGAGGCTATAGTAGAAGACACTTGTCCAAGATGCCATGCAGTGGGACTGAACCCTGAAACCATGTGGTTGGTAAGCAAGCTACTTACCACACAGCCACTCCTGCGTGGAATTTGGTAGAGGAAGACAATGCAAAAGACGCTTGTATGTAAAAAAAAAACTGGGTACTTTTTGGTAATCTCACCCCCATTAAAAAATTGGGTTACCTCCCCGCTAAAAAATCGAGTTAATGAGGTGACAAGAGATTGGATTAAAAGGGTTAGATCCTTTTGATTCAATACTTCAACACATTGTTGATGTTTGGCCCCCTTAATAGGAATGGTATGATTTGTTATAAAAATGTTATCAGATTCAGGAGTGGCTATGTGGTAAGTAGCTTGCCTCACAACCATATGGTTCTGGGATCAGTCCCACTGCGTGATACCTTGAGCAAGTGTCTTCAACTATAGCCTCGGGCAGACCAAAGCCTTGGGAGTGGATTTGGTAGACAGAAACTGAAAGAAGCCCATCCTATATATATATATATATATATATATATATATATTATATATATATATATATATATATATATATATATATATGTATGTATGTATATATTTGTGTGTCTATGTTTGCCCCCACAATCACTTGACACCAATGTTGGTGTGTTTACGTCCCCGTAACTTAGTGGTTAGGTAAAAGACACCTATAGAATAAGTACTAGGCTTACAAAGAATAAGTCCTGGGTCGATTTGTATATACACACTCACACATACATATATGCACATACATATATACACATATATGTAGGGCTTCTTTAAGTTTCTGCATACCAGATCCACTCACAAGGCCTCAGTCAACTAGGGGCTATATAGTAGAAGACACTTTCCCAAGGTGCCATGCAGTGAAACTGAACTCAGAACCATGTGGTCGGGAAGCAAACTTCTTACCACACAGCCGTACCTGCATCCAGAACATCCCACATGTCTGTGTTTTTGCATAATGGATAAAAAAAAAAGTGCAACAAGTTACGTTCTTTTGCAACAAAAACTTGGCCACCTGATAAATACATTGGAAATTGAAATCAACAAAATAAATACCTATTTCTTTACTACCCACAAGGGGCTAAACACAGAGGGGACAAACAAGGACAGACACATGGATTAAGTCGATTACATCGACCCCAGTGCGTAACTGGTACTTAATTTATCGACCCCCGAAAGGATGAAAGGTAAAAGTCGACCTCGGCGGAATTTGAGCTCAGAACGTAGCAGCAGATGAAATACCTATTTCTTTATTACCCACAAGGAGCTAAACAAAGAGGGGACAAACAAGGACAGACATAGGATGAAAGGTAAAAGTCGACCTCAGCGGAATTTGAACTCAGAACGTAATGGCAGATGAAATACGGCTCCGCATTTCGCCCAGCGTGCTAACGTTTCTGCCAGCTCACCACCTTAACAAAATAAATACCAGACCAGTGTAAATACTAGGGCCCATATGATTAACAAAATCCTTAGAAGGCTGTTCACCATATATAAGGCGCCACCTTCAGTTCAAAGAGTGAAACCAACAAACAATCAAGATAATGAAATAGAATACTGTTTCTTTCATTTTAAAAAACCAGCACCAATCATTTTAGAAATAACTAAAATTGTTCAGGGCTTACATCAGTCAGGGTTGACCATATTTCTGCAACATCAATGCACAGGCCTTAGCAAGAATCTGAGGGTGACTGGCAGATGCACATGCATGCAAATCTTCTCTTTCTACGCCACTGGTATTTAATCCAAGGGAAATGCTGCTTATGTGGTCCTATGTAGCTTGACATCACTGTCGACTCAAGAGTTGCTGCCAGAATACGATGAGCCTGAACAAATTCAACAAGCCACATTGTCTGATCCTGCAGTGGTTCCACCAATTCACAGACTTGGATGGGGAAGATTTTATTGATTCATCATCATCATCATCATCATCGTTTAACGTCCATTTTCCATGCTAGCATGGGTTAGACGGTTCAACCGGGGTCTGGGATGTCAGGAGGCTGCACTAGGCTCCAGTCTGATCTGGCAGTGTTTTTACAGCTAGATGCCCTTCCTAACGCCAACCACTCTGTGGGTGTAGTGGGTGCTTTTTACGTGCCAGAGGAGGCTGGTAAACAGCCAGGATCGGTTGGTGCTTTTTACATGTCACTGACACAGACACCAGTCAGGCATGTCTAAATATATATATATATATATATATATATATATATATATCATCATCCTCATTGTTTAACGTCCGCTTTCCATGCTAGCATGGCTTGGATGGTTTGACCGGGGTCTGGGAAGCCAGGAGGCTGCACCTGGCCCAGTCTGATCTGGCAGTGTTTCTACAGCTGGATGACCTTCCTAAGGGCCAACCACACCTTGAATGTAGTGGGTACTTTTTACGTGCCACCGGCACAGGTGCCAGGGGAGGCTGGCAACGGCCAAGATTGGTTGGTGCTTTTTGATTCTGGAAAAAAAAAATGGAATTTGAACTCAGAGTGCAGAGACCTGAGACAAATACCATGTGGCATCGCAGCCAACAGTGTAAAGACTCTGACAACCTGCTGCCTAAAAATCAACACTCTTGAAGTGTATTCTAATGACTAACGATTAGTATAAACTAGCAGTATCGCCTTGTGTTGCTCGGGTTTGTGTCAACTCTTTAGAATTGGAATTTTTGAAAAGTAAAAATTTTGCATTATGTAGCTTGTTATTCTCTTTAAGTGAACATTTTTCTGGTTGAAATACACCGAAAAATGGCGACACAGCAGTCAAAAAATCGTAAAAAAATAGGGATTTTTCATACAAATAAAGCACCTTCTTAGTGTAAATAATTTTTGGTGTTAACATGGTCTGATTTGAATTTTTTCTTCTACGGAATGAAGAGCAAGCCTTCTTCTAACAAACATACTCTCAATTTTAGTCAGCTTGCGCTGCAGGGTCTCGGAGGAGATAGTGTTAGTTGAAGGCTACCAAACCTGCCATACACAAACAACTTCAGCTTTATATATAGAGAGATTTAAAACATTTGCTTTTCGCATATTTCTTTCTACTTTCTACCACATGCATACGAGTCTTGAAATTTTGGTGGAGCAGGGCTAGTTGATTACAGTGATCCCAGTATTCAACATGAAAGAATGGTTTAGGGTTTGTCAGAGGAGGGTGTGCAATGGCCATGACCCTTTTCAGGATCCTCTGTTACCTGTAAGAATAAAGGGGGAAGTTATTCTCAGACCCAAGAAATAGCCTAAATGCTTACAAGGGCCAGGTGGTGTTATTAAACCAAGTGATGGATTGAGTTTTCTGCATGATAACAAATGGTATCTTCAACAGGTTTCCATACTGTCCTTGTCTACCAAATTTCATCCATAAGACTTCAGGGGTTGACTTGAAGCTGAACCATCATACAGTGGATTGAACCCAAGATACTGTAGCTATAACAGCAATATTCTTAACCACCCAGCCATACCTATTTCTTTACTACCCACAAGGGACTAAACACAGAGAGGACAAACAAGGACAGACAAACGGATTAAGTCGATTATATCGACCCCAGTGCGTAACTGGTACTTAATTTATCGACCCCGAAAGGATGAAAGGCAAAGTCAACCTCAGCGGAATTTGAACTCAGAATGTAACGGCAGACAAAATACCTATTTCTTTACTACCCACAAGGGGCTAAACACAGAGGGAACCAACAAGGACAGACAAACGGATTAAGTCGATTATATCGACCCCAGTGCGTAACTGGTACTTAATTTATCAACCCCGAAAGGATGAAAGGCAGAGTCAACCTCAGCAGAATTTGAACTCAGAACGTAAAGGCAGACGAAATGCCGCTAAGCATTTCACCTGGCGTGCTAACGATTCAGTCAGCTCACCGCCTTTACCTACACTCATGAAAATTAAGGAACCATGAAACTGACTTTATTGTTCCATACCAAACTACACAATATTTGGTGAAAGATAAATAAGGCAGCAAATTGGCAGAATCCTTACTGTGCCAGACGAAATGTTTAACAGTATTTCTTTTGGTTTTCTGTTCTGCTTTCAAATTCTACCAAGGTTGACTTTGCCTTTCATTCTTTCAGGGTTCACTAAATAAGTACCAGTTGCATGCTGGGGGATGATGTAATCGACTAACCACTCCCCCAAAATTCCAGGCCTTGTGTCTATAGTAGAAAGGAGCATATTAGTATTTTTTGTCTTGAACCCTTTTTCCATATTGCTTTTTATGATGGTCTTATTCATGCCAGGAACCAAGCTGGTATTTCTAATGGACCCATACAAAAATGCACTAGCACCAGAATTTGATCCTCAAAAGAAGAGAAGTTGGTAAAAAAAAACTCCCTATCTTCAGCTTCAATGAGGTGCCCATCCTTACCTATGGTAAACAAAACAGAGGTTTCTCCTAAGTATCTCTAGAATACCATTACTTGACAGGGTGCACAGCTCGTAGATCAGGATGTCTTTCCAAGTTGAGCCACAAGAGATCACAGCTCTGGTACTTTGAGAGATCACAGCTCCAGTACTGGACATGTGATTAGAAATTCGCGGGGAAGGATCATGATATAGATTCTTCAAACTGAGCCAAAGTGGCAGGTGACCTAGGGGTATACATATTTCTTTACTACCCACAAGGGGCTAAACACAGAGAGGACAAACAAGGACAGACACACGGATTAAGTTGATTATATCGACCCCAGTGCATAACTGGTACTTATTTAATCAACCCCGAAAGGATAACAGGCAAAGTCGACCTCGGCGGAATTTGAACTCAGAACGTAACGGCAGACAAAATACCGCTAAGTATTTCGCCCGGCATGCTAAGGTTTCTGCCAGCTCGCTGCCCTCAGGTGACCTAGGGGTATACCAAGAGCAGAATGGTTGGATAATATCCATAACCTCAGTTGATCATGATGGAGTAAAGCGTAATGATGGCTGCTTCTGAAGACGCTACCCCTAAAACTTTCCCAGAAACAGTGGGCAGAAATGATGGATGAATAGATATTAATATTTTACTGGTTTGAATAGGCAGGATTGAAATAACAATCTTAGATCACAGTGATAACATAGAGGATTGATTTATTCAAATATTCATTGTTTGACCGTGGTCGAGACAATGGAATTTACAATGTTACGCCAGACTTCACGGTCCATCATAGCATTACAGAGGTCCTGTTGCTGGATGCCTGTATCCCTGGAGATTACATCAGGGTAGGAGAGTGTGCACTCTCTGGTATCGCGAGCAGATGGCTTCCAGAGGAGAAGAGTAGAAATTACCTCGTTTTCATCTCTACAACAATGTCCAGCAAATTGGACTCTTCTACCTTTCACAAGAGATGATACAGGTGGTAGTTTCCCACATATTTGTACTTTGGTTGGAGGACGCTTCCACGAGAGATTTTGAGCTCTCATAAGGAATGTAAGCTCAAACAATAAAAATCATAAATAACCTAAATTTTTCAATTTAATTTACTATACGTTTTGGAGAATAACTAAATCAACATCTACTGCCCACCGACGTTCAATAAATGACATCTGAGTAAGAAAAAATATAATAATATATTAGCTTATATTTGGGAATAGTTCTTAAGCACCCCAACAACAATAAGGTACTCATTTTGCGCAAGAATTCCATAGCTTTATTAATCCAAGATCCTACAGAAATAAAATGATAGTTTAAGAATATATATGCATGAATACATACATACACATAAATTATATCTACAAATATATATATATATAATGTATACCACATGTATATATCTCCTTTACTCTTTTACTTGTTTCAGGCATTTGACTGCGGCCATGCTGGAACACTGCCTTTAATCGAGCAACTCGACCCCGGGACTTATTCTTTTGTAAGCCCATCTATCAGTTACTTTTGCCGAACCGCTAAGTAACAGGGACATAAACACACCAACATCGGTTGTCAAGCAATGCTAGGGGGACACACACAAACACACACACACATATATATATATATATATATATATACATATATACAGCGGGCTTCTTTCAGTTTCCATCTACCAAATCCACTCACAAGGCTTTGGTCGGCCCGAGGCTATAGTAGAAGACACTTGCCCAAGGTGCCATGCAGTGGGACTGAACCCGGAACCATGTGGTTGGTAAACAAGCTACTTACCACACAGCCACTCCTATGCCTATATATATATATTACTTGTTTCAGTCATTTGCTTGTGGCCATGCTGGAGCACTGCCTTTAATCAAACAAATTGATCCTGGGACTTATTTTTTGTAAGCCTAGTACTTATTTTATTGGTCTCTTTTGCCAAACCACTAAGTTATGGAAAAGTAAACACACCGACATCGGTTGTCAAGCAATGGTGGTGGGACAAACACAGACACAAATGTATGCATATATATACACACACACACACACACACACACACATATATATATATATAATATATATATATATATATATACTGCAGGCTTCTTTCAGTTTCCGCCAACCAAATCCACACACAAGGCCTTGGTCGGCCTGAGGCTATAATAGAAGACACTTGCCCACAGTGCCACACAGTGGGATTGAACCTGGAACCATGTGGTTGGGAAGCAAGCTTCTTACCACACAGCCACGCAGAGAAAGATTTTGCTTAAGCATAACAGTCCTAATAACTTGGTGCTAGAACCCAATGTCCTTATGATTCAGAATAACGTTAGTCAAGCACAAAATACAGAAAATGATATGAAATTAAATAAATGACAAGGAAAAACAGGAATTACATAATCAACTTCATTAGCTCACAGCTGTTTCTGCTGCTGTAAGATGCAATGCGTTCAGCTCTGAGGAAGCCATAAGATGATGCAGAAGCATTAGCTCTAAGTACACTGCATCTCATAACAGAAACAGCTGTAAGCTTAATTAAGTTTATTATGCAATTCCTGTTCCTTTGTCATTTATTTAATTTCACATGTATATAGCAAAATTAATAGCTCGAGAATGCAGTATATCTGTTATTTGATCCAAACATCTGTTGAATTGAATCATTCCCTCTATAAACTACCAGAAGAGAAAAAGTCTTCAAAACAGAAATGAATTGCAAGTATATTGCCTTTTCTTATGACCTTCAAGGCTAAAAATTTCAGGCTTTATCAAGTATTTTCCAAGGCCAATGACATATTATAGGCGCATTTTGGTCGATCTTACCAATAGGTTTCACACTGGATATTAAAACCAGATGTCAGCTAACAGCACAGTAATACTGAGTGCTCTTCAGAGATGACAGGTATGGAATATAAATATATCTTTCATCTTTTATTCGTTTCAGTGATTAGACTGTGGCCATGCTGGGGCACCACCTTGAAGAATTTTAGTCAAACAAATCGAGCCCAGTACTTTTCGTTTAAGCCTGACAGAATGGGTTTTTCACTTTCTGTCTCCCAAATCTACACACGAGGCTTTGATCAGCCCGAGGTTATAGAAGAAGACACTTGCCCAAGGTGCCATGCAGTGGGACCTTGTGTTAGCATATATCTGTATATATGCATACAGATACTTACATAGATATACATAGATACATACATTCATATACACATTTGTATATTTGTACGTGTACGTTTCGTATACATTTGTGTATGTACGTGCATACATATACTCATATATACACACATGCATAAATACAACCACACATACATAGGCATAAACATGCATACACATACACACAAGAGTCTTGATGGTAAAAATACGATACAAAAACTAAATTGGAACCATTTTAGAAGTCCTTAATCGTTTAAACATCCATTGTATGCCCGACCACAGAGGTTTTGGTAAACTGGTGTATATATATATTAATAACATACATAAAAAAACTAATCATTTTATAATAGCAATAATCACTATAATAATAATAATAATAATAATAATAATAATAATAATAATAATGGCTTCTGATCTTAACTGATTGGAAGTGTTATCATGTACATTGTTTTGTCTTGGTATAAAAGATGGGCTACAGCAAATATTCTGCTCAATACCACAGATTTGCTTGTCAGTTGTTTGACCTTAACCAGTTGAGCATGTCCCTTAGTGGCTGACGATATGTGCATCTCTGATCACGAGCAGAAGTAGTGGGGGAGCATCATAGCCATGTGTTGAGAGGGATTCTTTGGGGTTTGAATAATTCACCTCTGGAAACATGGGTGGTTCTTTCAACATCCTTAAACAACCCTTATTCAGGGACCTTTTGAGCGGGATGGGCTACTCAACCTGAAGAAAATTCTAACTGGGCCCCACCTGCAAGGTCATGTGCTGTTTATCTTGATATGAGATCACCATGTCGCGCACATATGGTTGTGATGCTGTGCCTGGTGTACCCTTATCAGACGGGTAGTCATGATGGGTATATTGGCTTCGTATATTTTACCCCAGTGTCACTTTGATGGCATGCACCTCTCTCACTCAATAATAATAATAATCTAGAAACCGTTTCATATGTTGCCTGCCTTGTTTAAATTCTGATTTACAAAGCAACCCAGTTGCATAAGAATTTGGACTGAAATTTCAGCTTCTATTAATTTACCTAGAATGCTTATTGTTTATTTTGAATTAAGGAAATGGCTAGCTTGGTTTGATATGCATTTAGTGCATATTATAGTCCCACTGCGATATTTATGGAATCTTTACTACTATTACAATATATACGTGTATTGTGTGTGTGTATATATGTAAGTATATATACTTATATGTGTATATATACTTATATGTATATATATATACTTATATGTATATATATATACTTATATGTATATATATATATATATATATATACTTATATGTATATATATACTTATATGTATATATACTTATAGGTATATATAATTATATATATATATACTTATATATATATATATAACTTATATATATTACATATCATCATCATCATCGTTTATATATATATATATATATATAATATATATGCATGCATGCATGCATGCATGTATGTATGTATGTATGTATGATGTATGTATGTATGTATGTATGTGTGTGTGTGAGTGTGTAAAAATATAGACGTCTATGTATGTGTGCGTGTAGATAGATAGATAGATAGATAGATAGACAGATGCATGCATACATACATAGTCACACACGTACATACATATAGAGATAGATATATATATAAATGTGTATCTATATACATATATATTTATATATAAACATATATATATCCATACGTATATATATATGTGTATTATGTGCGTGTCTGTATATGCGTATATATATAAGCATATACATATATACACATGTATGTATATATACATCTAATCTTTAAGTATAAACCAGATCCAAAACGATAAAATCAATTGAAGGTCGATGAATAGGGAAAAGTTAAAATAGCTCAAATGCCTAAAATATAAGTGACTGTTGCAGTTAGTTGTCTTTCTCTGTAAGAATAATAATGATAATCAGCTCGTGTTATTATGGAAACAGCCATAAAATATAATAGTATCGTAGTATATGTTAAACCATATGCCCAATATGTGTAGTGCTTTCTCAAAAGCGAGCTTGAACGAAAGAACGAATTAATGAATTTCGCCCGTCACAGAAAAGAAGCTACTTTCATATTTAACTAGTTTGGCTTGTTTGAACAAGACACACACACACATAGAGAGAGAGAGAGAGAGAAACAGAATGAATAGAAGCTATTATGGCAAGGAGGAGGGGGAAAAATAACGTAATCAGATCTGTATCTAACAATTTATCGATAAACTGTTCGCTAAATAGGACCATTCCTACAAAGATAATGTATGAAAAACTTATCAAGCTTGAATGAATGATAAAGTCTCCCCGAAACGGAAGAGAATATAGGTTAACGAGGAAATTGTTCTTTTACAAGATATTCCTTGGGGGAAAAAAATTAAGAAAAGAACAGCTAAAATGGACGGACAATTATTATTTTTATTATCAGTATTATTCTTATCTACCGTCTTATTGGGATATCAGTATGATAATTAGTTATATCCATCCCGTTTTATCCAGGATGTGTGCCAAGCTAAGATGTTGGGAAGCAGTAGTTTGCGATTGATCTCCGATGTAGTGCTTTGCTTTATTATTCGCTACAGTAATGATATTAAGTGGAAAAGAAGAAAAAATAACTACTGAACGTTAGGAATTTTCAATAAAAAATTGTAATTGTCACTCGTAATTCCTCGTTCAGTGAAAATAAAGAGAGAAGAACGAGAAGGAAGAAGTGATTTTTTTTATTATTATTTTGTACTACTAAATAATATGTTGTAACGTTACCAGCCTGTCTTAGTACACGTTACTACGATCATACATATATTAAGATATGTCTTAAACAAAGCAACACAGTCTTATCGCCAGAAATATAATCATAACGTGTTTGTTGTAGTAAAAAAAGAAAAGTTCGATTTTTGAGTACATATATTTATTGTATCCTGTCTCCTTAGAAAATGCATTTTTGTTGTTGTTCGTTTTATCTGTGTGTCTGTCGAATTTTCCATCTTAAGGGTTTCACCACTGACTCACCACCATTTCAAAGATGGAAGGGGCTGCCAAGTAAAACGCGAACTATATGTTACGTCCGTGCAAGCATGCCTGCATGCATACATCCATACATATGTATATACACAAAAGCCTATGAATATATATATATATATATATATCGTTTGTATGCACACACGTCTACGTATAGATGTGCTTTACACGTATTTATATAAGAGGGAAGGCTGAAAAGTTCCTGGTTTTGGGTAAAAGAAAATACAGAAGGATCTGTTAATTATGATTTTATTCGACATATTCCCCCTCTCGGATTCACACACTTATTGCAGTGGTCTTTCAGTGTTTTTTTTTTCTAATCCCTATAAAAGACCTCGAAAGTCCGGCCTCCAACCAGGCCTTTCGCGACACCAAAGCCAGGAACTTTGCAGCACTCCCCCGTATATATTATGACACATACGCCTGAAATACATACACACATTCATACATATATACATACATATATACATATATATATATATATATACATCATACACACACACACACATATATATATATGAGATACACACATAAATACGTAATCTTTTTTTATTTATTTTACATAGAGAGAGGAAGGGAGCAAAAGAGAGAGTGAGATCCGACATAACTCTTTTTCCTGGCAAAAACAGCCAAAACAAATCTGTTACAGAAAGAGCATTTAATAAACCCCACTGCCAAACAAACATCGACAGTGACGATGCGAGTGAGGGAAGCAACTAATATAATAATAATAATAATAACTGCTTCACATCTTTTAATGTATAACATACACACAACATTGTTTGAAATTGAAAGTACAAAACTACACTGCTGAATATGATGATGAAGAAGAAGAAGAAGAAAAGCAGGGTAATCTATGTAGAGCAAGGGGAGATAAGTGAGAAAAGAGGTCGCTTCTGTTCGTGCTTATATTTCTCTGCATCTTTCTTTCTTTCTCACTTGAATGAGCAGAAATGCCACCGGCGAAACAATCAGAAGAGAAGCATGGTGTAAATTTGAGCTCTTTGACATCGAAATATCAGTGAAGAAGAGAGCTGAAGGGGAAAAAACCATAAAACATATAAACTAACAGACGGGGACCCCTTCCCCTACGTGGTCATTTGAACTGCTAGAGATAGCAGCCGAATAACCTTCGAAAGGAACGACACATTGGGAAAATGTTGTTTGGAAGGATACACTGTGTGTAGGAAAAAAAAGACGAGATGTTCACGGCTGGAATACTATAATTCATCAATATGTGATCCATCTCAACCCCTCTACGAGGTTATTTGAACTGCTAGAGATAGCAGCCGAATAGCCTTCGAATGACAGACTACTGTCTTGACAGTAAAAAGAACGACACATTGGAAAACTGTTGTTTGGAAGGATACACTATGTGTAGGAAAAAAAACGGGATGTTCACGGCTGGAATACTATTATTCATCAATCTGTGACCCATCCCACCCCCTCTATGAGATCATTTGAACTGCTAGAGATAGCAGCCAAATTACCTTCGAATCAGTCTACCGTATTGAAAATATATGGAAGAATACATTGGAAAATGTTCGCGAGTAGAATATGTGTGGACGAGAAAGACGAGATGTTCACGGCTGGAATACTATTATTCGTCAATCTGTGACCCATCCCACCCCCTCTACGAGGTCATTTGAACTGCTAGAGATAGCAGCCAAATTGCCTTCAAATCTACCGTATTGAAAATATAAGGAAAATATGTGTGGAATAGAAAGACGAGATGTTCATGGCCCATCAGTCAGGGTTGTCCTGGAGCCAAACAACAACAACGATTAGAAACTTATTCGTTCTTAATCACAATAAATTTCATAAGTATGTACGTGTGTGAGAGAGAGTGTGTGTGTGTGCCTGAACAAAAATGGTCTTCAAATGTAAATTGTCAGGGGAAGAGAGAGCAGAAGATAAATGAGTAAAACACATCATTGTCAATGAGAAACAAAAGCGAGTGTTTTGACAATCTATGCTAGAGTCAAATCAGACAATAGATTGATAAAAAACACATACACATATATATACACACGTGCACACACAATGCGAAGAGGAACTATCGAAATCGTATTGATAAAAATAAAATCAAATTTATTCATGTCAACCGTTCACGTTGATGCAAACATGCTTTGAATTAATTTCGAGAATAGCATTACTTCTGCAAGTTAGATTTGTCAGCGACCACCCAACCAGCACTGAACATCCGGAGAACAATCAGGCAATCAAACATACTTTTAGTAATTAAATTGTGATTTATTTTCCAAACATACATGGATGAACCGACGACATGACTTCTACGTTGTTGTATGACGTGCTAAATAAAACAGCTAAACATCCCTTTAATTATACGCTACCTTAAATTTAAGGTGGAAAAAAGGCTGTTAGATAATATACTTGTACATGACATGACTTTAAAGACACAAAATGGTTACGACTGGAAAGTCTTTGGACACAGGTCTGTTCTATTAGTGTTGACCTGTAGCTAAACAACAGATAGTGAACATCCAGGAAATAACTATACAATGGCACACACTGTAAACAGCCAAATATGCAACTATATAAATAAGATATTCAGTGAACAACTAGATAAACCATATCAGACATTCACTCAACATCTAGTTAACAAACCATACAATCAGACAGTGAACATCCAGATAACTGAGAACCACTCAATTAGACGTAAGGTGAACAACTAGTTAATAAAACAAGAATCAGGTGTTTCGTGAACATCTCGATGACAATCAGCCATTTAGTGAACATCTAGATATAATCATACGAGACATTTCGTGAACATCTGAATAACAACCATACACTCAAATATTCGACAAATTAAACGTAGATTCAGGTAATTGGTAAGCATGGAAATGACAGGTATACAATTAGATATTCAAAGAACGCCACAATAACAATCATATTTTCAGACATAGAGTAACAATATAACAACCATACAATCAGACAAGCGGTGAACATATAACAAGCATACAATTAGACATTCAGTGAACATACATATAACAAATACACAATTTGATGTAAAGTGAACATTCATATAACAACCATACAAATTTATGGTGAACTTAAATATAACAAGCATACAAATGTATATTTATTGAACATCTAGATAACAATCGTACGATTAGACATACAGTGAATGTACATATAACAACCATCTGATCAGATATTCAATAAACATACATATGACAGCCATACAAACGGTAAATATACATATAACAACTATACCATCAGACATACAGTGAACATACATAAGTCAGCCAACAGACAGATGACAACCATACCATCAGACAAACGGTGAACGTACATATAACAACCATGCCATCAGACACAGTGATCATACACGTCAACCACCAGACATTTAGTGAACAGACAGGTGACAACCATACCATCAGACGAACGGTGAACATACATATAACTATATGGTCATTCATAGTGAACATACATGTCAACCATCAGACATTTAGTGAACAGACAGATGGCAACCATACCATCAGACAAACGGTGAACGTACATATAACAACCATGCCATCAGACACAGTGATCATACACGTCAACCACCAGACATTTAGTGAACAGACAGGTGACAACCATACCATCAGACGAACGGTGAACATACATATAACTATATGGTCATTCATAGTGAACATACATGTCAACCATCAGACATTTAGTGAACAGACAGATGGCAACCATACCATCAGACGAACGGTGAACACACATATAACAAGCATGGCATCAGACATACAGCGAACACGCATGTAACAACCATACACTTAGACACTCAGAGAAACATCCAAATAGTAATCATCTATTAGACATTCAGTGAACAACCAGATAATCAGACATACAGTGAACGTAGAGATAACCATGCAATACAGACATACAGTGAACATGCGTATCACAACTATACAAGAAGCTATTCGATAAACAGCTAGAACGACCATGCAAATATTACGTGCTTAGCTAATCATATAATCTACCACAACTGAACCTTCAAATTCAGTTACTGCATGTATATACATATATAAAATATGTATTCACACACACACATATATATATATATACGTATATCCTCACACACACCTTGCTATAATGTGCTAAGTATTTAGTACATGTAACCAATGACTTAAAGCTCAATACAATTATATCACACTCCAATATCTACATCTTTTTAAAATGCTTTGTGTAGTATAGACACACGCACACACCTAGGCCAGTTGTAGAATAATAAGGCTGTAATAATATATACAGAGCAGAATTTATCATAGAAAATAAGACACAGAAAACAACCCATTTAATACAAGTAATATTTAAATTACTTCGTTCCCAATCATTCTTCAATTGAAGTGAATTGAATATTGTGTTGTTACCCTTGTTCTTTTTACGTATTTATCTATCTATTAAATAAAGTACCAGTTTCACACTGGGGTTGATGTAATCGACTTAATTAATCCCTTTGTCTGTCCTTGTTTGTCCCCTCTATGTTTAGCCCCTTGTGGACAGTAAAGAAATATATATATATATATATATATATATATTTCTTTACTGTCCACAAGGGGATATATATATATATATATAATATATATATATATTTCTTTACTGTCCACAAGGGGCTAAACATAGAGGGGACAAACAATATATATATATGGATAGATATGACACGGCTTTATATATTGAATATATCCAAATATACATATTAAATGGTAATATATTTTCTTAGAATGGGCAGTAATTTGTTTTAAAAAGAAGAAAAAGGAACTGAAAATAATTATAATAAATAAATGTATCGAGGATATTTAGTTGTTCGAAGAAAAACAGTGACAAAACTGACTGATGAAAGGGGGGGAAAAGCAGGCGAGAGGAGAGAGAGAGCAGTATAATTATAAATGGAATTAATGGGACATATCGATAAAATGAGGGTAGGTGATGGGGATGAGGATTCTGGGATGAATTGTTGAGTAATTTAAGTAGAATTATTTATTTTATTGAGACGAATTGTTTGTAGTGGGACTGGACAAAGGGCTATGTTTATTTCGACAACAGATTTAATGTATATAAATATGTATGTATGATAAAACTGAGGAGCAGGGACGAGCAAGAGTTGTAATATTCCATGTCGGAATAGACGTTATGGCGACGGTGCTTGATATAGTAATTATACACTTAACACATTGATATTTCTCTGGGAAAGAAGAATTATACAGTGAAATATTGTGTTACATGCAACTTTTACGTTGCTTCGGGATACTGTTTTTTTTTTTTTGGTTTTTCTTTTATTTATTTTATTTTTCGTCTTTCTCGCTAATTGTGTTTTTGTTCTATTGTTTTATCCGATTTGAAAAGTTAACAATAAGGTAAAAATGAAGCCGGTTGACAGCAGCCTGAGAGATAGATAGATAGATATAGAAAGAGAGAGAGAGAGAGAGAGAGAGATAGACAGATAGAGAGAGAGAGACTCAGCCTCTTTATGTGGTCACTAGACCTGACCCGCTAGAAATAACAGCTAGCATCCACAGTCTTCTTTCATACAACTCTACATCTTCTCAAAGATAACATATGTAGTTGCACTTTAGCCCAAGGTCAGCCCTGGTCGAACAGGCGTATAATTAAAGGCGTTTCAGACATGACCATCCGATATTCTTAAGGAATACGTGAGACTACATTATCTAATGTGTCATTTCAATTAGAAAAAGTAAAACAATGAAATAATAAGGTGTGTAGTTTGAGATAGAGAGAGATTTGACTGCTATTTTCTAGCTAGGTGATCGAGCAAGAGGGGTCCTTTCCTCGTTGTCTCGTTGGATGAAGCTAGTCACACATAAAAATGTGGTAAGACGATATGGTCATAGCGAGATCACCTTTGATAATAATAGACAGGCCTGTTCTTTCAGAGTTGACATGGGCTAAGAACCACAACATATATACACCTCCTCTCTCTCTCTCTCTCTCTAAATATATACATATATATACATACATGCACACACACACATTATACATCATCATATATTTGTTATTACATTAGCATCTTCATCAGTTGATGGCCCTCTAACATTACACATGCTACAAGATAAGTGCTCGGATTTTAAGCATAATGTCGAAATATATAACACTTAACTGCTTACAGTTTTACAAAGAATACACAATCTATAAATATTGTTGAAGTCGACTTCAAATGTGGGGATATCTGTCTTTTTCTATTTATTGTTTTATGAACGAGGCTTTAATATACATTAGTGACGGTTGTTGGCATGGACGGACAAAAGGAAATCATAAATGCATACGTATATAGCTTTATACATATACATATATTCATACAGAGAGAGAGAGAGAGAGAGAGAGAGAGAGAGAGAGAAATACGCATACATAGAATTAGATAGATAGATAGATAGATAGATATACAGACAGATAGAGAGAGAGATAGGTAGGTAGATAGATAGATAAATAGATAGATAGAGAGAGAGAGAGATAGGTAGATAGATAGATAGATAGATAGATAGATAGATATATACATACATAAACAGGTAGATAGATAGATATGTAGATAGATACATACATACATAGACAGGTAGATACAGACAGACAGACAGATAGATAGATAGATAGATAGATAAAGTGCATGCATACATAAATACATGCGTACGTACGTATACACACAGAAGGAAAGACAGATGCACGCAAAGACGTTTTTAATTATAAAGACAAGCACCATTAACTGAAAGAACTCAATACATGTAAGGGACTGAATATATATATTTATGTTTATGTGTGTATAGACATGCATTTATGCATACATGTATATATGCATATACTTATATGCATGTATATGTATACATTACATATATATACACACATAGTAATCCACACGCGTAATTTTTTGTTATTATTTTGCGCGTGTGTGTATAGTGATGATGATGATGATGACGACGATGACAACGATGACGGAAGTAGCAGTGGTAGTAGTAGTAGTAGTAGTAGTGGTGGTGGTAGTAGTAGTGGTGACAACGGTAGCGGTGAATGGCATGATGGTGATGCTGAGCTGATGAGGGCGATGATGATGACGACGATGATGATGACGACGATGATGATGATGACGATGATGATGATGGTGGTGGTTTTCATATTGATAGTAGTAGTAGTAGTAATAGTGGTGGTTGTATACCATGAGGACGATGTTTGATGTAATTTGTGATGATGGTTGATATGATAACGATGCTTCTGACGACGATGAGGAAGCAGATAATAATAATAATAATAATATTAATAACATATTAATAAAATAATACTAATAACAGGTACTTGTAACAATCATAATAGGCAGTAAAAGGTGGGTACAAAATGATGTTAGCGATACACGGTATCTGATGATGCAGTTTTATACCATAATATTTTTTTTTTCCAGCATCCTTTGCTCAAATCACTCCTGGTTTCCACTTACCTGTTTGACCTTTGCCTAATGTCTTCTCCAACCGGTATGGTCCGACGTACTGCTCCTCCTTCTGACTATGAGACATCTTGGAATGAAATCAGCTTTTATTTTTGTTGTTGTTGTTGTTGTTGTTGGTGTTTGGTTAATTTTGCTTTTTTTTTTTTTCCAATCAATACCGATGATGAGATCGTAGGGTTTTGTTGTTGTTGTTGTTGTTTTAGGGGTTTAGCAGCTTTACAAGGGATGTAATTTTTCCTTTTTCCCCCTGTTTTTGATTATATATATATATAGGGGTTTATTTGGGCTTGTTTTTTTGGGGTTTTTTTGCGGCGGGGTTGTTTTTTTTTTTTTGGCAGATTTTTATATGATTATTATTTTTTTTTTTTTTAATTATCCTTACTACTTACTACTACTTGTAAAGGAAAAAAAGGGGGGTACAATAATACAAAAAAAAAGCCCTAAGGGAGCAGTGCTAGAGGAAAAAAACTAAAAATGAAAATAAGGCAAACGTTGTTAGTCAGAAGCAGAGCTCCTGACCAGGATGCCATATCTCATGACAGCTCGCTTAGACTCAACAACATTTAGGTAGTCAAAGAATCGATTGGTGTGGAGCGCCATGAAGATGCCGCTGTGGCTGCTGCTGCTGCTGCTGTACGGGCTGCTGCTGCTGCTGCTGCGGCGACGGCGACGGCGGAGGAGGAGGAGGCGACTGCGGCTCTCTTTGCCTTTCGCTTTTACCTCTGCAACAGTACAAACCCTTCTCTCTCTCTCTCTCTCTCTCTCTCTCTCTCTCTCTCTCTCGCTCTTTCCTTCTCCACCAACTTCCACCACCCTAACAACAGCGCTAATATCACCACCACCACTACTACTACTACTACTACTACTGCTACTACTGATGTGTTATTACCGCTGCTACTACTACTACTACTACTACTATTACTACTGATGCAGCTACTGCTATTACCACCACTACTACTACTACTGTTACTGATGCGAGCAACTGCCACTAGTGATGTAACTACAGCTTTTACCACCACCACCACTACTACTACTAGTAGTGATACAACTGTAGCTACTACTACTACTACTACTACTACTACTATTGTTGATACAATTGCAACTACTATTACTGATATAACTACAGCTATTACCACCACCACCACCACCACTAATACTACTATTACTATTACTAATACGATTGCAGCTATTACCACCACCACCACCACCACTGCTAATACTACTAACAATACAACAGCTATTACCACCACCACCACCACTGCTAATACTACTAACAATACAACAGCTATTACCACCACCACCACCACCACCTATGTAACTATTACCACCGCCTCCACCTCCACCACCACCATCACATCTTTGTTTTGCTTCTGACTACTAGAAGTGAAGCTTGCACGCCACTATTGAGAGACTCTAAGCTACCTTCCTTTTATTCTCTCTCTCTCTCTCTATTTCATTATTTTCCTTTTAATTTTATTTTGCACTCCCGTTTATATAGGCATGGTTACTACTAATTAGAGTGGTTTATAACAATTCCGTTTTTCTTTTCTTTTAATTAATACCCTATATCAGAGGTGATGATGACTTAAGATGATGGGGAGGACAACCACGACGACGAAGGCAATGATGATAGTGATAATAATGATGATCACGATGATGATGATGATAAGGGCGATGATGATAGTGATGATGGTGCTTAGAATTGATACCATCAATAATAACCAGCATCACTTTTTCCATTCACTACCGGTGTCAGGCCACCATCACCACTAGCACCAGCATCACTACTACCGATGTAGGAAGGAAGCAGCAGGCCTGACAACTCTTCAGAGCAGCTTTAAATGCTTTCGTGAATGACAAGGAATTGTGCAGTTGTGCAACACCAGCCACCAGCCCGAAATACCTACCCCTCATAAAAATAAAATATAACATTAAAAAAAAAAGCCTGTTTATTTATAAAAAACAAAAAGAAATATACGTTCCTTTTGAATTACATAATTAACGACAACGGTTATTATGATTACTATTATTACTGAACGGTGGAGAAAAATCATTATTATTATCATTATTATTATTATTTTATTACTGTTATTACCGAATTAGCACATTGCATTATTTCGTAGATGTAATTATAGTGAACACGAGTTGTAGATAGATAAACATTTAAAGAAGAAAGATAGATTCTTTTGCTGGGAATATTAGATTAATGAATTAATTGTTAAAGGAGCTTTCGTTAATTATACATACATACATATATTCATGCACACATTTATACATGCATGCAGACATGTGCGTGTATGTATGAATGAACATACATTCTCACATATATACATATATAAATGTGTGTATATATATATATATATATATAATATATATATATATATAATATATATATATATATATATACTACAAACTGGATATATACGTGTATGTGTGTGTGCATGTATGTATGTATGTATATACATACACACAACAGGCTTGTGCATGTATGTATGAATGTACATACATTCTCACATATATATACATATATAAAGCTGAGTGTGTGTATGTATGTATATATATATATATATATATATATATATATATATATATATATAATATATATATATATATTATATATATATATATATATATTACAAGCTGGATATATATGTGTATGTGTGTGTGTGTGTATGTATGTATATATATATACATATATCCAGTTTGTATTTTTTTTCTCAAAACTTCGAACACGCTGCATCATTCTATGTCGTCCCAGTTAAGAGCAGTTTGTTTGTTTCTTTAGATGTAAATATGAAATTAACTGATTCAAAACACCTAACACTAATTAAACAACTCCAATAGTTTCGAAGACATTAACCATTATTTCTATAATGCCATTTTCACCAATAGTACGTATTGATAAAGTGACAGGCAGAATGGCCTGGATTTAAGGGTTCACGGCGTTTATATATATGTTCGTTGGGTTATCTTGACACCGATGATAAGAGTCGTTGATCTTAAAAGAACTGCCATCTGCACACGAGTGTCGCCCACGATGCAATTTGCAAGTGGTAACTATATTTAAAGTGCATTTAAGAAAATTGTTAGAATACATCCTTTCAAAAGCATTGCTTACAAAGACGTAGACAAAGAGATGAAATATTATTATTATTATTATTATTATTATTATTATTATTATTATTATTATTATTATCCTTTCTACTATACGTACAAGACTTGAAATTTGTGGGGAATGGACTTGTCGATTACATCGACCCAGTGTTTAACTGATATTTAATTTATTGACCCAGAAAGGATGAAAGGCAAAGTCGAACTCAGAACGTAAATAAATGCCCCGATGCAGTATCAGGAAGTGGTTCTCTTGGCTTTTGATCTTAACTGATTGGAAGTGTTATCATGTACATATTTTGTCTTGGTATAAAAGATGGGCTACAACAAATATTCTGCTCAGTACCACAGATTTGCTTGTCAGTTGTTTGACCTTAGCTTGTTGAGCATGTTCCTTAGTGGCTGACAATATGGGCATCTTTGATCACAAGCAGAAGTAGTGGGGAAGCATCATAGCCATGTGTTAGGAATTCTTTAGGATTTGAATAATTCATCATTGGAAACATAGGTGTTCCATCCATCATCCTTAAACAAACCTTATTTAAGGACCTTTTGAGTGTGGGATGGGTTACTCAACCTGAAGAAAATTCTAACTGGGTCTCCACCTGCAAGGCCATGTGTTGTTTATCTTGATATGCGATCACCATGTCACACACATGGTCGTGATGCATGCACCTGGTGTACCCTTATCAGACAGGTTGTATGATGGGTCTATTGGGCATCGTATATTTGTACCCCAGTGTCAGTTTGATGACATGCACTGCTCTCTCACTCAATAATAATTTTTTTTCTTTATAGACCCAGGCCTATTCCCCATTTATTTTAGGTGGGTAGCCACAACAAGACACACTAGGCATTCCATTCATTTCCCATGGTCAAGGCAAAGAACACAACCCCCAATTTCAGCAGCAGGGCCTGACAACATACACTGGTTTACCCCCGCTACATCATGTTGGTTCCATACCCCTTTGAGCAACATCAAATTCACTCATCCATCCACAAACTCTCTCCAAATTTTCTAATCATTCATCGAAGACCGGTGATTGTCGTGCACTGACGACTCATAAATACCCAGAAACCTGGGTCCGCGCATATCACTTCAGGTCGACAATGGGAAGGATGGCTTCCCTTTGCAAATACTGATAGGGCACAGAAAGTGTGTCAATAACCAGCTGGAGAAGATGTTCTCCTGGGGCTACAAGCTACAGTAGCATCCACCCTTAGTAGTTAGCCACATTTAAGTAGCAAACTTAACAGCGGTGCACCAGCATGGCCACAGCTCTGAGCTGAAACTAGAGAGAAAAAAAAACTCTTTTACCTCTCTCACTCCAACACTTCTAACCACCAAGACTTTCTTCACTCCATCCATCCACACAAACTGAGGTCTGCCTCTGGTTCTGCTGCCTACCACTTCTGCCTTTATCACCTTCCTTACCATCTGCTCCTCATCCATCCTCTAGGGAAATACGATGACTTGTAAGATAAGTCTTTGTTTCTAAGGAAACTGGTTGTGACACGATATCAAGGACATTGATTCTAAATATAAAACATTCATGCACACCATAGTGGTGGTGGTAGTGGTGATTATGATGATGGTGATGGTTTCTTTATTAACAGCTAAGGGTTAGCAAATAGACTGAGTACAGTACAGGATGAAGCAATAAAATGCGATGTGATGTGGAGTTACATGAAGGTGTGTGAACAGTAAAAATAATTAAAAAAAACGAAGAAACAAGCAAATTCAAATAAGAAAAATTTCCCAAAATGGGGGAACTTCCAAATGATGCTCATGGAAACCCCACCAAACCCACAGTTGCCCTGACCCCTAAGGCAGCACTTCCCTCTCCACCTTCACTTGCCTTTTCAAAAGAAGCTTGAAAAAGTTGATGAGGGCTTGGCCAAGGAGGAAATTGTTTGTCTCCAGCCCTTTCACCCCACCTCTTTCACCAAGGCCACCAGACAAATAAACACAGCCTGCCTTTCCCAGCCAAAGGATAATCTTCACAATGGACTCAGCTGATAGCCAGATCCATCTTACACACAACAGGAGGTGTTTGACATAAATCAACAAGTCAGCAATGGATGAGTAGATGCAAAACATTTTTGTTTCTCTGCATGCATCTTGTGCAAGCTCAGCTAACTTGCATGTCTGTAGGATTTTATCTCAAAATGGAAAAACCCTCTGGTAGTACTATAATGCCAGGGATTTCTGGAAACTATCCCTGGACCTTGGCTCAAAAGTCCTCCAGAACAGATCAACCAGTTGATTTTCATCAAAGCCCAGAAAGGTAGAGAGCTGTGAATGCTTGATGACATTCCAGATGCCAAGCACCATCTCTTGGTCTTTGCTTGACCTCAGAATAATCATCATCATCATCATCATCAATGTTTAACGTCCGTTTTCCATGCTAGCATGAGTTGGATGGTTCGACCAGGGTCTGCACCAGGCTCCAGTCTGATCTGGCAGAGTTTCTACAGCTGGATGCCTTTTCTAATGCCAACCACTCCGTGAGTGTAGTGGGTGCTTTTTACGTGCCACCAGCACAGGGACCATGGGAGGCTGGCAAACAGCCACGATCGGTTGGTGCTTTTACGTGTCACCGACACGGACGCCAGTCAGGCGGCGCTGGCATCTGCTACGTTTGGACAGTGCTTTTTACGTGTCACCAGCACAGGGATCACAGCTACAATTTCCATTTTAATAATAATTCTAATAATAACTGTAACATCTACTTTTCTCTGCTCTGCTTTTTCATGCTTGCATTGGTTGGGCAGAGTTCATTGAGGCAGATTTTCTAAGGTTGGATACCTTACCTATTGCTAACCCTCACACATTTGCAAGCAGACATGTTTTTTGCAGAAGATTGGACCATTTGTATGAAGATGATATTTGTTTACAATTACAGGCTGTTTTTGGTTTCTGTTTACCAAATACATCCACACACCCAGGACTACAACAGATGACATGTATGTGTGTGTGTGTGTGTGTGTGCGTGCGTGTATGTATGTGTATGTATGAGACACAGTGTCTCTAAAGTCTGTGTGCAAGCTGTTCCGTTGATTGTATCAGCTGGGAACCTAATTGTCATAACCAATGGAGTGCTTCCTATACATACATCATCATCTCAGCTAACTTGCATGTTTGGGAAGTCAGGGGCTGCACCAGGCTCCAGTCTGATTTGGCAGTGTTTCTACACCTGGATGCCCTTCCTAATGCCAACCACTCCGCGAGTGTAGTGGATGCTTTTTACGTGCCCCGGCACAGGTGCCAGGGGAGTCTGGCATCGTCCACAATCGGTTGGTGCTTTTAACGTGCCACCAGCATGGAAGCCAGTCAAGGCGACGCTGGCATCGGCCACGTTCGGATGGTGCTTTTTATGTGCCACCGGCACAGAAGCCAGTCAAGGCGGGGCTGGCATCGGCCACGTTCGGATGGTGCTTTTTATGTGCCACTGGCACAGAAGCCAGTCAAGGCGGCGCTGGCATCGGCCACGTTCAGATGGTGCTTTTTATGTGCCACCGGCACAGGTATCACAACTACTATTTCCATTGATATTTATTTCGATGTTCATGTACTTGACTCAATAGGTCTCCTCAAGCACAGCGGGATGTTCTGGTATCCAAGGTACTTTGAATGGGCAGGGGCTATGCGGGACTGATGCAGGAAGCAGCCCGGGTTTTTGCAGTCACAGCATATCTCCAGAGATCTCGGTCCTTTGTCATTGCCTCTGTGAGGCCCAACGCTCTGAGGTCATGCTTGACTACCTCCACATACATAATATATATATATATATATATATATATATATATATATACTTTGTGTGTTAAGGCTACCATTGGTTTCTTATTAAGTAAATATTTTAAGAATTTTTCAAGCCAATCACATGAAGAAATTGGTGTTTAACTTCATTTTGCTGTTTCAATCCAAAATGGAGATGAACACCAAATGTAGCCTTAATACATAATAAAGTATATATTTACACACACACACACACATATATATATATATATATATATATATATAATCATCGTTTAACATCCGCTTTCCATGCTGGCAAGGGTTGGACTGTTTGACTGAGGACTGACGAACCAGATGGCTGCACCAGGCTCCAGTCTGATCTGGCAGAGTTTCTACAGCTGGATGCCCTTCCTAATGCCAACCATTCCAAGAGTGTTGTAGGTGCTTTTACGTGCCACTGGCACAAGGGCCAGTCAGGCGGTACTGGCGATGGCCATGCCCAAATGGTATATTTTATGTGCCACGTGCACAGGAGCCAGTCCAGCAGCACTGGCAACAACCTCACTCAAATGTTTTTCGTGTGCCACCAGCACGAGTGCCAGTAATGTGACATTGGTAATGAGCACGGTCAAATGGTGCTTTTTATGTATCTCAGGCATGGAAGCCAGTCAGTGGCTCTGGCATAGATCATGCTCGGATGGTGCTTTAACGTTCCACTGGAACAAGTGCCAGTGAGGCGGTGCTGTCTTGGGCAACATCAGCGAATTTGATTTTGATTGTAATTTCACTTGCCTCAACAGGTCTTTGCAAGCAGAGTTTAGTGTCCAACGAAAGAAAGGAATGCATAAATAGATAAATAGATAGATAGATAGATAGATAGATAGATAGATAGATAGATAGATAGATAGATAGAGAGATATTAGATGGAAAAAGACAACAAAAACCAAGGCAAGATGAGTATCTCAAGTCATTTAGAATATTTAGAGTAAGGTGAATTTGAGGTAATTAGTTGATTAATTAATTAATTATTGGTGTAGAAGTGGCTGTGTGGTAAGTAGCTTGCTTACCAGCCACATGGTTCTGGGTTCAGTCCCACTGTGTGGCACCTTGTGTCTTCTACTATAGCCTCGGGCCAACCAAAGCCTTGTGAGTGGATATGGTAGACAGAAACTGAAAGAAGCCATAGTATATATAAATATACAATATATATATATATATATATATAATATATATATATATATATATATATATATGTGTGTGTGTGTGTGTGTTATATATATATATATATATATATATGTATATATATATGTATATATATGTGTGTGTATATATATATATATATATATGTGTGTGTATATATATATACACACACATATATATACATATATATATATATGTGTGTGTGTGTGTGTATATATATATATGTGTATATATATATATGTATGTATATGATTGTGTGTCTGTGTTTGTGCCCCCCAGCATTGCTTGACAACCGATGCTGGTGTGTTTACGTTCCTGTCACTTAGCAGTTCAGCAAGAGAAACCAATAGAATAAGTACTAGGTTTACAAAGAATAAGTCCTAGGGTTGATTTGCCTGACTAAAGGTGGTGCTCCAGCATGGCTGCAGCCAAATTACTGAAGCAAATAAAAGAATAAAAGAAATGGATGTCTTACAGCTGTTTCTGGGATATCCCAAGAGATAGGTTAGCATCTCCATACACTAAGTACTCCATCATCGGAGATAAGGTGAGTATGTATGAGGGAATTCACAGTTTATAAATTAATTAAATAGTAGGTAGAAGAATAAAGAGTAAAACAGTAGATGGAAGAATGCAAACAGGAGAATAAATTCACAGCTCATCTTCTAGAGGGTATGGAGGTTGGTCCATACTTCCATGAAGGCATAGGTCCTTAGAATAGATCAACATGAATGCAACATTCATAATACTACCTGGATTAACCAGGGATTATACTATTTTATTCCTAAATTTAGAAAATGGGTGCCTAATGAATTGTCTGAAAGCAACCGCAATTCCTGAGTCGACATCTGCTCTTCTCTCCATTCTCACAAACTCATTTCACCCTTTTTGGATAGAATTGTGACTGGTGACGCAAAATGGATCTTCTATTGAAATGTTAAACGTCGTAAACAGTGGCTTGGTAAAAGGGAAGAAGCTCAACCACAGCCGAGAAGGGAACTTCATGGGAAAAAAGTTCTTCTCTCTATCTGGAGGGATTACAAAGGAGTAATTTACTTTGAATTGTTACCACTTAATACAACAATCAATGCTCAAGTCTACTGTCAGCAATTAGAGCGTGTGAACCAAGCTTTGAAGGAAAAAAGACCCACTTTAGTGAATCGAAAAGGAGTGATGCTTCATCAGGACAGTGCGCGACCCTACCCTGCAAAGATCACATCACATTAAATTGAAGAGCTTGGTTGGGAAAAAATTCCTCATCCACCTTATTCTCCCAACCTTGCTCCTCCAGACTACCATTTGTTTCGTAGTTTACAGAATGATTTAGGAGACATAACTTTCGCAAGCCAGGATGATGTCAAAACTGACATTGAAATTAGACCCATGAGTGTCCAATTTCAACAATACAGATGGTTACGAGTCCTTCTATATATTTTGAGAATTGAAGGTGGCAAGCTGGCAGAAATGTTAGCATGCTGGGCGAAATGCTTAGTGGTATTTTGTCTGTCGTTACGTTCTGAGTTCAAATTCCGCCGAGGTCGACTTTGCCTTTCATCCTTTCGGGGTTGATTAAATAAGTACCAGTTACGCACTGGGGTCGATGTAATCGACTTAATACCTATGTCTGTCCTTGCTTGTCCCCTCTATGTTTAGCCCCTTGAGGGTAATAAAGAAATAGGTATTTCATTTGTCGTCACATTCTGAGTTCAAATTCCGCCGAGGTCGACTTTGCCTTTCATCCTTTCGGGGTCGATTAAATAAGTACCAGTTACGCACTGGGGTCGATTAAATAAGTACCAGTTACGCACTAGGGTCGATGTAATCGACTTAATACCTCTGTCTGTCCTTGCTTGTCCCCTCTATGTTTAGCCCCTTGAGGGTAATAAAGAAATAGGTATTTCATTTGTCGTCACATTCTGAGTTCAAATTCCGCCGAGGTCGACTTTGCCTTTCATCCTTTCGGGGTCGATTAAATAAGTACCAGTTACGCACTGGGGTCGATTAAATAAGTACCAGTTACGCACTGGGGTCGATGTAATCGACTTAATACCTCTGTCTGTCCTTGCTTGTCCCCTCTATGTTTAGCCCCTTGTGGGTAATAAAGAAATAGGTATTTCGTTTGTCGTCACATTCTGAGTTCAAATTCCGCCAAGGTCGACTTTGCCTTTCATCTTTTCGGGGTCGAATAATAACGTACCAGTTTCGCACTGGGGTCGATGTAATCAACTTAATCCGTGTATCTGTCCTTGTTTGTCCCCTCTATGTTTAGCCCCTTGAGGGCAATAAAGAAATATATATATATTCTGAGAATACAAACTCCAGATCCAGGAGGGATCTATTGTGTATGCAGGGTGGAGTTGAAAGACTGCACGGGTAATAAATATAGCAGGTTTGTCTGCAGGGGTACTACACACTGAGCTGCCTGTATTGAGGAAGTGGGGTAAGAAGAATCAACAAAGTTAGACGGTATCCTTTTGGCAGGGGACCAGAATGCACCACAGCTGATGTTAACTAGAAGCGTGAGCCTGCAGGATGTGTTTCTGCACAAACGGCAGCTTCCCTTTGCTCATTCTCTCGATAGACATCTTGCTTAAATTTCATGAGCAGACATATTCCTCCCTGTTGGAGATGGTGGCTGATTTCATTCAGATGTTTTGCGGGTGCTTTTTTTTTCTCTGCATACTTGTACTAAATTAGTATCCTATGACAAGACAATTCCTGCTAGTTACATCTTTGCTTGTGTTGAATTAGTTATGTTCTGTTTTGGGGTGTTTTTTCTGTACGATTTCTTTCTCTTTAGAAATCTATTTATTTAAATATCACTTTTTTTAATTCCTACACACACTCACACACACACACACACACACACACACACACACACACAACACAACACACAC
>NC_043007.1:12484882-12487382 GCF_006345805.1 Octopus sinensis
CGAAAAGGAGAAGCAAAATTCCACCACGACCGCTACTTCAAACAGACACTCACTCTGACGGAAATATACCCAAGTAAAAAGAAGGGGAAAAAAATTCTTTCGTGCAAATCTGACCCTGATACATACGATACAGCTAAGGGTCAGACCCGATTCTGATTGGTCAACAAGTTGATGACGTCTAGCTCAGCTAGAAGGACAGGATACAAACAGGGGACAGTCATTAGTCAGAATATTGATGACGTCCTTTTCTGCTTGAATAGTCACCTAACAAGTACAGACAGGGGGCAGATCTAATGTAGCTATAAGTCGTGATTGGGCAGAATCTGCATGACGTCCCGTTCTGCTTGACTAACGAAGCGACTGGTCAGGACAGGAAACAAACAAGAGGCAGTTATAATGCAGCGATTGGTCAAAATAATGATGACGTCCCGTTCTACTTGACTAACGAAGCGACTGGTCAAAACAGGAAACAAACAAGAGGAAGTTATAATGCAGCGATTGGTCAAAATAATGATGACGTCCCGTTAAAGCCACCTAATGAAACGATTGGTCGAAACGTTGATGACGTCACGCTACGCTGAATTGACACCTAACAGGCATTATAAAACCGAACACTTCACAAAAACTCATTAGAACCACCCAGCGAACATCCACCATGGGTCATCACATTTGCTTAAGGTAAAAATGAATTCTCGCTCTTCGGAAACATCAATCTTCTGTATTGACCGCTTTCCACCACTTTGATCTGTTTTTTGTATTGAATACATATCGCCACCGTGGACCACTGCATCGAACACTTTGAACATATACTTCAAACTATATATCAACTATACATGAACTATATATAACTATACATGAACTCTAAGATGTCTGACTCCGTTGTGTATTATAAATGAATTTCTTGTGTTTGACGGCATGAGCTGTCTTTTTTTTTTTTTTATATATAACTTTTTTTGATAAAGTTCATTTCAGGAACTGAAACATGTTATAATGTATATATATAAAAATTAAAAATTGTATAATACAGCAGCATTTTCGAACTTCATTTTTTACAAATATATATATATATACAGAGATGGGCACCATTAATTGAAAAGTTAACTTTATTAATCGTTAATCCGTTTAAATCTTTGAAAATGTAACAGAAGTTAACATTAATCCGTTAATTCTTTTATACACTTTTACTCTTTTACTCGTTTCAGTCAATTTGACTGTGGTCATGCTGGAGCACCGCCTTGAGTCGAACAACTTGATCTCAGGAATTATTCTTTGTAAGCTTAGTTCTTATTGTATCGGTCTCTTTTGCCGAACTGCTAAGTTAAGGGGGATGTAAACACACCAACATCAATTGTCAAGTGATGCAGAGGGGACAAACACAGACACAGACACACACACACACACAGATATATATATATATATATATATATTATATATATATATATTATATATATATATATATATATATATATATATATGTATATAAAATGCAAAATGGGATAAGAACGCAAAACATCCGGACAACTAGATGACACAAAAAGGGACAACAAAACATCCAGATAGATGATACAAAAAAACAAGCACGGGTCTTTCGAAGCTTTCTGTCCTCAGTCAAGAACCAGATCATCTTCACAATTTCAGCTGATTAATCTTGAGATTGCTCTAATCTGGCCAGCCCCAAGGAAAAACTAAGCTAAGAGCATTAGATTCCTTGGAAGGAAGCATCGTTGTCTACTCCTCATGCAGAGTCTGAACACCTCTTGTACTTACGCCTTAGATCCACCATGGCATCTGATGTGGCTTTTTAAACAAGACAATGTATTGGAAAGACGCCCACATAGATTACATATCGGATTTGGACCACCAGGAGTTGCAGTTAAGTTCTGATCTTTGTGGATCTTAAATATATGAATAAGTGTGTATGCCTGTGTGTGTGTTGTGTGTATGTGTGTGTGTCTGTATGTTTGTGTGTTTTGTGTGCGTGAGTGGATAAACTTCCAATGTACTTTTAAGGGCTATTGTTTTATTGCTTTTGTGTAATCCAACAAATGAAAGGCAATTATTCCCCTTGGACAAGTTCCCAGTCTTCATCAATAATAATTATGTGTGCGTGTGTGTGTGTGTGTGCACGCGTGCATATGTGAGTGCACCTGCATATGGGTGTGTGTATGTGTGTATGTGTGTGTGTGTATATATATATTTATGTGTGTGTAGATATATATATATATACACACATATATAGAGCGACTAACCGGCTTCCATGCCAGTGGCACATAAGAGGCACTATTCGAGTGTGATCGTTACCAGCTTCGCCTTACTGGCACTTGAGCCCTGTGCTAGTAGGGTGCTAAGGGCACCATCTGAGTGTGGTTGTTGCCAGTGAGGCTAACTGGCTTCTCTGCTGGTGGCACGTAAAAGGCACCATTCGAGCGTGATCGTTACAAGCATCGCCTTACTGGCACTTGTGCCAGTGGAACATGTAAAAACATTTGAGCGAGGTCGT
>NC_043007.1:12489882-12492382 GCF_006345805.1 Octopus sinensis
ATGTAGATTCCACGATCCACTTTAAGAGTTTCTTCTTGCATTAATGGTTTAAATTCTTGGAGTTACTTTCTTATTTTTTTACTGCCTACAAGGGGCTAAACACAGAGGGGACAGCCAAATGGATTAAGTCGATTATATGGACCCCAGTTTAAATTCTTGAGTTACTTTCTTATTTCTTTACTACCCACAAGGGGCTACAGACAGAGGGGACAAACAAGGACAGACAAACGGATTAAGTCAATTATATCAACCCCAGTGCATAACTGGTACTTATTTAATCAACCCTGAAAGGATCAAAGGCAAAGTCGACCTCAGCAGAATTTGAACTCAGAATGTAGCGGCAGATAAAATACCTATTTCTTTATTACCCACAAGGGGCTAAATACAGAGAGGACAAACAAGGACAGACAAACGGATTAAGTCAATTATATCAACCCCAGTGCGTAACTGGTACTTATTTAATCAACTCTGAAAGGATGAAAGGCAAAGTCGACGTCCACGGAATTAGAATTCAGAATGTAGCGGCAGACAGAATACCGCCAAACATTTTGCCCAGCGTGCTAATGTTTCTGCCAACTTGCTGCCTTCATCTTGGAGTTACTTTCTGTCATTTTCCTGACATTGGTAATGTAAAATTTATTCCAAATATCCCAAAGCCTTGCTCCTTCTGATCATAGCCAAACTCTCTTCTAAATGTGAGGACCCATGTAGTCCTTCCTCTTTCTGTCAAACTTTAAGCCCTTCAGCTTCTTGCATAAACAACCTTATTCGATTTTCGAGCCTTATTGAGATCTCATCAGAGGCGTCCACGGCCCCTTCCACTTCAGTTTTTGTAGTCTTGTCTTGCAAGCTACATGACAACCTCATGAGTGGCACACAAAAAAGCACCCATTGCACACTGCAAAGGGGATGGTGCTAGGAAGGGTGTCCACTGTTTAACCCATGCCAAAAACTGGCACTGGATCACGACGCAGTCCTTAGACCCATCAGATCCTGTCAAGTCGTCCAACCCATGCCTGCATGGGATACAGACCTCAAATGGTGGTGGTGGTGTGGTGGTGTGGCATTAACAACGGCAATGACGATGACAACAACGATGATGATGATGATGATTGTTACCATATTTCATGCTTCTACCATCAAATGCAGTTCTTTGAAAACATCCAATTAACCATTTATCTCTTTATATTTTTTAAAGCTTTTGAGTCCAGCAAGTTCTGAGAAAAATACAATAAATAATTAATTCAATTCCAAAGACCACAGACATTCATGAGGTTGGTGCTAAGTTCAAAGTTCTTTTACTTTAACCAAATTTCAGGCAGAATTTTCCCTAAGTGAGACACTGGTCACTATTTAAGTTAAGTTTTCAAAAGACCAAATATTAATTCTAAGGTTAAATTAATAAAGAAAAAGCAGAATTAAATATCTTACTGAAAAAAGAAAAAATTAACTAGGCACAGGCATGACTGTGTGGTAAGTAGCTTGCTTCCCAACCACATGGTTCCAGGTTCAGTCCCACTGCATGGCACCTTAGGCAAGTGTCTTCTATTATAGCCTCGGGTCAACCAAAGCCTTGTTAGTGAATTTGGTACACACACATATATATATATATATATATATATTATATTATATATATACACACATATACATATATATATGTGTTTGTGTGTCTGTGCTTGTCCCCCCACCATTGCTTTACAATTGATATTGGTGTGTTCACATCCCCATAACTTAGCGGTTTGGCAAAAGAGACTAATAGAATAAGTACTAGGCTTACAAAGAATAAGACCTGGGGTCAATTTGTTCAACTAAAGGCGGTACTCCAGCATGGCCACAGTCAAATGACTGAAACAAGTAAATGAATAAATGAGTAACAAAATTCTTCAACAAGAAATGGATCTTTTTTATGCCTTAGCCATAATGGATAAGGTGCCAAACAGCCACTCCTTCTCACTCGACCATTCTGTTTCAACAATCCTCCTTTCCCTCCTATGTTAGATTGTTAAGTTTCAACAAAGTATTCTGATGTCTGAGCAAAGACAGGTTTCCAAAGCAGTCTGTTCCTTAAAGTCGGTGGCTAGATTTAAGAAATTATATTTGCAATATTTACATTTGACGGGCATATGGCGTAGTGGTTACGAGTGTGGGCTACTAACCCAGATTCTGAGTTTGATTCCAGGCAGTGACCTGAATGATGACGATAGCGACGGCGACGATGACTAGACGATGCAGGCAGGCAGTGGCTCTCGTGGCTTCTGATCTCAATTGATTGGAAGTGTTATCATGTACATTGTTTTGTCTTGGTATAAAAGATGGGTTTTACAGCAAATATTCTGCTCAATATCACAGATTTGCTTGTCAGTTGTTTGACCGTGACCAGTTGAGCATGTCCCTTAGTGGCTGGCGATGTGTGCATCTCTGATCATGAGCAGAAGTAGTGGGGGAGGATCAGAGCCATGTATTGAGAGGAATTCTTTGGGGTTTGGATAATTCACCTCTG
>NC_043007.1:12504882-12562382 GCF_006345805.1 Octopus sinensis
CCCTCATTTATGCCATATTTCCTCCAAGACTATGATATCCAAAATGTTCTTCCTTTTTTTTCTTTCTTGTTCTTATTTTTATTTTGGAACAGTAAGCTGTGAACGGAGTGAGATTTTGCTATTTCTAAGAGAGATCGAAGAATTAAATTCTCATTGAGCGTAGACTACGGTTTAGTTACAAGAAGTTCGCTTCTCTTCATAGAACCAGGCTACTTGGAAAAGTTTAAAAAACCTATACAGTACCGTTCCAGAAATCCGGGAATACTGTGAAATACACCACAGCCAAAAACAAAAACAAAAATAGTGTAATAGGTGTAAAACAACTTGCTCTGAACGAATATGAAAAAAAAAAAGGCCGCTCGCGAACAGGGGGGGGAGGAGCACTCGGAAAATTCACATCGATAGACCTTGACCTTTAAACTCCAGTGTTTGACCCGAGGAAAAACAAAAAAAATTTTTTACGAGTGTTATAAGTGTAAAACAAAATGTAGTAAATGAATATGAAAAACAAAAATGTGCTCTGGCGAACCTGGGGTGTATATGCATACACACACATATGTCTGTATGATTTGCATGCAATGTACATATATAGAGAGTGGGCTAGAAATAATTATATATAAATTATATATATATATATATATACACACATACATACATACATACATACTACATACATACATACATACATACATACATACATACATACATACATACGTACATACGTACATACGTACATGCAAGCATGCATGCATGCTTGCATGTATGTATGTATGGATGGATGGATATATATATATATATATATATATATATATATATGAATGTGTATATACATATATATATGTTTGCGTGTAAGTATATATACATATACATATATACACACACTGAGCTGAGCTGAGCTTCCGCGCGTCGCTGCGTTCCCATTCCAACTGAGGTGTGGCAGGTGGCCAGGGACCCGAAAGATGGCGATCCACGTCCGGGTCGGGACGAAGCCAGAGGAAACTCTGGTGGAAGTCCGAAGCGCCTCTGACGTGCAAATCGATCATCGGAACCGGGTGTAGGCGCAAAAGACCAATCAAGCCGTCAAGTAGCTGGTTCTCTCTGAAGTTTCCCTCACGATAGCTGGCGCCAGCAGGAGAACGACACGCAATTCCATCCGGTAAAGCGAACGACTGGAGGCCCCGGGGACGTTGACGGCCTCGATCTACTCTCGAACTCAGAACGGGCGAAACGGGCCGCTCCTCTCCCGGTCGGAGGTGGCCATATATCACAGCCATTGCGACGTAATGAATGCACAGTGCGAAGTCGGCCACTTTTGGTAAGCAGAACTGGTGATGTGGAATGAACCGAACGTCCGGCTAAGGTACCCTACGCTTCGCCCATTAGATTCCCGAAAGGGCGTCGGTCGATATAGACGGCAGGACGGTGGCCACAGAAGTCAGAACCCGCTCAGGAGTGTGTAACAAATTACCTGCCGAATCGACCGGCCTCGAAAATGGATGGCGCTGGAGCGAGCGACCGATGCCGGTGAAAAGTAACAACCACATACAATCACCAAACATCTTCACTACTTAACACCGTCCAAGTCAACCCTCTTCACCTTTACAGCTGACATGAAAAACCACGAGGAAAAGGCAACCATTTTAATTAAGCAAAAAAAAAATTGAGAAAAAAACTTATTGCTATTAAAACGCTTGAAATTTGGGGGTTAATCATCTTAATCTTTAGTTACAGTTCATCATTGGTCTGAGGATGTGAATTTTCCGAGGCCTCTCCTCCACCACCACCGCCGTTCGCGAGCGTGCAATTTTTTTCATATTCGTTTACAGCAAGTTGTTTTACACCTATTTCACTATCTTTTTTTTCCTCGGGTCAAACCCTTTAGCTAAGAATTTTAAGAGGATTAATAAATATCAAGAGGGACCCTGCTTTAGAAGTGTAGTAATTTAAGTCAGTTAAATACAATTTAGCTTCTAAGTTTTCCATAGCTTATTTTATATTTCAAGTATATGTGTTTGCAGAAAATTTGAAGATTCCTGCAACCTGGGCCAGTAACGACCTCAAGTTTGCCGGGTGGTTGGTCCGGTAGTTTATATAATCTTACTACTTTTAAAGTTCTTCATAAATTTGCGAGATTTATAAAGCGAATGGAGTTATCCAAGAATATGAGGTTGTCTCCCTTGAATTAAGAGTGTCAGTAAAGAGTTATTTCCCTTGCATCGTTTTACGATTTCTGTTTAACTTCAATTATGTGCGGATGCATATTTATGTACAACCTTTAAAACGATGTCCGCTCTCTCTATATCTCCTCTTCTTCTCTTTCTCTCTCGCTTAACCCATCTCTGTATTGATTTCATTAATTTCTATCAAATGTAGATTAATGGCATTGAGTATTCTTTCCTTGGACAGTCAACATGAACTGAAAACGTTTATGTATGCGCATATGAGGGCTGTGTGAAGTCGCACGCCTCAGTGGTTTGAGCGTCAGGCTCACAACCATGAGGTAATGAGTTCGATTCCAGGACCAAACCGTGTGTTGTGTCCTCGAGCAAAACACTTTATTTTATGTTATTCAAGTTTGCTCAACTGTAGAAATGGGTTGCGACATCACTAATGCCAGGCTATATTGACATTTTGCCTTTCTCTTCGATAAAATCGGTGGCGTGCAAAGGGATAACTGGTATGCATGGGTGACTGCTGGTCTTCCATAAACAATGTTGCTTGGACGTGTGCCTCAGAGGGTAACTTTCTAGGTGCAGTCCCATGGTCAGTCATAACTGAACGGGGTCTTTACCCTATCCGAGCGTGATCGTTGCTAGAGTGGCTATCTGGCGTTCGTACCGGTGGCATGTAAAAAGCACCATTCGAACATGATCACTACCAGCGTTGCCTTACTGGCACTTGTGCTGGTGTGAAGGTGACACATTAAAAAAAAACACGACTTTTTCATGGCCGTTGCCAGTACCTCCCGAGTGGCACGTAAAAGCACCCACTACACTCTCGGAGTGGTTAGGAAGGGCATCCTGCTGTAGAAACTCTGCCAGATCAGACTGGAGCCTAGTACAGCCATCTGGTTTGCCAGTCCTCAGTCAAATCGTCCAACCTATGCTAGCATGGAAAGTGGACGTTAAACGACGATGATGACGATAATTATGTATAATCATTAAACAGGTATGATCATTGCTGACAAGTGTCAGCAAAACCTGTGTAAGGGTTTCAAATCCAGTGCGGCTTCACAACTTCACAGAGACTCTCACTAGCAACATCAAAATAGCTCAGACACAAGCAACGTGCAAGAGATCTGGTTCTGTAGAGCAGCGGGTTTTATATACGAGTTTTCTCCTAGAGGGATGCCTTGACAAAGACCAGGGGTCCCTCACTTCCAGTGGGCTTACTGTACCCTCAGATGCCAACACAACTATTACTACGTTCTGGGGCACAAGAATTAGCAACATCCATAACCAAAGGAATAATTAGGAATATAGCCACCGGAGTATCATGCCTATCAGCCACAGAGACAATATTCAACATACATGCACCTTACTACAATAAAGCACTAGCTTGGGTTGGGTATAAGAAAAAAAATCAAGTTCACACCTGGTGAAGCCCTAAATAATACTAACAACCACATACCTAAAGTAGAAAACACACACAACATGAAAGACAACAACAAACACATAACAATAAAAACACAAAAAAACCAAGACACAATGGAAAGATATGAAAAAAAATAAACAGCACTCAAAAAGATAACAATGATAGCTAAAGCATGCAGATTGACCTTGAACACTGCTATGCATTCGCACAAAGTTTTAACATTCTAGCTCACTTCTGCTGTTCACAGCAGTACTTGGAAGGAATGTGTGTAGCGTGTGATCGTTGGATGTATACATAGAAATGTTTTATATGGGTATATGTGTGTGAATATATATATTTATATGTATGAGTGTGGGTATGTTGGTGTGTTTGTGTGTGCATGTAAGTAGATATATATACATATGTGTAAGCGTGTGTATGCACACACGACATACATTTGTGTATGTATATGCATGCGACAATATGTTTATATATGTGTGTGTATGTGAGTGCATGTACATGTATATGTAGAAACACTGCCAGATCAGATTGAAGCCTAGTGCAGCCATCTGGTTTGCCAGTCCTCAGTCAAATCGTCCAACCCATGCCAGCATGGAAAGCGGACGTTAAAAAATGATGACGATGACGATGATGATGGTGATGTATATGTATGTATGTGTGAATGTATGTGTATGAATGCATGTATATGTGTGTGCATGCACATGTATGTGTGTATGTGTCCGAGGGCTGAGTCTCAAAGGCCAGCTAAGGACAATCGCATGTGTAACCAACCATGAAGAACAAACCAGCAGTGCAAAGAAATAAAATACACAAGAAATAAAATACCAATCTCTTGAAAATGGCAGAATCACCATCCCACTACATCTACACATCGAAAGCAGTTTGGCAATGGAGCTTTAGCCACAACACACCCTGATATGCTAAGTTTCTACTACTAAATTCAGGTCACCACAGACAGAGAGGATGTTCTTGAAGCCGAAGATTTCAAACTTACGGAGACAATACTTACATATCGCCTGAGGAAGCACAACTAGATCTCATTATGCAGGGAAACAGTTGCATAATCAACTACCTGCATGCATAGAGAACTATGTTGCGTGGAAACAACTGTAGTGATTAAAAAACTAATGTCTAACTGTTACTCCTTCTTGTTGACTGCAATTTTTACAATTACCTATTCACACACGACAAATGCCCAAGTGCAAACCAGGAAGTATATAAAATACTACTACTACTGGATAGCACAGGGTAAACCTGAAGGTGGATGAGTGCCTAATACGGTACTCTACTACGTTCTTAACAGAATATACAATAGCTATATATATATATATATATATACACTTCTGTCTTTCTTTCTCTCTCTCTCTCTCTTTCCACACATACACTCACACATATGTACATACTCACACATATACTCTTTACTCTCTCTTTTACTCTTTTACTTGCTTCAGTCATTTGACTGCGGCCATGCTGGAGCACCGCCTTTAGTTGAGCAAATCGACCCCGGGACTTATTCTTTGTAAGCCCAGTACTTATTCTATCGGTCTCTTTTGCTGAACCGCTAAGTGACGGGGATGTAAACACACCAGCATCGGTTGTCAAACAATGCTAGGGGGACAAACACAGACACACAAACACACACATACATATATATCATCATCATGATCATCATCATCGTTTAACGTCCGTTTTCCACGCTAGCACGGGTTGGATGGTTCGACCGGGGTCTGGGAAGCCAGGGGCTGCTCCAGGCTCCAGTCTGATCTGGCAGAGTTTCTACGGCTGGATGCCCTTACTAACGCCAACCACTCCGCGAGTGTAGTGGGTGCTTTTTACGTGCCACCTGCACAGGTGCCAGGGGGGGTCCGGCATCGGTCACGATCGGTTGGAGCTTTTAACGTGCCAGCGGCACGGAAGGCAGCCAAGGCGGTGCTGGCAACGTTCGGATGGTCTTTTTATGTGCCACTGGCACAGGAGCCAGTCAGGGCGGCGCTGGCATATACATATATACGACAGGCTTCTTTCAGTTTCCGTCTACCAAATCCACTCACAAAGCATTGGTCAGCCCGGGGCTATAGTAGAAGACACTTGCCCAAGATGCCACACAGTGGGACTGAACCCGGAACCATGTGGTTGGTTAGCAAGCTACTTACCACACAGTCACTCCTGCGCCTATATATACATAACATGAAGAGACATGGGGAAAACATCACCTCTTTAATTGATGTTTGCACTATACATTACCAATTGACATTTGTTACTATTAACCTATTTTACCTCTCGTTTATAAATAATGAAATTATTGTATACAGTGCTCAGGTGCACCACAACTTGTCAGAAAGTGCATATAAAGTACATGCAGTAATGTACAAATGTCTGGAAAGCGAACAATGTATGAGTCAGATACATGCTTGTGTGTGTATGGAGGGGAGAAAATCAAGTGTAGTGTTGGCGAATCTCAGGAAGCATGGAAGTTTTGTAGGATGCAGTGCTCCGACAACTAACAACTGATGCCGGCAGTTTGTTCCATGCTTCAGCAACTCTCAGCGTGAAAAAATGTTTCCTGAAGTCATGGGAGCTGTACTGTTTTCTTACTTTGTAAATATGTCCACGGGTATTAGATGGGTGGAGTTTGAAAAGATGCTCAGAGTTATTGTTTGTACGATGGTTGATAATTTTATGGGTGTCTGCCAAGTCAGCTGCCAGACGTCAGAGTTTCAATGTGTCCATGCCCAGGGAAGCAAGGCGTTCAGGATATGGCAAGTGCCTGATGGAGGGTATTCATATATATGTATATATATGTGTTATATCCTCATGGATAAACAAATACACTGCAGCAGTGTAATAATATAATCGAAGCAAATCATTCATTTAACTCGTTCTGTGGCTGTGTGGTAAGTAGCTTGCTTACCAACCACATGGTTCCAGGTTCGTTCCCACTGCGTGGCATCTTGGGCAAGTGTCTTCTACTAAAGCCTTGGGCCGACCAAAGCCTTGTGAGTGGATTTGGTAGATGGAAACTGAAAGAAGCCCGTCGTATATATGTATGTGTGTGTGTGTGTGTGTGTTTGTGTGTTCGTGTGTTTGTCCCCCTAGCATTGCTTGACAACCGATGCTGGTGTGCTTATGTCCCCGTAACTTAGCGGTTCGGCAAAAGAGACCAATAGAATAAGTACTGGGCTTACAAAGAATAAGTCCTGGTGTCGATTTGCTCGACTAAAGGTGGTGCTCCAGCATGGCCACAGTTAAATGACTGAAACAAGTAAAAGAGTAAAGGAGAACCAAAAAGCCAAGCTAACTCAAACTGTGAACTTTGAACTATCAACACATGAACTGTGGAACTAGCACCAATAACCTCACTTATTCAGACCACTACTATTTATATGTAGTGGTCTAGTCCATTCTCACCAGGGGGCATCGTACTCTCACACAAAATCTCCCCTTTTGAAATTTCGTGTCCCAAAAGAATAAAGAATTTATATATACTCTTTTTACTCTTTTTCTGGCTTCACTCATTTGACTGTGGCCATGCTGGAGCACCGCTAAGTTACAGGGACGTAAACACACCAGCATCAGTTGTCAAGTGATGTTGGGGGGACAAACACAGACACACAGACATACACATGCATGCACATACATATATACGATGGCTTCTTTCAGTTTCCGTTGACCAAATCCACTCACAAGGCTTTGGTCAGCCCGAGGCTATAGTAGAAGACACTTGTTGCCCAAGGTGCCACACAGTGGGACTGAACCTGGAACTATGTGGTTGGTAAGCAAGCTACTTACCACACAGCCACTCCTTGATCATGGCGATGCCAACCTTGCCTGACACCTGTGCCGGTGGCACATAAAAAGCACCCACTACACTCACGGAGTGGTTGGCCTTAGGAAGGGCATCCAGCTGTAGAAACACTGTCAGATCAGACTGGAGCCTGGTGCAGCCTCCTGGCTTCCCAGACCCCAGTCGAACCGTCCAACCCATGCTAGCATGGAAAGCGGACATTAAACAATGATGATGATATATATATATATATATATATATATATATATATATAATATATATATATATATATATATATATATATATATATATATATATTATATTATATATATATATATATATATATATATAATATATATATATATATATATATAAGGTGGTGAGCTGGCAAAAATGTTAGCATGCCAGGCGAAATTCATAGGTGTATTTCGTTTGTCGTTACGTTCCGAGTTCAAATTCCGCCAAGGTCGACTTTGCCTTTCATCCTTTCGGGGTCGATAAATTAAGAAGCAGTTACGCACTTGGGTCGATGTAATCGACTTAATCCTTTTGTCTGTCCTTGTTTGTCCCCTCTGTGTTTAGCCCCTTGTGAGTAGTAAAGAAATATATATATATATATATATATATATAGTGTAATAAATAAAATATATGCATACATACAAACATTTATGTACGTACCTACATCTACATGTAAATATACATGCATATGTAAATATATATATGTGAGTACAGGACACCACAACTAGACGTAGAACTCAACAACAGAAAAACAGAGTACAAGACAAACTACACAAGGAAAATCCCCTTCATCAGCTGTCTCTAGTTCAACTCTAGCGTGTTTCGAATATATATATATATATATATATATATATATATATATATATATTAGTTTTTCTTTCACTTGGGTATTATCTCATGGAGTTCGGTCTGCTTTCTTTTTCCCATGCTGGTTCCACAGGACTCAATTACTTTTGGTACCAGTACATTGAATATTTCACAGAATTCTTCCACAGGAATTTTTTCCAGATCTTAGGTGTGCCTCTTACTTAGTTGGTTTATATGTCTCTTATGATCACCATGGGACCCTTTATTTAGATACATCATGCTAGCAATTTTTCTGGTAACAAGGCCATCTTCCCAGCCTTCTTAACCGTTTCTATAGGTTTTGAAATGCACTTTATCATCTATCTCGACATATTTTGCTGGCACTTTTGTATTTCTTTTACATTTTCATTTTCCTGGTAACAGCCTATCAAAAATGGATTTTATTCTTTTTGCGAACATCAATTGTGCGGGAGACTTCCCTGAATTTGTACTTGGATTGGGGGTCACTCTGTATATTCTTAAGAAATTTGTCAGTGCTTCGTCGTTACTTAATTCACTCCTTGCTTTTCTTAACATTCTCTTCAGGGTGTCCACAAATCTTTTTTACCTGCTCATTTGATCTTGGGTGGTAAGGTGGAGTGAAAATATGCTTTATCACATGCCTTTTACAGGGGTTCTTAAATTCATACCCAGAGAACTGCATTTTATTATCTAAAACTAGCATGTCAGGGACACTGTATCGCGCAAACAATTTGTATAAAAATTGCCTTAGAGGTTGGTCTATAGCATCTGCAGACCTCCAGCCACTTAGTACAGCTATCTACTATGATTAGATAGTAAGTGCCATTTATTGGTCCGGCATAGTCAATGTGTAACCTAGACCATGGGTTCTCCATCTCTGGCCACGATTGATATTTTACTGGCAGGGCCTTGGCTGCAAGTGTGCAACCTCGGCACATTCTCACCAAGATATCTCAGTCCATAGATGGTCAATAGACATAACTCCTCGTCAGAGCCTTCATCCTTACCTGTAAAACTGTTGCAATACATCTTTTTTGTAATGCATTTGGAACCACCACTCTTTGGGCATACATCAGAATATTGTCAAAAATTGAAAAACTACTGGCATCTGAATTTTTATTCCGTTTAGTTTTTAACCCTTTAGTGTTTAAACCGACCATATCTGGGCCCAAATAATCTACCTGTTTTCTGTTAAAACTGCCCAGATTTGGTATCTCACACCAACCTATAATGTCAATCTAAAAACAGGTGATAACATCATGGAAATCTTAAAGCTACGAAATAATGCATGATTAGCTTTGCCAGCCTTGCCTGGCCCCCATGCCGGTGGCACGTAAAAAGCACCATCCGATCGTGGCCATTGCCAGCCTCGCCTGGCCCCCGTGCCGGTGGCACATAAAAAGCACCATCCGACCGTGGCCGTTTGCCAGCCTCACCCGGCCCCCGTGCCAGTGACACATAAAAAGCACCATCTGACCATGGCCATCTGCCAGCCCCATCTGGCAACCTGTGCCGGTGGTACGTAAAAAGCACCCACTACATTCACGGAGTGGTTGGCGTTAGGAAGGGCATCCAGCCGTAGAAACATTGCCAGATCAGACTGGGCCTGGTGCAGCCTCCCGGCTTCCCAGACCCCAGTTGAACCGTCCAACCCATGCCAGCATGGAAAGCGGATGCTAAATGATGATGATGAGGATGATGATGATGAATAAATGTTATATTTGACAGAATAATCTGAATGCTAAAGGGTTAAAGCGTCTTTTATTTTTGTAATATACTCATCACCTACAGCTTTCATTCTTATATTCTGTGCCATCACTGGTAATTCTTGGATAACATTCATCAAAACACTTTTAATTTCATTTCATACCTGCAGTGCTGCTATAACAGCCTCTTCTAGTGGCTCTATGTTTTTTTGGAATTAATCTTGAAAAGCAGTACACATGACCGACTTTTTCCGATGAAATGTATTGCATTTTGAAATTATAATTTAGTAATATTCCACCCCCAACAATGCAGGTGGTTCACAGTATGAGACGATAACCTTTTTTTAAACTCATAAATCAACAGCAAAGGTCAATGGCCTGTTTCCAATAAAAAAAAACTTCTGCCATACAGAAACCTGTGAAATTTTCTGATTGTAAAAATAATTGCTGGGGCTTCCTTTTCAATTTGACTATATTTCTTCTCTACTATTAGCGACCATGAAACATGAACCGCTGATTCTGTACTTCTGTCTTTGTATTTACAAAGAAGAACTGCCCCTAATCCATGCTCGGAAGCATCAGACATTACAATGATGTCCATTTTGGGATTGTAATGTGCTAACTACAAGTTTGAGATTATAATTTTTTTTATTTCTTCAAAAGTGTTCTGGTATTTACTGGACCGATTCCACTTTACTCCCTTTTTATATAGTTCATTCAATGGAGCCCTTAACTTGTGCATATTAGGAATGTAGTTTTGATAATAATTTACCAACCCAAGAAATACTTGTGAAGTTGGAATATTACGTAAAAAGCACCATCCAATCTTGGCTGTTGCCAGCCTCGCCTGGCCTCCATGCCGGTGGCACGTAAAAACCACCATCCGATCATGGCCATTTGCCAGCCTCGTCTGGCACGTAAAAAGCACCCACTACACTCATGGATTGGTTGGCGTTAGGAAGGGCATCCAGCCATAGAAACATTGCCAGATCAGACTGGGCCTGGTGCAGCCTTCTGGCTTCCCAGACCCCAGTTGAACCGTCCAACCCATGCCAGCATGGAAAGCGGACGCTAAATGATGATGACGATGATGATGAGAAGGAGGAGGCATATTCCTTATTGCGTCTGCCCTCGACAGGTCAGGGCGTCGACCACTTTTATCAATTATTAGCCCTAAGTACTTAATATGGGGTAGAAAGAATTTGCATTTTTCTTCACTCAAGGTGAACCTGAAGACTTTAAGTTTCTTAAATACAGCTTTTATTTGCTCCACATGTTGTTCACAAGACTTACGCCTGGCCAAAATATCATCCAACAACAGGATTGCAAATTCACAACCAGATAACATAGTATCCATGATTTGCTGGAATATTGCTGGTGCCACTTTTAATCCAAAAGGTAATCCTGTTTATCTGTGCAATTCTCTGTGTCTATTTATTGTCAAATACTTTGAGCATTTTTCATTTACTTTTATCTGTAAATAGGCTTCAGATAGATCTAACAAATAGGCTTCAGACAGATAGGCTTCAGACAGATCTAACAAAAACAGCACAGCTCCCATTACTTCAGGAAACATTTCTTCACGCTGAGAGTTGCTGAAACATGGAACAGACTGCCGGCATCAGTTGTTAGTTGTCGGAGCACTGCATCCTTCAAAACTTCCATGCTTCCTGAGATTCGCCAACACTACACTTGATTTTCTCCCCTCCATACACACACAAGCATGTATCTGACTCATACATTGTTCACTTTCCAGACATTTCTACATTACTGCATGTACTTTATATGCACTTTCTGACAAGTTGTGGTGCACCTGAGCACTGTATACAATAATTTCATTATTATTATTATTTTTAATTTGGAAAACCTTTTTCCACCATTTAACTTTGAAAAAAATGTCCTCTGCAGTTGGGAGTGGATGGTGATATGTTTTTAAGCAGTCGTTCAATCCTGTAGAGAAATCGGCACACAACCTCATCTTATTGTTTTTTTTTAAGTACATCAACATCAAAAAGTCAAATGGAAATTGTAGTAAAAAGCACCATCCGAACGTGGAGAAAAAGGGAATAAAAATAGTATATGGTTGACAGAGATGGATGGAGGAAGAAATGGATGGTAGTAAAGAGAGAAAGACAACAGATAGGTAGGGAGACAGATAGAAATAAGTGGGGGAGGAGAGAGGAGAAGGATAGAGAAATGGATAGAAAAGAGAGAAAGTCTTGCGCCAAATATTGAACACTGTGTGGTGTGCCCCTGAGTGGGAACAGAAGTGGGGTGGGTGACATTACAGTGACTAATAACCATAAAATGTTGCACAGAAAGTCCCCCCCACACACGCACATATGTATATATATATATATATATATATATATATATATATATATATATATATATATATCATCATCATCATCATCATCATCATCATTTAGCGTCCGTTTTTCATGCTAGCATGGGTTGGACGGTTCAACTGGGGTCTGTGAAGCCAGAAGGCTGCAGAAGGCCCAGTCTGATCTGGCAGTGCTTCTACGGCTGGATGCCCTTCCTAACGCCAACCACTCCATGAGTGTAGTGGGTGCTTTTTACGTGCCACCCACACAGGTGCCAGACAGAGCTGGCAAATGGCCATGAACAGATGGTGCCTTTACGTGCCACCGGCACGGGGGCCAGGCAAGGCTGGCAACGGTCACAAGCAGATGGTGCTTTTACGTGCCACCAGCACGGGGGCCAGGCGAGGCTGGCAATGGACACGAATGGATGGTGCTTTTTACATGCCACCGGCACGAGGCCAGTCGGGGGGGTGCTGGCAACGGTCACGAACGGATGGTTCTCTTATGTGCCACCGGCACTGGTAACTCAGCTGCAATTTCCATTGATCGATTTCAATTCTGATCCTCACTTGCCTCAACAGGTCTTCGCAAGTAGAGTTTTGTGTCCCAAGAAGGGAAGGTATGCATACGTAGGCTGGCTCCATCCCATGTAGAAGGCCACAGGTTATGGTCTCACTTGTCCTGCCGGGTCTTCTCGCGCACAGCATACTTCCAGAGATCTCGGTCTCTAGTCATTTCCTCAGTGAGACCTAAAGTTCAAAGGTCGTGCTTCACCACCTCGTCCCAGGTTTTCCTGGGTCTGCCTCTTCCACAGGTTCCCTCAACTGCTGGGGTGTGGCACTTTTTCACACAACTATCTTCATCCATTCTCGCCACATGCCCATACCAGCGCAAACGTCTCTCTTGTACACCACAACTGATGCTTCTTAGGTCCAGCTTTTCTCTCAAGGTACTTACACTCTGTCGAGTATGAGTACTGACATTACACATCCATCGGAGCATACTGGCTTAATTTCTTGCGAGCTTACGCATATCCTCAGCCGTCACGGCCCATGTTTCACTGCCATGTAGCATGGCTGTTCGTACACACACATCATACAGTCTGCCTTTTACTCTGTGTGAGAGGCCTTTTGTCACCAGCAGAGGTAAGAGCTCTCTGAACTTTGCCCAAGCTATTCTTACTCTAGCAGTTACACTTTCAGCACACCCGCCCCCACTGTTGACTTGGTCACCTAGGTAACGGAAGCTATCAACTATTTCTAGTTTTTCTCCCTGGAAAGTGACGGAAGTTGGTCTCAGAGCATTTTCAGTGTTTATTGTTCCTGAGCATCTGCCACATACAAAAACCATCTTCCTAGTTAGCCTTCCTTTGACATTGCTGCACCTCTTATGTGTCCATAGCTTACACTTCTATATATATATATATATTATATATATATATAATATATATATATATATAGAAGTGTAAGCTATGGACACATAAGAGGTGCAGCAATGTCAAAGGAAGGCTAACTAGGAATGTCAAGGAAGGCTAACTAGGAAGATATATATATATAAAGAACACTTAGCATTGTAGGTGTTCTAACACCTGCCATATCTAGTAACAATTATAGTTTTCCTTTTTGGTGATTCATTTCTAAACCATTGCCTAACTTAATTATATATATATATATATATATATATATATATATACTCTTTTACTCTTTTACTTGTTTCAGTCATTTGACTGTGGCCATGCTGGAACACCACCTTTAGTTGAGCAAACCAACACCAGGACTTATTCTTTGTAAGCCTAGTACTTATTCTATCGGTCTCTTTTGCTGAACCACTAAGTTATGGGGATGTAAGCACACCAGCATCGGTTGTCAAGTGATGTTGGGGGGACAAACACAGACTTACAAGCATACACACACACACACACATATATATACATATATACGACGGGCTTCTTTCAGTTTCCATCTATCAAATCCACTCACAAGGCTTTGGTCAGCCTGCAGCTGTAGTAGAAGACACTTGTTCAAGATGCCACACAGTGGGACTGAACCCAGAACCATGTGGTTGGTAAGCAAGCTGCTTACCACACAGCCACTCCTTTGCCTATATACATGGTGGCTGCCCCCTCGTTATTGAGTTTGGCCATTGTACGAAGCTTAACCAATGTTGTTATCGTGCAATGCCTGTGCAAGAAGATTTTTTTAAAGTGAGGAAAGGCTGTGCACAGAGTCAATCCCACTCACTAAGCAACAGCAGCCATAATCTGAAAAGAAGAACAAGTCAACATCATCGGTAACCACTGAGCTGCAGGTTTTATGTCAGAGTTATCCCAGTTACCTGAGTTACCTTCTCCTAGAAGGATGCCCTAACAAAGGTTAGGAGTCCTTCACTCCCAATGGTTTAACCGCACGATCGGGTATTCAGTCCGATTATTTCTATTTCCCCGCACATGATACAGCCTAAAGACATTTATTGGATGGCCGTTGACTCTCAAGAGTTCCTCCGCCCTTTGATGGGTCTTGTTTTTCATCCTGCAGGGTGTCCAATAAACACCCTCCTCACCAAGCAAGCTTGGTGGGGTTGCCAGTTTAGTCGCCGACGACCCGACCATGCAACAGGTCACATTCAAGTGCTACTGGTAACATGTAGCCTATATACATACATACATACATACATGCATGCATGCATGCATGCATGCATACATACATACATACATACATACATACATACATACACACACGCATACATACATGCATGCATGCATACATACATACATACATACATACATACAAACAATACATACATACATACATACAAACAATACATACATTCATACATACATACATACATACATACATATATACTTACATATATGTGTGTGTGTGTGTGTGTGTGTGTGTGTGTGTGTGTATATATATACATCTTGTACCATCTGCACTAGTGTACACCATCTTCATTATCATGCATCGTTTTCAGCCTCCTTATGGTATTTTAAATTCACCTCCTGCAGAAAAAGAACAATTTTCTTCATGGTAAAACAATTGAATCCAAAGACACAAGTGATGGTCTTCTTTGGCAGCAAGTAAAAGACGATTTAAAGCCAGCAAAGTGGAAGAAATAACTTTGCTGCAAAGGAAACGAGAATCTAAAATGGTTTCTAACGAAATAACTTTGTCAAAGAGTTCTGCCCAATTGTGTTAAATTTCTCCTGTTTTACATAGTACGATAATTCACAAAACTTTACAAGCATTTAAAAAAATTTTATTTTTTTTCATGGTTGACTTCATTGTTTAATAAGTATTTTTTGGCTATAAAAGAAAACAAAAAGTTTTAAAAAGCCAACATAACTTGCGTTGTTCTTGATCTCACAGCATGAACAAATAAAGCTGAACTGAAGCTTTTAAACATAATTGACATTATTACCTGAACAGTTTTAGCTAACTGTTATCAGACAGGATTGTCCAAAGGTAAATAAGAAAAGAAAAAAAAAAGAGAAAAAAAAAAGAGAGAGAAAAAAATCACATTCAAAGCAATGCTTCAGTTCCCTTGTAAAAGAAGGGAACACCTAACATTAAGTTTGGTATTATTTGTTCATTATGTTTATGCATATATCCCACCCATTCTCAGCTATTCAAGGTATGTTACACCTGACTCCTAAGATTGCAAAGCATTCCCATTTAAAAACAATTTCAATTCCACTCCCAGCATACTTGTCGGGGGAAAGTATGTCACATAATTTGCCTCATAACTTTAGTCAATAACTTAACAACATTCTTCTCTGTCATTCAATAAGATTGACCTAGAAAACTGATAAAACTACAATCAACTTAGACTCTGTCCTTAACAGATTTTATTCAACTTCTTTATAAACAGCTACAGACTTTTATTACAATGAATAACCATTAAAATTTATCAATAAATGGAAAAATTGTATTGTTTTACTCAAATCAAATAAAACCAATTTCTACCCCAAATTCAACTTTAGTCATTAAGTAATTAGAGTCGTTCGTTTAAGAAATCTTAATTTTCTGTCTCACGACATTCTCTATCTAAGAGGGTTTTGTGTTTCCTATCAAATACACCAAGGATCATTCGTTGGTGTTTAGCCCCGAGTCGGTCCACAATGAGCATCCGTATGATTAAAGATTTTCTAGCATTGATCATCTCACCTTTTCTTGTTGTTGCTGCTTGTTTGTTTGTTTGTTTGTTTGTTGAGTGAAGCGGTCTTCGTCCCAGAGTGGGAGAAGTCCGAAACGTGGTTCTTTGCTATTCGTAAGACCTGCAGAAGAGAAAGCAGGTCAACCCTTGACACCGAGAGCATCGACGGATGGATGAATGTGCATCCAGGCTCAGCGGTTGTGTAGGAAGTCGGGGACAAGAAACAGGAAGAAAGAATGAGAGAAAGTTGGAGCAAAAGAGTACAACAGGGGTTGCCACCACCCCCTGCCAAAGCCTCGTGGAGCTTTAGGTGTTTTCGCTCAATAAACACACACAACGTCCAGTCTGGGAATCGAAACCATGATCCTCCGACGGCGAGTCCGCTGCCCTAACCATTGGGCCATTGCACCTCCACTGTTGTTGTTGCTGTTTAGCTCCAGGTCAACTCAGTTTGAGCAACTGTATGATTGAATATGGTCAAAGGCTTTCCAACCATGACTATCCTGCCTTATTGTTGTTGTGGTTATTGCTGTCATTTAATTGCATGTCAGTGCAAATTGAACAGCTGCTACATGTTCAAGGGCTTTCCAACTGTGACCATTCCATCTTGTTCTTGTTATTTAGCCCTAGGTCAGCCTGAACTGTACAACTGTGTGGTCAAAGCTTTTCAAACTGTGATCACCTCATCTTGTTATTTAACCCCGAGTCAGTCCAAACTGAGCATCCATATCATATGATCAAACGTTTTCATACACACTGATATCTTGAGTATTGAGGCTATGGTGCACAAGCACCGGTTATGTTGAACTGGACACCTTATTAGAATGAAGGATAACAGGGTCCCTATGCAGATGCTATATGGGGAACTTGTTAATGGAAAGAGACCCCAGCAGAAACAAAGGCTGCAATTTAAGGACCGTGTCAAGTCCTCATTAAAGGCCTGTGATATGCAGGAGACTGACTGGGAGAGCAATGCCTGTCATCGCCACAGATGGAGGAAGCAGGTTAAGGAGGGGGTTGACACTTTTGAGAGAGCACGTATTCTGCATGAGGAATCTAAGCATGCTGCTCAAAAGTGCACTGCTGGTTTAGTGAATGGGGAAAGCCTGGTTTGCAGTGTTTACAGTTGTATATGCTTGTCAAGGGCAGGGCTCATTAGCCACCAACGGAGCCGCAAATGCAAAATATAAGTTAGTCCTAGAGCGCACAATGTTCCTAAAGGTCAGCAATGGTCTTCCTTGGTCGCGAGTGGACAGCCATCATATATGTATGTATGAATGTATGTTTGCATGAAAGTATGTATGCATGAATGTTCTAAGTTGTAGACTATATTTTTGCATCTAAGTAAGTAGCTGACATTCTGTATAGGGGGACATCTTTTCATGTAGGTGTTAAGATATTAATAATCTATGTTTTGCAAGCCATCAGGCAAATTGCATTTTGCAGTAGTTTCCACTGCTGTTCTGTGTGTGTATATGTGTGTGTGTGTGTGTGTGTGCACATGCGTGTGTATATGTGTGTGTGTATGGGTGTATATGTGTGCGCATGGGTGTATATGTGTGCGCATGTGCGTGTGTGCTTGTGTGTGTATGCATGTGTATGTGTGTGTATGCATGTGTATGTGTGTGTGTGTGCATGTGCATGTGCATATGCTTGTGTGTGTGTGTGCATGGGTGTATATGTGTGCGCACGTGCGTGTGTATATGCATGTGTATGTGTGTGTGTATGCATGTGTATGTGTGTGTGTGTGCATGGGTGTATATGTGTGCGCATGTGCGTGTGTATATGCATGTGTATGTGTGTGTGTATGCATGTGTATGTGTGTGTGCGTGCATGTGCATGTGTGTGTGTATGCATGTGTATGTGTGTGTGTGTGCATGGATGTGTATGTGTGTGTGTGCTTGTGTGTGTGAGTGTAAAGACAGAAAATTGCATGCATTTCGACCACTCATATTCTTTATTGTTATTCACCTCATCCTCAGAGTATGGTATGTTCCGATGCTCGGAATATCTTGTTCGGAACAACCTGAAAAAAGACAAGAACAAGAACGTATGCTTCTGAGATACTCAGTGGAATTTCCCTCCATAAACGCAAGGCCTGCAATTCTGGAATTCATGCTTAAATGACTACAAGTACCAAATCCAGATTTTAACATAAATCTTCCATGTTTATGAATGGCAGTTTGAAAGAAGTTACATGTTCCGGGTTCAATCCCACTGCTTGGCACTGTGGACAGGTGTCTTCTACTGTAGCCTCGGGCCGAACAAAGCCTTCTGAGTGGATTTGGTAGACGGAACCTGAAAGAAGCCCGTGTTATATATATATGTATGTATGTATATATATATATGCATATATATATATATATATATATATATATATATATATATATATATATATATTATATATATATATATGTATATGTATATGTATATATATATATATATTATAATATATATATATGTATATATATATATATATTATAATATATATATATATATATATGTATGTATGTGTGTGTGTGTGTATATGTTTGTGTATCTGTGTTTGTCCCTCCGACATTGCTTGACAACCGACGGTGGTGAGTTTACATCCCCGTAACCTAGCAGTTCAGCAAAAGAGACCGATAAAATAAGTACTAGGCTTACAAAGAATAAGTCCTGGGTCGATTTGCTCAACTAAAGGCGTTGCTCCAGCATGGCCGCAGTCAAATGACTGAAACAATTAAAAGAGTAAAGAGAGTATACCTAAAGAGATGAGCTGGCAGAATTGTTTGAATATTGCTGCAAAATGGTTAGCAACAATTTATCCATCTTTATGTTCTAAGTTCAACTTCCGTTGAGGTTGACTCTGCTTTTCATCCTTTTGAGATTGATAAATTAAGTCCCAGTTGAACACTTGGTTGGGGTCAAAATAATCAACATAACCCCACCCTCGAAATTGCTGGCCTTGTGCTAAAATTTGAAACCATTCTTAGTGACACCTGTTGTGATTTTGCCTTGTTAATAAACATACACTCATGTATATTCACTTAGTGATTATATCATCACTAGTTCAGCGTATATGAGAAAATGGTCATGATTCAGTGATGAGATCAGAATAAGGCTAAAACATGTCCTGAGTCATCTTTCACACTTGGCCAGAGACTGTAAAAATAATATTAATCATTAACAAACATTATTTTCTTTCTTTTTTTCTCTTACATATTTTTGATTAGATATTTTCTATTCTCCAAGCATTATATATGTTAAAACTAATAGAATTTATAAATTATTTAACCCAGTTCCAGTTTTTAGTTGGCTTCTTTTATTTTGAATCACTAATGGTGAATGATAACATAGTTGGTTGCAGGTTTCCAACGAGTTATTCACTGGTTTACTGCATTTCTGATACCAACAATTAACTTGGGATCATCTGAACCATTCAGTGTAAGACGAATACCATGCAGGGCATTTTTTATTAAAAGGTACAAGGTTTTTGGTTTTCTTTCAAATGGCTTTTCAGTGCAATGCATTGGTGAAGTACACACACACACACAAACACACTAACACCTATAATATGTATATATGTATATACGTATATATATATATGTATATGTATATGCATATATATATCATCATCATCATCATCGTTTAATATCCGCTTTCCATGCTAGCATGGGTTGGACAATTTGACTGATGTCTGGTGAACCAGATGGCTGCACCAGGCTCCAGTCTGATCTGGCAGAATTTCTACAGCTGGATGCCCTTCCTAATGTCAACCACTCCGAGAGTGTAGTGGGTGCTTTTACGTGCCAATGGCATGAGGGCCAGTCAGATGGTACTGGCAATGGCCACACTCAAATGGTGTTTTTTTACATGCCACCTGCACGGGAGCCAGTCCAGTGGCACTGGCAACGACCTCGCTCGAATGTTTTCTCATGTGCCACCAGCACAAGTATCATTAAGACGATATATATAGGTGTGGGGGTGGCTGTAAGGTAAGAAATTTGCTTCCCAACCACATGGTCACAGGTCCTGACACACCATGTAGTCCTTGGGCAAGTGTCTTCTACAATAGCCCCAGGGGCCAACCAAAGCCTAATGAGTGAATTTGGCAGATGGAAGCTGAAAGAGACCCATCGTATGTGTGTGTATGTGTGTGTATGTGTGTGTATGTGTGCATGTGTTTATGAGTGCATGTGTGTCGGTATTTGTGCTTGTCACTCACCACTGCTTGACAATCGTTGTTGGCTTCTTTATGTCCCCATCACTTAGCAGTTCAGTAATAGAGAGTAATATAATAAGTACAAGGCTTCAAAAATAAGTACTGGGTTGTTTGGCTATACCTTTCAAGGCAATGCCCCAGCATGGTCACAGTCTAATGACTGAAATGAGTACAACAAGGTGAAAGAAGATATATATTTATATATAATATACATTCATCCATTCATAGTAAATATTCATTCATTCATAGTAAATAAATAAGAAAGGTGTAGTTTTTCTCAACAATGCAAGGTGCATTATATAGCATTGCATAATTCTGCATTGTTGTGTAACCATTCAATTTCATCAGATGATATTCAGTCTTCAGTTGGCAAAATACAACAACTTCTCTAACAGTGTTTAATTACATATTATTATTTAGCATTACTAATAAATAACCATGCTTTTGAAACACATGTAGTGATGTTTTGAATTATCCATTCTTTATTATTTACTAATATAATACATATTATGAATTATCCATTCTTTATTATTTACTAATATAATACATACCAATACCATTGATCATTACATGAATTTTACAGGATGCCTGAGATCAGAAAACAACTGTTTTACTCTGCATAGACCACAGTACTGACCAGTTGAAGGATTGGCAATATTTATGTATTCTTTTGGAGTAACCTGTTGCTCTAATATAAATAGAGGTGGTCTTAATTTAATTTACCAAGATCTATTTGATCCTCATCTCATATATACATGAGTTCTGGAAATGTTATGTATTGTGCTCTCCACCCATGTTACAGAGACTGAACCCTGCCTCCCATCCATTAGATCTGCCTCCTCTCACTGCACGCCTTCCCCACCTCTGGCTCTTGCACATCCCCAACCATATCATTCTTTCCTCTTATCCTCCTCCCTGGCAATTGTATCATCTTTACTGCTGGCCCCTCCACTCTCTTCTGCATCCCTTTATTCCCCCCCCCCCCAACTGAAGGCACCTTGTCTACATCCCTGTAAACTTAGCATTGGTGTGTTTACGTCCCTGTAACTTAGCAGTTCAGCAAAAGAGGCCGGTAGAATAAGTACCAGGCTTGCAAAGAATAAGTCCTGGGGTCGATTTGTTCTACTAAAGGCGGCGCTCCAGCATGGCCACAGTCAAGTAACTGAGACAAATAACAGAATAAAAGAATTATGCAGTTGATGTGGTGTAGACCAAAGAAATGTTCTTGAATAGAAAGATTGGAATTTTAATAATAATAATAATAATGAAATTATTGTATACAGTGCTCAGGTGCACCACAACTTGTCAGAAAGTGCATATAAAGTACATGCAGTAATGTAGAAATGTCTGGAAAGTGAACATGCTTGTGTGTGTATCAAGTGTAGTGTTGGCGAATCTCAGGAAGCATGGAAGTTTTGAAGGATGCAGTGCTCCGACAACTAACAACCGATGCCGGCAGTTTGTTCCACGCTTCAGCAACTCTCAGCGTGAAAAAATGTTTCCTGAAGTCATGGGAGCTGTGCTGTTTTCTTACTTTGTAAATATGTCCACGGGTGTTAGATGGGTGGAGTTTGAAGAGGTGCTCAGAGTTACTGTTTGTGCGATGGTTGATAATTTTATGGGTGTCTGCCAAGTCAGCTGCCAGACATCGGAGTTTCATGGATTCTTCTTGGTCAGTTCCTCTCCTGGTTCCCAGGCCCTCAATTCCTCTTTTACAGACACACCATATATTTCACAGTTTCCCTGTATTTCTAATAATGGCTCTCTGTCTGTCCTACATTTTCTGTTTTTCCATTTGAATTAAATGGATTTCATTGTTTTGCTCCAGGAACATTATCAGTTTTCTCTCTTCTAGTATCCCTGCTTTTCTGTGTGTGTGTGTATGTGTGTACCTCTCTCTTCATCTCTCTCACTCTCTCTCTTCGTCTCTCACTCTCTCTCTCTCTTCGTCTCTCCCTCTCTCTCTCTCTCTCTCTTCGTCTCTCCCCCTCTCGCTCTCTCTTCGTCTCTCCTCCCTCTCTCTCTCTCTGCTATCTCTCTCTTTCTCCTCCTCCTCCTCCCTCTTTACCTCTCATCCCCTCTCCCTCTCTCTTTCTCTCTTCCTCCTCCTTTCTCTTTCACTCTTCCCTCTTTCACTTTTCCTCCTCTTTCTTTCACTCCTCCTCCTCCTCTGTTTTTCACTACTCCTCCCTCCCTCTTCCACACACCCCTCCCGCATGACAGAGTTTTGGTTGTTTATGACCCTCTCTTTCTTTCTTTCTTTCTTTCTTTCTTTCTTTCTTTCTCCCTCTCTCCATCTCTCTCTCTCTGTCTTTCTATATATCTCTTTCTCTTTACCACTTCATTCCTTTTCACTATCCACAAATCTCAAACGCCTCAATGTCTCTCTCTCTCTCTACCTCTCTTCCCCTCCTCCCCCTCCACCCACTCTCCAATCCCTCCCTCTCTCACACCTCACCCACCTCTTCCCACCACCCCTCTCTCTCTCTCGTTATTACTTTCAATTACTGCAACGGAATCCTTCCACCTCGACATACCATCAGTTCTCCTTTGTCAAACATTTTACTGTCACACCAGAACTGACCATCTGTACAAACCAAACCAACCAGTTGCTAGATATTTAGCGGCTTACAGAGTAAATACCACATTGTTATTATTAAAACTCTAAGCTGACTGATATGTTTTTTCTATCAACTAACATCTGTAATACACCCTCATCGAAATCTGGGGTACTTTCACAGTTTGATCCACCTATACACACAGCCAACATATTTACAAACAAACTAACAAGGGATATTGTTTTCATTCTAATCCATTACCGGATTATAATAGTTGTTTGAAATTTTGGCCCAAGGTCAGCAATTCTAGGTGGAGTTAGTGGTGGGGTTAGTTGATTACATCAACCCCAGTATTTGACTGGTATTATGTTTTATTGATGCCAATCCTGTCTGACTGGCTCCTGTGGTATGCTGGTGGTATGTAAAAAGCACCATTCGAGCGTGGCTAATGCCAGTGCTGTCTGACTGGTTCCTATGCTGGTGGCACATAAACAGTGCCATTTGAGCATGGCTGATACCAGTGCCACCTGACTGGCACCCATGCCAGTGAAACCCACGCCAGTGGCACCCATGCTAGTGGCACACAAAAGGCACCATTTGAGCATGGTCAATGTCAGTGCCACCTGACTGGCACTCGTGCTGGTGGCATGTAAAAAGCACCATTTGTGCGTGGCCAATGCCAGTGCTGCCTGACTGGCTCCCATGCCAGTGGCACACAAAAAGCACCATTTGAGCATGGTCGATGTCAGTGCTGCCTGACTGGCACCACTGGGCTGGTGACACATAAAAAGCACCATTCGAGTGTGGTCTATTCCAGTGCTACCTGACTGGCTCCCATTCCAGTGGCATGTAAAAAGCATCCAGCACACTCACAGAGTGGTTGGTGTTAGGAAGGGCATCCAGCTGTAGAAACACTGCCAGATCAGACTGGAGCCTGGTGCAGCCTCCTGGCTTCTCAGACCCCAGTCAAACTGTCCAACCCATGCCAGAATGGAAAGCAGACGTTAAACAATGACAACAACGATGACGATGACAATAACGACAATGATGATGATGAGAAAGGGTTCAAATAAAACCTGTGATAAAGAGAAATAATAATAATAATGATGATAATAATAATAATAATAATAATAATAATAATAATAATAATAATAATAATAATAATAGGGAACACAAACCACCCCCAGCGCTTGAAAATGATCACATCTCACTCCTCTGGAACTTCACCATTCAAACTGACAGAAAGATAGATGCAAATAGGTCAGACATCATATTGAAAGACTTCAGAAAAAAATCATGCCTCCTCATTGATATGACTGTCCCAATCGATATAAACGTATCTGTCAAGACCTACCAAAAACTGAGCAAATATAAAGATCTTGAAATAGAAATTAGCAAAATGTGGAACCTGAAGACTAAAACAATACCTGTTGTCATAGGTGCCCTGGGGATGATAGCAAAAGGGGCTGATTGCTATCTAGCTCAGATACCAGGAAACCTCAAAATGGCAGAAATTCAAAAGATAGTGCTCATGGGAACTGTCCATGTCCTTCATAAAATACTGTCTATGTAATCTCAAGTTTTAAAACAAACATAATTTTCTTATGGCTTCTTAAACATTCTCTAGAACAACACTATGTACAAAACCAAATACATGGCACCTTTTCGGAGTCAATTAAATAAGTACCAGTTACGCACTGGGGTCAATATAATCGACTTAATCCATTTGTTTGTCTCCTCTGTGTGTAGCCCCTTATGGGCAGTAAAAAAATAAGAAACTGAATGAAGCCTGTTGCATAAATATGTTTGTGCGTGTGGGTGTTTGTGTGCATTCACGTATGTGTGTGTATGTGTGTGTGTGTGTGTGGGTGCATATGTGTGTGTGTGTGTCTGTCTGTCTGGTTAGGTTGTTAGACTCATGACCGTAAGATTGTGGTTTCAATTCCAGTACCAGGTGCTCCATTCCACTCAGCGGACAAAAATGAGTAATCCTGCAATGGGCCAGCATCCCATCCAGGTAGGGAACTTATACACCATGAAAACCAAGGATCCAGCCCTTATGTGTCGGCCTGGCTCGAGAAGTAACTTTGACCTTTACCCTGTTCTCAAACCTTTTCTCTTCATCTCCTCATGTGAAGCTGTTCCCTTGAAGTTCATAGTTTTTCAAGCTGTATGGTAACTTCACAAGTGCTGGTGCTACAAAAAAAGGGGCCAGTACCAAGGGCTTGGGATTAGGAAGTGCATCCAGCAATAGAAACCATGCCTAAACAAAACTGGACCATGATGCCATCCTTGGACACCTCACATCTTGTCAAAGCATCTGACCCATGCCAGCATGGTACAGAGATGTTAAATAATGATGATAAATCCCTCGGGTTTCATAATCTAATATGTCATGTATGCTTTAAGTTTGAGTCCAAAATCTGACTGTTATTTCTAGCAGGTTGAGTGCAAACACTCGGAGGCTGCGTTGTTTCTAATTGTAGTGTAAATGATATCTGTACGTGAGTGTTATTTACCAATCGTTCTGTGTAAACTCCCCTCGCAATAAAATGGCACAAAAATGGAAATATCATTGTAGACAAATATAAGAAGAAAAAAAAGACAATTGCTTGTAGCTTTTCTAAATGTCAAATAAGACAGATAATTAAACATCATTCAGAGTCACTTAAAGTATAAATATATGTGTGTGTGTATGTATGTGTGTGTGTGTGTATGTGTGTGTGAGGGGCGTGTGTATATATAAATATGTTTACATACATGCATCTGTATATTTCCATGAGTGTGTTTGCATGTATGTATATATATATATATATATATATACACACATGTATGTATATGTGTGTGTATACACCAATATATACATTATATGTACATACATATATACATATATATATATACACATATATGTATATGTGTATATATATATATATATATATAGAGAGAGAGAGAGAGAGAGTGCGATGAATAAATTGTCATATATATATATATATATATATATATATATATATATATATATATATATATATATATATATAATATATGCATATATATATATATATATATATATATATATATATATATATATATGTGTATAAATATATATATATATATATATATATATATATATATATATGTATATATATATATACAGGGGTGAACAAAATAATGGAAACACCTTAAAATTTCAAATAAATTAATTTTAATATCTGGCTTAGTGCAGCTTTGTGCAGCTCCTGGCAAACAGTTTTTGTGGAAACTGGGTTCTCGAGGTGGTCATTAAACACTGCAGTAATTTAGGGAGCAGTACTTTTGTGATCCTTTCTAACAATTTGCATAAGAGTCTAACGGTCCCTATCTGAAAGCTTTGGTTTTCTTCCAGGGTTTTGATTCAACGAAGAGGTTTTTCCCTTCTTCTCAAAGGCTGTCATTACTTTCGAGACTACTTCTTGATACACCAAACATTTCGACTGTTTTCGTTACGCTCATGCCTGCCTTACGAACACCAACAATTTGAAAGTCCAATAGATACGTCCTTTCAATGAATTTTAAATAACTTTTTCTGATGATATCTGAAAAGAAACAGCAATTTTAACAAAACATATTAAGTAACACTAATAATAAATAAAAAAACCTTGAAAATAAACAAGCTTTTGACGGTTTTATAGATATTTCAAAATTATGATGCTAGGTGTTTCCATTATTTTGTCCAACACCTGTATATAGGTGCACGAGTGGCTGTGTGGTAAGAAGCTTGCTTACCAACCACATGGTTCCAGGTTCAGTCCCACAGTGTGGCACCTTGGGCTAGTGTCTTCTACTATAGCCTTGGGACAACCAAAGCCTTATGAGTGGATTTGGTAGACGGAAACTGAAAGAAGCTCATCATATATGTTTATATATGTATGTATTTGTGTGTCTGTGTTTGTCTGCCCACCATTGCTTTACAACCGATGTTGGTGTGTTTACATCCCTGTAACTTAGTGGTTTGGCAAAAGAGTCTGATAGAATAAGTACTATTCTTACAAAGAATAAGCCCTGGGGTCGATTTGTTTGACTAAAGGCAGTGCTCCAGCATGGCCGCTGTCAAATGACTGAAACAAATCTCTCTATATATAAACGGCAGTTTGTCTGTCTGTGTGTCTGTCAGGTTGAACCCTCACCCTGACCACGGCTTTCAACCGATTCTGATGAAACTTGACACACACATAGCCCAATGTCATAATTCAAAACTAACGGAGCGAAAAGTTTGAAAAGTTTCCCCAATTCTGAAAAAAATCGATAAATTCGACATGGGGTCAAGAATCAGAAACACAAACCACAGACTGTCTAGGGGACGCAACTCGACCTTTTTAACTCTCAACTCCATCAATATCCAGCTACTTGAAGCTATTGCTGGTGATGTCCACGTCTACAAATCTATTGATAGGACAGCAGACCCCGCCGAGCTTGCCGATTATCCTGTTGAATTCCTGAATTCACTTGAACCGCCAGGCCTGCCACCACACATCCTGAAGTTAAAAGTCGGTGCGCCCATTATGCTCATCAGGAATTTGGTTCCACTTAAACAGTGCAACGGCACACGTCTGGTTGTGAAACATTTGCCACCACATTTAATAACGGCCACAATACTTACCGGTTGTGGGAAGGGAGAGGACGTCTTCATTCCATGCATGCACCTTCAACCGTCGGGCGCTGACCTACCAATCCACTTCAGGCGTTCTCAGTTTCCTGTTAAACCCTGCTTCGCAATGTCCATCAATAAATCCCAAGGCCAAACGCTACAAGTCGCTGGGTTACAGTTGGGCGAACAGTGCTTCGCCCACGGTCAACTCTACGTGGGCTGTTCACGCGTTGGGAGGCGCAATGATGTTTTCATGTTTTCGCCCAAAGGGACAGCTAGGAACATCGTATACACAGAAGTATTCGAGTGAAGAGAAGACATTGCAACCTACACATGCGCCTTCGTTCCCTAGAGGGAAAGGACTACATTGGGATTAGTCGTTGCCTACTAGGGGCTCTTACATACCCGGGCAACGCCGGGCTATGCTGCTAGTAAAAGAATAAACGAATGAGTATATATACATGTATGTACATGCATGCATGCACGCATGTGTGTGGGGGTCTGTGTGTGCACATACGAGCACAATGGATTTTATATACAATTTCTGTCTACCAAATTGACTCATAAGACCACATTGTCCAAGGGATACAATAGAAGATTTTGTACCCAAGGTACAAAAAAGTGGTGCTCAGCACCCCACCACCACCACCACCACCTCCTCCAACCCCACCACACACTTACACTCTGATCCCAAATCACATGTTGTAGAAGCAAACATGTTAATTACACCACCATGCCAGCCTATTTTTATGTTAATTCTATTGTGAACATGTGCATTGATACACATCACTATCACTGATTTAGCATTCAGTAGGGCAACACAATAAAGCCATGAAATAGTGACCTAGTAAAGAAATATGTAAATGGCTGAAACACTGACCCACAAAAAATAAACGAAAATTTTAGAACATCAGAAGACAAACTCTTACCTTAACCCTTTCGTAACTGTATTTATTTTCAGGTGCTCTGTATTTCTTCCAATTATTTTAAATATAACAAAGAATTTAGTAAAATAACTTAGTTATCATTAAGCTAGTTTTAGGAACATAAATTGTGACAAAGGTTTGGTGGAAGAACTTTTAAAAACAAGACATTTGTACTACAGAGCCAGAAGCGGCTTCAGGCAGGCTGAGAATTGTTTCTCTATTATATATTTTAACCCTTTTGTTACCATATTTCTGTTGAGATGCTCTGTGTTTCTTTCAATTAATTTTAAAATATAACAAAGAATTTAGGAAAATAACTTAGTTATCATGAAGCTAGTGTTAGGAACATAAATTGTGACTAAGGTTTGGTGGAAGATTTTAATTCAGAACTTATGAAAACAAGACATTTATACTCAGAGCCAGTCGGTTTCAGCCAGGTTGGTAATGAAAGGGTTAACCCATTAGCAATTAAACTGGCCACATCTGGCCAGTTTTACATTCAAATTGGCCATATCTAACCCCTCACACCTAGCCTACACTAACATTTTAAAGATAATCAATCACATTATCAAAACCTCAAATCCATAAGATAATGCATGGTTAATCCAAAATATTTTGAGTAAAAATGCATGATTGGGTTGGTGCATAATTATTGCGGCTTTTTTTTCAACAAATTTCATTCAACAAAAACAATAACAACATGTAACAAAAACATCTTTAAGTGATTATTCCAGAGCATATTCACCATCTACTTCAATTACTGCTTCCCATTTGCTTCGCAGACGGTAAGACTGTCATTTAAAGATGTTTTGTTAAATATTGTGAAGTATATTTGCCACTTAAATGTGGCTAACCCCTAAAGATGGATGCAACTGTAGCTTGTAGCCCCAGGAAGACACCTCCTCCAGCTGGCTATTGACACACTTTCTGTGCCCTATCAGTATTTGCAAAGGGAAGCCATCCTTCCCATCTTCAACCTATGATACACATGGACTCGAGTTTCTGGGTATTGACTCATCATCAGCGTGTGACAATCACACCTCGCTCAGAGACTTATTATTGTTCAATATTGTTATTGTTTTTGTTGAATAAAATTTGTTGAAAAAAATCCGCAATAATTATGCCCCAACACAATACATTTAACAAGATAATCTGAACACCAAAGAGTTAAAAATCTCTTGATTCTAGATTCAGCTTCCCTGTCAGGAATTTCCTCTCTAATTCTACTATAGATTCAGCTATGAGAACATGATTATCAGTATATAGTAAGTTCCCATGAAGGCAGCGAGCTTGCAGAAACATTAGCACACCGGGCGAAATGCTCAGCGGTATTTCGTCTGCTGCTACGTTCCGAGTTCAAATTTCAACTTTGCCTTTCATCCTTTCGGGGTCGGTAAATTAAGTGCCAGTTACACACTGGGGATCGATGTAATCGATTTAATCTGTTTGTCTGTCCTTGTTTGTCCTCTCTGTGTTTAGTCCTTTGTGGGTAGTAAAGAAATAGGTATTTCGTCTGCCGTTACGTTCTGAGTTCAAATTCCGCCAAGGTCGACTTTGCCTTTCATCCTTTCAGGGTTGATAAATAAAGTATCCAGTTATGCACTGGGGGTCGATGTAATCGACTTAATCCCTTTGTCTGGCCTTGTTTGTCCCCTCTATGTTTAGCCCCTTGTGGGCAATAAAGAAATATATATAGTAAGCTCCCATGGACAGGTAGTCTTTCTCTCCTCTATATTGACCTGTAGGATTGTTATGACCAGAAGGAGACTGAGGACTGAACTTTGAGGGATTCCTACCCACAAGCTAAATTTGTTACTAAAATTATTGTTGACCTGTACTCTACTTACCACTCACTTTACCTGCTGTCTTTATACGTCACTTGTGCAGCACTCACAAACTGGTCAACTGCACCAAGTTTCCTTTGTGGCCACAAGATCAGTGAACATAATACTCTGTCAAACATCTTCTCCAAGTCAATAAATGCCAGCAATAGGGGTTTACTCTTAGCCAAATGTTTCTCCTACATATGTTGGACATATGTTGGACAACAGAGGTTTAAATTAAATATACTGCATAAATGACTGTAACAATAAAAAAATTTGTAGATGTATTATTCTTCTCATTCATTGAATTTTCTAATATATATGTGTATATATATATATGTGTGTGTGTGTGTGTGTGTGTGTAATACATATATGTGTGCATATTTATATTTATATGCATATATGTGAGTATGTGTGTGTATGTATATATATATATATATGCATGTGTGTGTTTGTGTACATATATACACACACACATACACACTCACACACACACACACACTCATACACACACACACACATAAGATATTAAGCAAAGCAATGCCAAAGTGTGTTGCTTTAACCATTCCATAGATTCCAAAGTACAATACAATACCAGCACACTTTGGACAATTGTCCTTCAAATAGAACACCTAACATGCATCAGAGTGGGCAGCTGCACATGAAAAGTGCAAGTGGGTGGCTGCACACAATAAGAGCAAGTGGGTGGCTGCACACAAATGTGCAAGTGGGTGTCTGCACATTATAATGCAAGTGGACGGTTTCTTTTACTGCGAGTATAATAACAATGCAGTTCTTGACACAGATATGCATTTTAATATTAGATGCATTTGTATGGTTTCCATGGCAACAGTACAGTCTCAGCATTTGATGCTTCTTCCTTCTTTCCCATATTTTGCAGTAGCCATATGAGAAAGCTTCTACGTGGTTGCTCGATTTGCTGGAAATAGCAGGCATATCTAACTCAAATCGTCCCGCTCCACATATACAGACACAGACACACAAGCGCAAAAATACACAGACAGACACACAGACAAACACACAGACACACACACACACACACACACACACACACACACACATGCACATACATGCACATGCACATACACACATACATACACACACACACATTGTCTTAACAGCAAAGTGTAGTCCTAAATATGTAACATATGGAAAATTAAAACAAGATGGTCATAGGTGGAATGTCTGTGGTCACTTTGATCATAAGTCCACTCAATCACGACTGACCTAGGGCTAATATCTTGGGCAAGAGTCTTTTATTATAGCCCCAGGCCAACCGGTACTCTGTGAATGAATTTGGTAGATGGAAACTGGAAGCCCATCATATCTGTGTGTGTGTGTGTGTGTGTGTGTGTGTGTGTGTGTGTGTGTGTGTGTGTGTGTGTGTGTGTGTGTGTGTGTGTGTTTGTCCCTCCTTTATCAGTTGACAACTGGTATTGGTTTGTTTACATCCATGTAATGTAGCGGTTTTGCAAAGGAAATCAGTTGAATAAGTCTCAGGCTTAAAAATAAGTGCAGGGGTCAAATGGAACGAGAAGGGAAAAAATGGAGAGAGAAAAATAATGTGTAGGGGTTAATGGTTCAAATCTCTGTGTGTGTGTCTTTGTCTCTGTTTTGTCCTCCACCACTGCTTGGCAAGTGGTGTTGGTGTGTTTATGTCCCCATAACTTAGCAGTTCAGCAAAAGAGACTGATAGAATAAGTACCAGGCTTAGCAAAAGAATGAAATACTGGGGCCAATTCAGTCTATTAAAAATATTTTTTCAAGGTGGTGCTTCTGTGCTTCTGTGCCGGTGGCACATAAAAAGCACCAAACGATCGTGGCCGCTGCCAGCCTCCCCTGGCACCTGTGCTGGAGGCACATAAAAAGCACCCATTACACTCACAGAGTGGTTATCGTTAGGAAGGGCATCCAGCTGTAGAAACACTGCCAGATCAGACTGGAGCCTGGTGCAGACCCCGGTCGAACCATCCAACTCATGCTAGCATGGAAAACGGACGTTAAACGATGATGATGATGATGACATATATATATATATGTATATATATAGACATTCCTGACTGGCGTCCGTGTCGGTAACACGTAAAAAGCACCAACCGATCGTGGCCATTTGCCAGCCTCCACTGGCCCCTGTGTCGGTGGCAGGTAAAAAGCACCCACAACACTCACAGAGTGGTTCTCGTTAGGAAGGGCATCCAGCTGTAGAAACACTGCCAGATCAGACTGGAGCCTGGTGCAGCCTCCTGGCTTCCCAGACCCCGGTCGAACCGTCCAACCCCTGCTAGCACAGAAAACGGACGTTAAACAATGATGATGATGATGATGATGTGCCCCAATTATTTACCAGTGGTTTTAAGCATTTACCATCCTTTCAACTATCAAGCAGGGATTTTTACAATTCTACCACCTTACCAGCTCTTAATGATTTTGACTATTACATTATTCTATCAATTATCTACTCATGGTTTTGACAATTCTACATTCTGCCAGCTATCTATGAGTAGTTCTGACCTCCTTATGAGAGCTCAAAATCTCTCGTGGAGGCGTCATCCAACCAAAGTACAAATATATGGGAAATTACCACCTGTATCATCTCTTGTGAAAGGTAGAAGAGTCCAGTTTGCTGGACATTGTTGCAGAGCTGAAAAAGAGGTAATTTCTACTCTTCTCCTCTGGAAGTCATCTGCTCGCGATACCAGAGGGCGCACACTCTCCTACTCTGATGTAATCTCCAGGGATACAGGCATCCAGCAACAGGACCTCCTTAATGCTATGATGGACTGTGAGGTCTGGTGTAATACAGTAAATTCCATTGTTTCGACCACGGTCGAACAATGATGATGATGAGTTCTGACCAGTCTACCAGTACTTTTGATCAATATGTTTTTATCATTCTACCGTCTACCAGTGATTTTGCCCATTCTACAATTCTACCAGTTATTCATCAGTGGTTTTAAGAGTTTTAGCAGCCTGCCATCTATATCTATCTATAACTTTGACAACTCTATCATTCTATCAGCTAAATCTAGCAGAGCTTTTGACTATTATAACATTCTTTCAACTAAATTTTACCAATAGTTTTAACCAGTCTACCATTCTACCAGCTATATATACCAGTAGATTTGACCATTCTACCATTCTGCTGGCTGGTTTTGACAACAGCTCCCATGACTTTCGGAAACATTTTTTCATGCTAAGAGTTGCTGAAGCATGGAACAAACTGCTGTCATTAGTTGTTAGTTGTCGGAGCACTGCATCCTTCAAAACTTCCATGCTTCCTGAGATTCGCCAACACTACACCTGATTTTCTCCCCTCCATAAACACGCAAGCATGTATCTGACTCATACAATGATCACTTTCCAGACATTTGTACATTACTGCATATGCTTTACACACACTTTTGACAAGTTGTGGTGCACCTGAGCACTGTATACAATAATTTCATTATATTATATATATCATACATTATCTATTTTTAATTCAGTTTTTGTAAATCCAAGGCATTAGATTTCTATGTTTGGTAATATGACTGATGTGGCTGTCAATATTTCCTTAAAGGAGCTAGCTAAGTTCTTAGTTCCAAGTTAACAAAGAATGAATATATGATCACAGACATTCCAGCCAAGACCATCTCATCTTTTTATAATTATCTCGGACTCAGTTATTCAATATGCTCTTTCCATTTTTAACACAGCAGAATATGATTTAAGAATGAGATTTGACTACTATTTCTAGCATGCCAAGCAACCACACAGAGATTTTCCCATTTGTCTTGCAGGATATCCCTCAACACTAGCCAATCCAATCAATCAGATCAATGATATTTCAATTGTTCTAGTTTTAGTTATCACCTCACCTCACCAACAACAACACTGAACACCTTTTTGATCTCCATGTGTCCAACACACGCGGACATGCCTACAAAGTCAGAAAACAACACAGCTCCCATGACTTTCGGAAACATTTTTTCACGCTCAGAGTTGCTGAAGCATGGAACAAACTGCCTGCGTCAGTTGTTGACTGCCATGACACTGCATCCTTTAAGGCCCTCATGCTTTCCGAAATCCGCCAAAACTACACCTGATTATATATACACTTTAGATGAGTTGTAGTGCACCTGAGCACTGTACACAATTATTATTATTATTATTATTATAACCATCCCATCTTTCTTTTTTTATTTTGGTCAACAGTAGCCACTGTAGACTTTCTTTTCTAAGAAACTAGGGTGTGATTTGAGATTTGGCTGCTATTTCTAGCTGGATCGAGTGACAGCATAATGACTCCCACATTGGCTTCTGTGTTGGCAAAGCAACAATTTCTGGATTGTCAGATAAATTCAATTGCCACGTTTCGTCAAATTCCCAATCTTATTTTAAATCCAGTTTCTGTCTGTCTGGCCATCTCTGTCTGCCTGTCTGTCTGTCAGTCTGTCTGTCTGTCTCTCTCTCTCTCTGTCCCTCTCTTTCTCTCTCTGTCCCTCTCTTTCTCTCTCTGTCCCTCTCTTTCTCTCTTTCCCTCTCTTTCTCTCTGTGTCTCTCTTTCTCTCTCCCTCTTTCTCTTTCTCTATCACTCTCTGTCCCTCTCTCTCTGTCTTCCTCTCTCTCCCCCTCTCTCTCTCCCTCCCTCCCTCTTCCTCTCTCTCTCTCACTCTATCTCTCTCTGTCCCTCTTTCTCTGTCTCTCTTTCTCTGTCTCTCTCTCCCCCTCTCTCCCTCCCTCCCTCTCTCTCTCTTTATTTCATATAATGCTTTCATTTTTATTCCTTTATTTTTTCTTTTTATTTCTTTTTTTGGGTCTTGTCTCTGCCAATTTACCTGCTCGTTAATCCCTCTTTATCCACTTACCTGTCTGTCCATCTATTTGTCCATCCGATTTCTTTTCTGTCAGTCTCTTCCTCTTCACCCCTCTCCCTTCTCCTCTCTCTCTATATATATATATCTTTCCATCTCCCCCTCTCTATCTCACTCCTACTCCCACTATTTTCATTCTACCTCTAACTATCTCTCTTTACCTTTTTTTTTTGTTATTGTTTCCATTACGTTTATTTTTTTTTTTATATTTTATTTTAACTTTTTAATCTGATTCTCTGCAAAACGGGATTTATTTGAACAATAGAAATACACACACACACACACACGTGCATACCCCGCCACACACACACACATACACATACACACGAACACATGCACACATATACACACACGGATACAGGCATTACTGCAAGATTAAGACGTTTGCTTCATACCTATGTGGTTTCAGGTTCAATCCCAGCAAGTACTGCCCAGCTTGCTAACGTTTCTGCCAGCTCACCGCCTTTATTCTGTGAGATTTCTGTCTTCCTCTGATAAAACCATTAAAAAAAAAAAAGACTCCGCCGGTTACGACGACGAGGGTCCCAGCTGATACGATCAACGGAACAGCTTGCTCGTGAAATTAACGTGCAAATGGCTGAGTATTCCACAGACACGTGTACCCTTAACGTAATTCTCGGGGATAATCAGCGTGACACAGAGAGTGACAAGGCTGACCCTTTGAAATACAAGTACAACTCATTTTTGCCAGCTGAGTGGACTGGAGCAACGTGAAATAAAGTGTCTTGCTCAAGGACACAACACGTCGCCGGGAATCGAACTCACAACCTTACGATCATGAGCCGAATGCCCTAACCACTAAGCCACGCGCCCTCACATGATAAAACCATAAAGAAATGATAAAGACCATGGCTTTCTGGGAATCTGCTTCCTGTCCTACTAGCATTTGGCTCAAGAAATCCTGACAAGCGTCACCATTATTATCATTGCCATTGTTGTCATCATTGCTGTCATCATCGTAATCACCATCACAAACAGGGATAGTTTTGTTACTATTGCCATTATTATTTATTTATGCACCCTTTTCGAGCCAAGCCAGGCTCATGGGCCCAGTTTCCCGGTCTCTGTGGCGTATGTGTTCCCCCCAGCTTGACGAGACGCCAGTCCATCGCAGCATTACTCAAGAAATAGGAAGAGACAGTGAGAGAAAGTTGGGGTGAAAGTGTACAACAGGGGTCGCCAGCACCCCCTGCTGGAGCCTCGTAGAGCTTTTAGGTGTTTTCGCTCAATAAACACACACAACGCCCGGTCTGAGAATCGAAACTGTGATCCTCCTACCACAAGTCCACTGCCCTAACCACTGGACCATTGCGCCTCCACGCTATTGCCATTATCATCATTATTTTTACCATCTGTGTAGCTGTCATCAGCTCCACCACTGTCTCTACCACCACTACCACCACCACCACCAATACCATCACCACCACCACCACAGCCGCCACTGCTGCTGCTGCTGCCATCATTCCCACTCCACTGTCACCACCAACACTACTATCACCAACACCACCACAAACATCACTACCCACAAGAAAACACCACCAACATCACCACCACCGCCACAACTACTACCACGACAACCATCACCATCACAAACACCACCACCACCGCCACAGCCACCACCACCACAATCATCACCACCACAGCTGCCATCACCACCACTACCACAGCCACCACCACCACAACCACCACCACCACCACCACAACCACCACCACCACAACCACCACCACCACAGCCACCACCACAACTGCAGCTGCTGCTGCTAACGTCCACACCACCACCATCAATACCAACACCACCTTTGCCACCAACACCACCATCATCATTATTATCGTCATTGCCTCCTTCTCCTCCTCCTCCTCATCATCATCATCATCATCATCAGCAGCATTATTTCCATCAGTGTTTTCATCATAATAACAATTTCAATTCACATTATCGTTAAATGTACTATTGCACTTGTATACTCGTATTTTTCTGTCTAGCGAGACAGATGTAGAGACATTCTCTTCATCCTCATCTGCATCATCACCATCCTCATCACCACCGTCCACATCACCACCAGCACCATCATCATCACCATAACTGGAGATAAGATAGGTGTGGCTAACATCACCATCATCATTATTATCATCATCGTCACTTGCAGCTGCAGATATATCCTCCTCATTATCTTCATCCATCACCATCATCATTATCATCACTTGTGATGAAAAATTCCGGATAAACTGATTAGCAAACTAGCCAGCCACCAGCGAATTACAATCACTATGTGTGGGTTATTTTATTGTATTGGTAAAATGATCCTACCAATATGGTAAAACTAGCAGTATCGCCCGGGATTGCTCGGGTTTGTTTTCTTTTCGACCCTTTAAAATTTGAATTTTTGAAAAGTAAAAATTTTGCATTATGTAGTTTGTTATTCTCTTTAAGTGAATATTTTTCTGGTTGAAATACACCGAAAAATGGCGACACAGCAGTCAAAAAATCGTAAAAAATAGGGATTTTCATAGAAAAAACCCCACCTTTTTTATGTAAATAATTTTTGGTGTTAACATGGTCTGATTTGAATTTTTTCTTCTACGGAATGAAGAACAAGCCTTCTATCATACTCTCAATTTTGGTCAACTTGCGCCGCAGGGTCTCGGAGGAGATAGTGTTAGTTGAAGGCTACCAAACCTGCCACACACAGACAACTTCAGCTTTATATATAGAGAGATTAATATTTGTGTGTTTGCATTGATATATATCACATTTGGTTACTTATAAGACAAACCCTTTTTTTTGTCAGATAAAAAAATGTCTAAGCAAATCATCTTGGGTGCTAATTGTGAAGTTGGGTCACCTATAAGCTTTAATGCTTTAAAATGTTTTTTTTTCCCCCTCCTGAAAATGCAATGCTGAAATTAGAGCGCATCAAATATACCTATGTATCCTTTATGCCATCAAATATGGTATACGACTCTTACTCTATCTTTTATTCCCCCTCTCGTTTTTCTTCTTATCTCTTGCTCCCTCTCTCTCACATTTCTTGGCCCTCTCTTTCTTTAACTCCCACTAATTTCCCACTCGTTTATCTCCCATGCACCCTTCCCTTTGTCTCTGATTTGTTTTTTTTTTTCTAATCCTTCAATCCCGCTGCCCCCTACACATTTCTTCTCTTTCCATGCAACCAGTGTCCAGCCAGCCATGATCTTTCTTTCTTGGCCTGGCTGCCAGCCATCAACATGTATTGTGTCCATCTCCCATGCTCCAGCCTTTAGGCTTTTACTCCATACATGCCAGCTCAATTTGAATCGTTCTCAGTTGAAAGACGACTATTGTTATTTCTTGTTGTTTGTATGCATAATTCAGTACCATATTCTCCGTTTTTTTTGTTTATTTGTTTGTTTTTTCTTTTTTGCTGTACACATTCGCTAGCTTTCTTACAAAGGGGTCTAATGCTCTTAGCTTAGACGCTTAGACTTTTTGGGGGACAACCAGATTGAACCATCTCAAGTGTAACTGTCCGAAATGGTTGTGACTTCTGGTACTTGAATGACCCATCTTCTTTGCCTGTCCTAATTGTTGCTTCTCTTGTCCACCTTTGTGCCGTCTATCTGTCCTCTATTGCATTTTTGTTCCATTGATATATATATATATATATCGTAATATATTTAAGAAGATATGTTTATCTGATGAAACCTCATTATATTAAAACAGTATTTTATTATTCTTGAAAAACTTGTTTTTATTAATGGTGTTAAAACAGCTGTAATTTACTAGATGTGTCATTTGTTTGTATGAAGTAATTAAGCTGAATTGAATTTCTCATTTAATGATTAAATTATTTATTTGTTCAATTTATTATTTTGGTTTCCATTTATAATTTATATATATATATATATATATATATATATACACACACACACTTATATAAATGATATGACATATGACTTCTCATCATCACAGTTATATCTGAACTGTTATAATATATCAAATATTCCTGGTGTTTACTTATTACTCTCCAACTGTATATCTTCAATAAGCACTCCACGATATCTCTATTTACTAATTCCTACGACCTCTACACTATGACTGACACACTTCTCAGACTATTCCGTGCATGCTCATTTATACTAACTAGTATAGTTCACTTAACCAATCACAGGGGTGTACAGATTCGCTATGCAATAATAAAGCTACAAGATTCAAGAGAATCAAGTACTTAAATAGTAAAAGCGTCCAGGTTGGTGATAGCGATATAAATATGTGTGTGTGTGTGTGTTAAAAGTCTTTGTGAAAATTGCTTGATGCAGTTTTACTAAGTATAAAAAAGATCCTTTTCAAAAACTTATTTTTTAAAAAGAAGTTGTAAATTCTGTATCAGAATGTCACTAACCTTTTTGGAATAAGTTTCCAGTGTGGGTGAGTGTGAGCGCTTTCAATTATCTTCATAAATATATATCTGTATATATCCTTATATATATATATATATATGTATGATAGATCGTTAGCCACTACACATATTTTCTTTCACTCCTTGTTTCTCTCCTTGTTTTTTTTCTGTGTACCTTTCTGTAGAAGAGCGTAGGCTCGAAACGTAAAAGACTTTTTCTATTCCTGAGTGCTATACTAATACATCTGTTTGTTTTGTACATCACCTGTCTTCGTCTTTTGTTTATTTTCATAAACTTTCCCATTATATATATATATATATATTAATTATATATATATACATACATACAAAATATGGGGGTTTAGTTCACAGGTGTTCTAAACAATTAGGTACATGGATTTACCCAGGATTGCACCTAGGACTTATGGACTTATTTCTACAAGGTCAGAAAGTTGAAATGTGAACTTTTATGCTTTTTATGCTTCTTTTTTCTTCTCTTTCTTCATGTCCTTATTCCTTTACTCCTGTCCTCTATGTCATCACTTCATTAATCTATAACCTCATTTTCCCTATTTGTCTCCAATGATGGAATATCCCATGCTCTGGGATACCCCAGAAACAGCTGTAAGACTTTGAATTTTTTCCAATTATAATAATGAATATTACTTGAGATGTTTGCCTTGCCTTAACATTTGTTGACCTCTTTAACAATTATATATCATCATCATCATCATCATATAACAACAAATGCTTACTTGCTAAAGTAAATGTGGATTTGAACTCCAGTTATGCATTCATTCACAAATGGTTGATTGAATACATGAGTCATCAAGGTCACATGTGGGCACACTCACTGCACCTATTGCTCCACTGTCTATAGATTCTAGATCTGAATGAATTGCAAGTTTCAAGTTAGGTGAGAGATAAACAATAAAAAACAGATGGATTGTGCATCATTTACATTAAACGATAAACGTCGCCCTTTTCAAGCGTAGCCAAGCTCATGGGCCCGGTTTCCCGGTTTCTGTGGCGTATGTGTCCCCCCCCCCAGCTGGACGGGATGCCAGTCCATCGCAGCGTTACTCAAGAAACAGGAAGAGACAGTGAGAGAAAGTTGGGGTGAAAGAGTACAACAGTGTTCGCCACCACCCTCTGCCGGAGCCTCGTGGAGCTTTTAGGTGTTTTTGCTCAATAAACACACACAATGCCTAGTCCGGGAATCGAAACCGTGATCCTCCGCCCGCGAGGTAACTTTTTAGGTGCAATCCCATGGTCAGTCATGACCGAAGGGGGTCTCGGCATTCAGGTCACTGCCTGGAATCGAACTTGGAATCTTGAAATGAGAACCCAGGTTCGAAATTTCCCAAGACACATGATGAAGGCTGGAGGGTATATCAGCCAAAATGTTGTGTTAACAACAAACAAGATGAGGACAAATATCCGTCAAGTGTAAATTATGTAAATAATGTACATAATTCCTCATCTCTTAAATATAGAACTAGATGGGTTGTGTTTCACCACAGCTGTTTCAAACATGTTTTTAATGCAAAAAAAAAAAAAAACTGCTCCTACCCATTCTATACCTTCTGTGATCCTGGAACTATGCAAGTAACAGTATTTCATTGTCACAAATGTGAAGCCCCTACCTCTGCTGCAATGAATGACCCATTGGCAGTGGGTCCTAAAAATTTCAGCCATCAGGGGTCAATGAAGATATCAACTGATTATGTAACACTCCAACAAAGCATGCAGTTACTTGGTGAGGGTAAAAAAACTGTAATTGCTCTCACGTATACTACATCTTTCATATACTCAAATCCCTCGAGGTTATGGTCTCATTTGGCAAGCCAAATGAGACCATAACTTTGTGGCCTATGCCAGGGGTGTAACGAGCCCACTTATGCATACCTTTCCTTCATTGGACACTAAACTCTGCTTGTGAAGACCTGTTGAGGCAAGTGAAATCGAAGTCAAATTCAATGACTGGCATCCATGCTAGTGGAGCGCTAAGAGCACCAACCGAGCGTGATCGTTGCCAGAGCAGCTAACTGGCTTCTGTGCTGGTGGCACGTAAAAAGCACAATTCGAGGGTGATCATTACCACTTTTACTTTACTGGAACTTATGCCGGTGGCATGTGAAAAAACATTCAGGCGAAGTCATTGCCAGTGCTGCTGGACTAGTTCCTGTGCAGGTGGGACGTAAAAAACACCATTTGAGCGTGGCGGTTGCCAGTACTGCCTGACTGGCCCACGTGCCGGTGGCATGTAAATGCACCCACTACACTCTTGGAGTGGTTGGCGTTAGGAAGGGCATCCAGCTGTAGAAATTCTGCCAGATCAAGATTGGAGCCTGGTGCAGCCATCTGGTTCACCAGTCCTCCGTCAATTCGTCCAACCCATGCCAGCATGGAAAGCGGACGTTAAACGATGATGATGATAATGATGATGTTTGTATGTATGTATATGTATGTGTGTGTATATATATATATGTGTGTGTGTGTATGTATATATATATGTGTGTGTGTGAGTGTATGTGTGTATGTGTGTATATATATATATATAATAAAATATTAGGGAATAAATCCAAACATTTTAATATAATATATATATATATAATACACACATGCAAAAATACATAGATGCATACATGCATACATACATGCATAAATACACGCCTACATACATACATGTATACATATATGGACATATATACTTACAAGTATATATGTAAACACACACACATATGTATATGCGTATACATACACACTCATATTCGTCCACTTAGAAATCTGTTTGTGTGTATGTGTGTGTGTGTGTATACTTGTTTGCATGTGTCTGTGTGTACCAACAACAGTAGCATAATAGCATAGTAGCATATATATCATCATCATCATCCATCATCATCATGATATATATATATATATACTCACACGCACACAAACTGATGCCATAAACACGCACACACACACAAATACACACACATGCATACATGTGTGTATGTGTATGTATGTATGTATGTAGGTGTGCATGATGTCCGAGTGAAATACTTTTGTTCGCAGTACAAACGGTTCCAGTGACATTAATGACTAAAATAATCCCATTCTTATTTCAAGAATTTCCTGAGAGAGAGAAAGAGAGAGAGAGAGAGAGAGAGAGAGAGAGAAAGAAAGAGGGAGAGAGAGAAAAAGAGAGAGGGAGAGTGAGAGAGAGAAATTCCTGTTGGTCAAGATGAAATCCTAACAAACATTATTATTACCTGCCTGTCTGCCTGCCTTGTATTCAAATTGAACCCGCAGTCATTAGACTGGAGTCTATTTCAAGCGTAGGATTGATGACTTCTCTATAAACATATATACTCTAATCTTCTCAGGGATCAAGATTATTTCCCCACAAAGCCGGATTAACCTTGACCTAGGCTTATGAGGTATTAACTTGATCTAAACTATTATAATCTATAGGAATGCGATATCTTCTTTATCTTTTTTTTAAAATCGTTTGGTTAAAAGGTATTATGGATAATTTTAAAAGCATTAATCGATAGCTTTGTGGGTTTTTTTGGGGTTTTTTTTGTTGTTTTTGTTTTTTGTGTTGGTTATTAGTTGAACAAATTGGAAAATACTTTTTGAGAAATGTGTAATAGCAAGTCATAGAATGAATTATCTTCTTGCAGTCCGAGTGGATGAAATATGAAAGTGGGTGAATGCATCAATCCAGTGAGGTGAGTGTGTGTGTGTGTGTGTGTGTGTGTGTGTGTGTGTGCGGATGTGTGCCTATGTGTGCATTGGGGAGAGGGAGAGAAGGCAAAAGTGGGAGGGAGGGAGAAAGAGAGAGAAAGAAAGAGGGAGAGATAGAAAGAGAGAGGGAGGGAGAGAAAGTAAAAAGGGAGAGAGGAGGAGGGTGATGGAGGGAGGGAGAGAGGAGAAGAGAGAGGGTGGGAGGAGAGGGGAGGGAAAAGAGGGAGGAGAGGGGGGCGAGAGAAAGAGAGAGAGAGAGACAGAGAGAAAGAGGGGGAGTGAACGAGAGAGAGAGAGTTCTGTTAAAATAGCCATTGTGCATTGTGGCCTGGCAGTCATTTCTGTGCATGGCAACCTGACCCAACCGATGAAGAAAGGAGGTGGATTGAGGAGCCAGGATGCTGGACATTTCCATTACTTTAGGTTTAAGAAAACAGCCAGTATTTTTTGTCAGCTTTCTCTGTCTTTTGGACAAGAAAATAAGGGCCCAATTGTGATTTCACTTGGGCACCACTGGAGAAAGTTTCACTGTAAGTTACATCACTGACCACTTCAAAATGCAAAGATTAGGACCCTGTCCAGTCTTTTACCATCTTTGCTGTTGAATTCCACACATTCCAGTATTTAAAGCAAATCTTTTATCTTTATTTTTTTTCTTGTTTCAGTTGTGGCCATGCTGGAGCATAGTCTTGAAGAGCTTAGTCAAAGAATTTGGCCCCAGTACTTATTCTTTTAGCATCTTACACTTATTCTGCCAGTCTCTTTTGCCAAATTACTCAAATTATAAGGATGTAAACAAACCAACTTCACATGGAAATCACTCAGGACATGCTGGACAATGCAAACCATGATCCAGACATCATGAAGACCAACATCACTTGTGACAGGACATAGGTTTATGGTCTCTGTTTGATGTGTTTGGTCATCTTGCAAGAAAATGAAAATCTGATGAGCTTGCATTACACATCTGTACTCTAAGTACAACAGTCAAAGACTTATGTGCCCCACCAGCACAAATTTTTTACAAATGCACAGTCCCCTGCCACCCAAAGGATTTTGCCCACACAGCATCAGTTTTGGCAGAAAAAAATAAAGTTGGATACGTTTTCAATGCACCTCGTATATCAGAGGTAAAAAATAATCATCCTGGCAACAGCTAATAAGATTATCAAGCACATTTCAGCATTCTTGAGCTTTGGCAATAACGTGTATTCACAGTCACTTGCCTAAATGAAATCTATCACCTCCAATATGTAGGAAACAGTGAATAATACACACACTGATATTGCAAACAGCTGCTGGGCTGAATAAAAACTCAGTGTATGCAATTGAAGCAGCACTAGATTAAATTAATCATGTACATAGTATACTTAACATATATACACCACTGACAGGTAAGATACAGCAGTTTTCACCTGAGATATAGTCTCTTATAGATGTGCTGTGTAAAAAAACCCTACAATATCATCTGATGAAAGTCATCCCAGGATCAGCAGCTAACAAGATTTTATCTTAGACAAAAATCACAGCGTCTTGCCTACTGATGGTATATATATCAAGTGTGATACATAGATCATCATCATCATCGTTTAACATCCGCTTTCCATGCTAGCTTGGGTTGGACGATTTTGACTGAGGGCTGGTGAACCAGATGGCTGCACCAGGCTCCAATCTTGATCTGGCAGTGTTTCTACTGCTGGATGCCCTTCCTAATGCCAACCACTCCAAGAGTGTTGTGGGTGCTTTTTACGTGCCACCGGCATGGGGGCCAGTCAGGCGGTACTGGCAATGACCTCACTCGAATCTTTTTACACGTGCCACCGGCACAGGTGCCAGTAAGGCGACACTGGTAACGATCACGTTTGAATGGTGCCTTTTACGTGCCACCGGCACGGAGCCAGTTGGCTGCTTTGGCAACGATCATGCTCAGATGGTGCTCTTGGCACCGTACTAGCATGGATGCCAGTCATTGAATTCGATTTTGATATAACAGATGACTATTATACGTAAATTATTAAAAAAAACGGATTTAAAATGATTTGTTTTTTCTACTTATGTCTCATCACAGGGGTACAGGTCTCATTCAAGCATGACACATGTTGATTCTTTGTTTTTAATCAAGCTAGAGCTATTAAGTACTTACGGATAGAAGAAGATTATTTACACTTGAATGAACAGACAAATTGTTGTTTAACCCATGGCAGCCAGACCTATGATCAACCAAACTTTTGATCAGCCAGAGCTATGATTAACCAGTCCCTTGGTCAACCAAATCTATGATCAACCAGACCTATGGTCAAAAGGCATTCCAACCATGACCATCACATATTTTCAGGTGCAGTGTGTAACAGACTGGACAACCATGTACATAGCAGCTTCCAAGGCTTTTGGGGTTGGTATTGTTTGTGTCAATATTTCTTAATTAGTAAATCTGTAAGATTTAATTAGGGAGTTGACTTGTTGACTTGATGTAATTAATCTTAGTTTAAAAGAGAGAGAGGGAGAGCGAAATAATTGGATTTGGAGTTTTAATTAATATTAATCATAGCAATGTCCTTATATAAAATTAACCTTGTACTCTACAAGGTAAAATTAACCACTATTGTTTCCAGGTTAACTCTGACCTGGATTAGTATCATCTGCCAAGGTCCCAGTTATGGGTGATTAGCATGTCACCGGAAGAAGGTCACTCACAGACACTCTGACAGACCCAGGCAGATGAAGCCCTTTAGCCCTTTCGTTGTTCATCTAAGAGAAGGTAACTCCATACAGTTCCTGCATGTGATAACTACTGGACTCAAAGCACTTATTGACCTGACTGATACAGGTCTGAAAGATGGGAAAGTGAGACTGGCTCTGCACAAACCATTGCCCCACAAATAATAATATTCACCATAGGCAGCGAGCTGGCAGAATCATTAGCACGCCGGATGAAATGCTTAGCGGTATGTCCTGAGTTCAAATTCCGCCAAGGTCAATTTTGCCTTTCATTCTTTCAGGATCAATTAAATAAGTGCCAGTTACGCACTGGGGTCAATATAATCGACTTAATATGTTTGACTGTCCTTGTTTGTCCCTTCTGTGTTTAGCCCCTTGTGGGTAGTAAAGAAATAGGTATTTTGTCTGTCTTATGTTCTGAGTTCAAATTCTGCCGAAGTCAACTTTGCCTTTCATCCTTTCGGGGTCGATTAAATAAGTACCAGTTACGCACAGGGGTCGATGTAATCGACTTAATCCCTTTGTCTGTCCTTATTTGTCCCCTCTATGTTTAGCCCCTTGTGGACAATAAAGAAATAAGAAATGTTAGCATGCCAGGTGAAATGCTTAGTGGTATTTCGTCTGTCTTTATGTTCTGAGATCAAATTCTGCCGAGGTCGACTTTGCCTTTCATCCTTTTGGGATCAATAAATTAAGTACCAGCTGTGCACTGGAGTTGATCTAATCGACTGGTCCACTCACCCGACGTTGCTGGCCTTGTGCCAAAATTTGAAAGTAATATTTTTTCTTGACTTCTTTTTCTCTCCCCTTGTTCTTGATTAGACAAACCATGACAAGAGAAAGGTTGGCTGACTGGCTGGTTGGCTGGTTGGTTGGTTGGTTGGTTGGTTGGTTGGTTGGCCCGGTCAGTCAGTTGGCTGGCTGGTTGGTGTATTTGAGGGCAATTATTGTGTTGGGGTTGGCATGTGATAAGAAAAGGATGATGCTAACTGAGTGGAAAAATTAATCACAAGGCTTTCCGTTAATGATAGCCAAGGAGCAGTGTAAGGTCAACAAAGACTAACGACAACAACAACTACAACTACTACTACTACTACTACTACTACTACTACAACTACTACGACGACGACGACCACCACTACTACTACTACTAATACTACTGCCACCACCGCCACCACCACCACTACTACTACTAATATAAGGAATTGCAAAAAGGAAAAAAAAAACCCTGTTAAGTTCTTCAGCCCGGTCAGTGTTAGCCTGGAAAAGTAAAGGAAGACAATGATGATGTTGATGGTGATGATGACGATGGTAATGATGAGGAAGATGATGATGATGGTGGTGATGACGATGGTAATAACAACAACAACAATTATAGTAGTAAAGATGTATTTATTTACACTAATAATTTATTTGATTGAAGCAGTGTAATACTACTATACAATAAAAAAAATTAGGGTGTACAAGCACACTAAACACACACACACACCACACACACACATACAAACACACTTGTCTGCACACATAAGCATTCTCCATCCACCAACTCCACCACACATACACACACACACACACACACACACACACACGCATAAAAATATAGAATGAAATACACGAGAACAAAGGTTGGCAATTTTCCTCTGTTGGTGTGTGTACGAGATAATAAAGGACCCCCACAAGTAGAGAAACTCTGTAAGACCCAGAGATCCCTACCAACCCATAATGATATGGGGGTGGCAACGATGATGATGATGATGATGATAATGGTGATGCATATGAGTATACATATACACACATATACATGTTATAGGTACATGTGAGTATGTACATATATACACACATACATGTGTGTGTGTGTGTGTGTGTGTATGAGGGAGAATCAAACCTTATACACACTCCTATTTTTTCAATGTATTTACACAAAAGCAGGGGATAAATAAGTACATAGTCTCCTTCCTTTTCGATGCACTTGGTCCAGCGATCTAAAACCTTGCATATTCCCTCCAAGAAGAAGGTTTCCAGTTGGTTGTGCAACCATTTATGCCCCACTTTCTTCACATCTTCATCTGTAGGAAATCAAAGACCTCGTAAACCATTTTCAAGTGGTCCAAAGATATGATAGTCGGAAGGGACGAGACCTGCGCCGTAAACAGGCTGTTCTAGCACCTCAAAACCCAATTGGTTAATGGTTTCAACAGTCTGGGTGGCCATGTGTGGGCGTGCATTATCATGCAGCAACAAAACTTTCTTTGACTATAGGCTTCAGCGTTTGGTACAAATTGCTGGCTTCAGTTTGCTGGCCCACAAAGCACTGAATCTTGCACTGTTGATCATACACCCCATTTCCAGGTAGTCTTCCAGTATAGGCCCTTTTGAGTCCCAAAACAGGGTTAGCATCACCTTTTCCACGGAAGACTGAGCCTTAAATTCCTTCATTGCTGGCGAGCCAGAATGTTTCCACTCCATACTCTGTCATAAAAAAAAGCAACAGCAACAACAACAACAACAGTGACTATTCTGCTCAAAAATTCCTCACCCTCACTGTTGTAGTGACCAAGTAAATGTTGGCAGACCTCAAGACATTTGTGGTTGTGTTCTACAGTAAGCTCTCTTGGCACCCATCTTACACAGACTTTATGGAAGCTGAGCTCATCACAGATGATTTAATAGGCAAAACCATGACTAATCTGCAGAGAACGAGCTACCTCATTGATGATAACTGACCAGTTCACCATTACCATCTCATAAGCTTGCTGAATCTGCTCATCATTGGTGAAGGTTGATAGGCATTCTGTTCCCTCTTTGTGTATCATGTTTGTTCAGCCACTTTTAAACTCCTCGATCCACTCATACACACTTCTATACACCGGAGCGAAAATATCTAAAGCTCCACAAGGCTCTGGCAGGGGGTGGTGGCGATCCCTGCTGTACTCTTTCACCACAACTTTCTCTCACTCTTTCTTCTGTTGGCCTGCTCGCTTAGCCAGTGGGGTGGCGTCATTGAAGGCTAAAACAAGCGCATTGTGACCAGCAATGTGTAGCAACATCTGATAGCCTGGTCAGTCACAGTGATCACGGTGAGATATATATATTTTAAAAAATTTATTTTTTTAATCTAGTTTCAGCTCACAAGCTGTGGCCATGCTGGGGCACTGCCATTTTGTGTTGCTACATGATTTTACTTCACGAATGCTTTTTAGCAATTGCCATTTGGTGCATGAGAGAGTTCGATGCAGCTGCCCTCATCTGCACCTCCTGCCATGAAGTTGGTTCATCTGGGACACCTGACAAGAAGAGATCCAGTTTTATTTTAAAGACATCTGCATCCACCCCATGCAGGTCTCTTAGGTTCTTCGGGAGGATATTGAAGAGCTGTGGGCCTCGGAAGCCCAGGCTATCACAGTATCTTGTCCTACATCTTGATGGCAAATTTGGAGTCCTTGGCACTATGCAGTGGCGCCCAGTTCTGGCATTTGTGTAACTCTCGATGCCAAAGTTTGGTACAAGTCCTCCTAGGATCTTCCAGATGTATGTTATGGCATATCTTTCTCACCTACGCTATATATATGTATATATATATCACATCAGTTGGTGAAGAGGATCAGCCTGTAAAAGTCCTGTGCCTGTGGCATGTTAAAAGCACCCAGCACACACTATAAAGTTGAAGGTTTAGATGTTATAGGTTGTGGTGTCATCTAATGAGACTCCGTTCAGAAGGCTGTTATCTTGTTTGGTAGTAAACCCAGATGAAGAACATATAAAACACAAAGTGGTAACTTTAAACATGCTTATTGTGGTCACACTTGCCCAAGGTGCCACGCAGTGGGACTGAACCCAGAACCATGTGGTTGGTAAGCAAGCTTGAACCTGAAAGGATGAAAAGCACCACCACTACCAGATGCAGGGCATCCAGTTTTGGTCTTTACTTAGCTTTGGACAATAGCAGTAGTGATGGTAGTAGCAGTGGCGGTGCTAGTGATGGTGGTGGTGGTGGTGGTGATGGCAGCGATGATGATGATGGGAACCATGGTGTGTGGGTGAGTGATGTTGATGGTGGTGGCGGTGGTAGTGGTGGTGGTGGTGGCAGTGGCGGTGGCGGTGATGCTGGTGGGAGTGATGTTGATAACGGCAGTGATAATCATGATAATGATGAGGAGGGGAATAACTATGACGATGGTGATGATGGTGATGACAATGATGATGGTGTTGGTGGTGGTGCTGGTGGGGGGGTGATGACAATGATGATGGTGATGATGATGGTGATGATGATCGTGATGATGATGATGATGATGGTGGTGGTGGTGATGATGATGATGATGTTGGTGGTGGTGGTGTGATGATGATGATGTGGAGGAGGAGGAAGAGGAGGAGGAGGAGGAGCAGCAGCAGCAGTCAGGACGAAAACAATCTAATACAAATTGACTTCATAGATATCACAATTATTTTTAATTAACTTCACTCACAGGTATTTCTCATTCAGCTTTTGATTCATACATAATTTTTGTATTATTCTATTATTTATTATTTTTTGCCTGAAATAACGACATTTTAAGGTTATTCCTGAAATAAAAATTAAAAAAAAGGTCTTCCCTTCCACTATGCTCTCCTCCCCCACCGCTAACCCTAACCCCCCTCCCCAGCTATTGTTGTTTCTGTCTTACTTGTAAAACCTAATTTAAATGCAACATGTGAATGCTTCGCCACATGTCTCTGAGGTAACATTCTGATCGTATCAGGCTACCAATGTACAGCTTAATCCAACTTACTAGTTTTCCATACAAGTTTCGAAAGAATGTGGATTATCTGATTAGTCTGATTTAAAAGGAGATTTATTATCAATTGCAGGTGATTGAACTACCATCATTGCTGTTGTTGTTGTTGCTGCTGTTGTTGTTTTTGTTGTTGTACTCTTCACTAGGCAAAGCAATTTTTTTTTTCTTTTTTTGGTGGGAGAAATAGTAAATATATAAAAAAAAAACAACAGCAACAACAACAACAACAACAGTGACTAAAATACTTGGGTGGACTAACCGACATATAGAAAATACATTTAATATCATTTAAATGGCTCTAATACACCCATACCTGGGTCTGTAGATTAAATGAACGCTTATATTAATAAACCCCATGTGACCTTTCCATGGAGTTAGAAAAAGAAGAAAATAATTTACAGAAGTTTTTTCCAGTAGTAACAATATAAGCAAAGGTTGTTGTTGTCGTTGTTGCTGTTGTTTAGTCCAGGTCTAGCCCAACCCAAGTGAGCAGATCCTGTGTTCAAAAGCATTCAGTCTGTGACCTTTTCATCTTTTTGGGAGGGTATCCAACACCAGAGCCACTGATATTCCACTAGGTATCAGCAGCCCTAGAGCTAGATAACCCACTATTTTAGATATTTAGCACTTTAGGCCAGTCCCACATTGTGTCCCATCCCCATCCCCTTTTCAGCTCTACACTGTGCAACCCCTTTTCCCAGCCCTTCTCTATGGTTTTATGATTATGCAAATCACCCAGTAAATCTGTTATCTGACATAATTTGAAGTGTTTCATGCTAGATCATATGACAAACCATAACATCAATTGACCCCTTCATCTTCCACTCTCAACCTAACCCCTCTTCACCAATCCTCCCTTGTTCTCAGAGGGCCCTCCCCCTGCTCCCTTAATTACAGAGACTTTGTACTTTTAGTTGGATAATGGAATTTTCTTCAAGTTGTTTAGAATATGTGATGTGTCCTGCCAGATTTTAGCAACCATCTAGTTTGTCTAGTACATAATACAAGCCCTAACTAGGACTTCCTTATCAAATATGTCCTTCATTTTGCAACAGTAATAAAGATTTAGGGAACTTCCAGCCTTAAGTCTTCATGGGAGCATGAGGACCCTAAATGCAACTTTCTAAAAAAAAATCTAGATTTTTATTGGTGCAGGCATGGCTGTGTCGTAAGAAGCTTGCTTCCCAACCACATGGTTCTGGGTTCGAACCCACTGCATGACACCTTGGGCAAGTTTCTTCTACTATAACCTCAGGCTGACCAAAGACTTTTGAGTGGATTTGGTAGACAGAAACTGAAAGAAGCCAGTCTTGTGTGTGTGTGTTATCCCCCATCACTGCTTGCCAACCGGTGTTGGTGTGTTTACATCCCTGTACCTGAACAATTTGGCAAAAGAGATCGATGGAATAAGTACCAGGCTTTATTTCTTCAAGGCAGTGCCCCAGCAGGGCCAGTCTAATAACCAAAACGAGTAAAAGACAAAATATTTTGCATTAAAAATACATCTTTTTTGATGCTGGTGTCAGAAGAATTTATAAACTTCAAGAAAATGAAATAATTTTTTGTGGAACATTGAATCTTGAAGCAGATTAACAGACTTCAGCATTTTCCAATCAAAGGAGTTTTATTTTCCCAATATTTACTCACTATTAAGGCGGTGAGCTGGCAGAAACGTTAGCATGCTGAGCGAAATGCCTAGCAGTATTTCGTCGACTTTGCCTTTCATCCTTTCGGGGTCGATAAATTAAGTACCAGTTACGCACTGGGGTCGATGTAATCGACTTAATCTCCTTGTCTGTCCTCTCTGTGTTTAGCCCCTTGTGGCTAGTAAAGAAATAAGTATTTTGTCTCTGAGTTCAAATACTGATGAGGTCAACTTTGCCTTTCATCCTTTTGGGGTCGATAAATTAAGTACCAGCTGCATGCATGCTGGGGTCGATCTAATCGACTGGCCCCCTCCCCAAAAATTTCAGGCTTTGTGCCTAGTGTAGAAAAGAATATTTACTCAATGTTATTTACAGCTTATCCTTATCTAAGGCAGCAAGCTGGCAGAATCATAAGCACACTCAGCAAAATGCTTTTTCGTCTCCCACTACGTTCTGAGTTCAAATTCCTCCGGGGTCGACTCTGCTTCTCATTCTTTCAGGGTCGATAAATTAAGTATAAGTAAAACACTGGGGTCGATGTAATCAATTAGTCTCCACCAACCAAATTTCAGGCCTTTGCTTTTAGTAGAAACTATTATGTATATATTTCTTTACTGCCCACAAGGGGGTAAACAAATAGGGGACAAACAAGGACAGAAAACGGATTAAGTTGATTACATTGACTCCAGTGCGAAACTGGTACTTTATTTATCGACCCCAAAAGGATGAAAGGCAAAGTCAACTTTGGCGGAATTTGAACTCAGAACATAACGACAGACGAAATACCGCTAAGCATTTTGCTTGACGTGCTAACGATTCTGCCAGCTCGCCGATTATATATAGCTTATCAACTTCATGGTCCAATGTTCCAAAATTCTCTCTGCTGGTAAGAATAAAGTTTCTAAAATGGACAGAGAAATTCCAAGGATTGCTTTGGTAAAATAGTAGAAATATTTGCCATGTTTACATCTTTCTTGATTTCATAATATTCTTCTGCTTCTTCAGGCAGTTGCAACTGTGATGCAGCTCACCATACCATTTCATGTTATGCCAGGAATCTCCATTCCTCATTAATTTTGGTAAGTCCTCAATTTCATGTTGTCATTCTGCCAACAACATCAAAGTGGTTGACTGGTTTTTGTCCTCTATTAGAGTACGGAAGTCTACCAAATATAACATCTGGTATTCATGATATTAAATTTATTCCAATGTTTTGAAATTCTTTGAAAACTCATTAAAATCTCAGTTTACATTTTGATTTTTTTTAGTTTAATATTACAATTACATTTGCACAATTAATATAATTACATTTTCTATTTTTAAAAAAATTCTATTTAATATGGCCTTTTTAGGTTATGTTAGATTCAATGCTGACTTTGAATGCAAAAGGCAGGATTTGAACTCAGAATTCAGAGATCCAGGATAAATACTGCAAGTCATTTCATTCAACATTCTAGCAACCCTACTGTTTCTTTGTCATTTTGCTTTCCCAGGCTCTGAACTATCTTAAAAGGTCAGAGAAATGCTGATAAGTAAACAGTTATTTTTAGATATTCAGAATCAAGATTTCCTAATAAAGATGAAAATAAAAAATAAATAAATGAAATGATTGAGGAATTAGAAGTCAATGATATGAGTGGTTGTGTGGTAAGTAGCTTGCTTACCAACCACATGGTTCCGGGTTCAGTCCCACTGCGTGGCACCTTGGGCAAGTGTCTTCTACTATAGCCTCAGGCCAACCAAAGCCTTGTGAGTGGTTTTGGTAGACAGAAACTGAAAGAGGACTATCGTGTGTATGTATGTATGTATGTACGTACATACGTACGTATGTATGTATGTACATACATACGTACGTATGTATGTGTAATTTATTCACCCTGAAAGGATGAAAGGCAAAGTCGACCTTGGCGGAATTAGAACTCAAAAAAATGTAGGAATAATGCCCTCAAAACTTTTGTTTTAACTCCATTGACCCTTTTAATACCAACCCACCTGAGACTGACCCTGGTTTTATGATACAAACTTCCTATTTTAAAAGAGGTCTAAATTAAATGCCTTCTAAGAAAAATTCCTTGTTAATTTATGTTCCAAACATCAGCTTAGTAGCAACAAAGATATCTAAATTCTTCATTGCTTTAAAAAAATTAATTGAAATTATAGCTGTGTATTTAAACAGAAACATGATAACAAAAATGTGAAACACCTCTACAGGTGAACAGGTCAGACACGAATAAGAAACAGGTATTGACTGGAACCAACAGTTCTATTGAAAACTATGAGGTTGTCGAAAGTAAGACATTATCTGAGAAAATGTCTACATGGAAATATACGTAATAAGTGAGGATTAAACTGTTCGTTTTATTTTTTTCTTCCTCCTTTGTTTTTTTTCTTTGTTGCTATAAAGCAGATATTTAATATAAGCATACAACAACAAATGTAAAGACATGTACAGATATATCAAGCAATCCTAGTGTTAATTAATACTTATCCTAATCTATATATAAAGCTGAAGTTGTCTGTGTATGGCAGCTTTGGTAGCCTTCAACTAACACTATCTCCTCCGAGACCCTGCGGCGCAAGTTGACCAAAATAGAGAGTATGATAGAAGAAGGCTTGCTCTTCATTCCGTAGAAGAAAAAATTCAAATTGGACCATGTTAACACCAAAATTATTTACATCAAAAAGGTGGGGTTTTTTCTATGAAAATCCCTATTTTTTACGATTTTTTGACTGCTGTGTCACCATTTTTTCGGTTTATTTCAACCAGAAAAATGTTCACTTAAAGAGAATAACAAGCTACATAATGCAAAATTTTTACTTTTCAAAAATTCAAATTCTAAAGGGTCGAAACAAACCCAAGCAATGCTGGGCAATACTGCTAGTACTATTAATACTTATTTTTATAACTCCCCTTGCCAGGAGGAGATGAAGCAAAGTGAACCTATGAGATTTGAACTCAGCACTGCAGATCTAGTTCAAATACTTGCAAATGGAGTTGGCTCTGTAGCAGAACCAGATAGTGGTAATAAATCAGGGAGTCAGTTTTGACATAGGAACAAAACTTTAAACCTAGGGAGAAGGGCAATATCAATTACACTGACCTAATATTTTACTGGTACTTTATTTTAAGGAGAAAAAGCAAATATCATGAACACTAATAAGATTTGAACTCGGAATGTAAAGTGTCACCACAAAGAATTCTTTCTATTACTCTACCAATTCTGCCATTTCACTTTAAATTTGACTTTAACACATGTTTTAATATTGTATTGTAAGGTGATAAACTGGCAGAAATGTTAGCATGCCAGGTGAAATGTTTAGCGGTATTTCGCTTGTCTTTACATTCTGAGTTCAAATTCTGCTGAAGCCAGCCTTTCATCCTTTCAGGGTCGATAGGCCAGAGAGCTGTGCCAGGATCTAGTCTGATTTAGCTTGGTTTCTACAGTAGGATGTCCTTCCTAATGCCAACCACTCCAAGAATGTAGTGGATGCCTTTTATGTGTCACCAGCACTGGCCACAATAACAATTTCACTTGACTTTACGTGTCTTCTCAAGCACAGCAAATTGCCAAAGGTTTCGATTATTTGTCATTGCCTCTATGGGTCTCAACATCTGAAGATTGTACTTCACCACTTTGTCCCATGTCTTCATAGGTCTACCTGTTCCACAGTTTCCCCACCTGAACAGGTCACCAGTCCATCACAGGATTACTCATTTTTGCCAGCTGAGTGAACTGGAGCAATGTGAAATGAAATGTTTTGCTCAAGAACACAACGCGTCGCCCGGTCCAGGAATCGAAACTGCAATCTTACAATCCAACACCCTACCCAATAAGCCACATACCTCCACCAAATATCATACAGCTTGGCACCAATTGCTGCAAGAATCCAAAGAACCAGAACTGAATTTGCAAAGCATCTCATTCAATGCTCTTAGAATTCTGCCAAGCCAATATGCTGGATTGGTCCATTTTTTTCTCTTAACCCTGAAAGGATGAAAGACAAAGTTAACTTCATTATGATTTGAACCCTGAATGCAGAGAATCAGAACTAATGCTGCTAGATATATTTATTTCTTTATTGCTCACAGGGAGCTAAACATAGAGGGGACAAACAAGGACAGACAAAGGGATTAAGTTGATTACATCGACCCCAGTGCATAACTGGTTCTTATTTAATTGACCCCGAAAGGATGAAAAGTAAAGTCGACCTCAGTAGAATTTGAACTCAGAATGTAAAGACAGACAAAATACCTGTTTCTTTACTACCCACAAGGGGCTAAACACAGAGAGGACAAACAAGGACAGACACATTGATTAAGTCGATTATATCGACCCCAGTGCATAACTGGTACTTAATTAATCGACCCTGAAAGGATGAAAGGCAAAGTCGACCTCAGCGGAATTTGAACTCAGAATGTAGTGGCAGACGAAATACTGCTAAGCATTTTGCCGGCATGCTAAAGTTTCTGCCAGCTCGCTGCCTTTTCTTGAAACAACAGGGGTTGCCACCACCCCCTGCTGGAGCCTCGTGGAGCTTTTAGGTGTTTTCGCTCAATAAACACACACAACGCCCGGTCTGGGAATCGAAACCACGATCCTCCGACCGCAAGTTCGCTGCCCTAACCACTGGGCCAGTGCATTTCACCCAGTGTGCTAATGATCTGCCAGATCTCTACCTAAGTTATTGCTTGATATATTGTTCAACACTCGAATGGCTCTGCTGAATTCACTGCCCTTTCTTTACTGCTGATATCTTTGGTAATGAAGTGATTTGGACTAGTGGCTTAAATAATGGTTTTTAACTACGCT
>NC_043007.1:12567382-12617382 GCF_006345805.1 Octopus sinensis
CTGTCATGTACTGGGGATAAATTTGATTGACTATGTCCCCGTCGCTCACCAAAATTGGTAGCCTTGTGTCAATGTTAGACATATGTATTAACCATCACCACTACCATTGCTACTGTCACTGCTGCCACCATCACCACCACCACCATCATCATCATCATTGTTGTCATGACCATTTTAACGTCCATCAATCAGACGGAATTCAGTGAGGCAGATTTTTTATGGCCAGATGCCCCTTCCATCGCAAACTCTCTCCTGTTTCCAAGCAAGGTCATAATTCTCTGTGGCCAGATACGTTTCCATGGAAGATTGGAAAGGAATGACATCACTTGCATTATGGTGACACTAACACACACACACACAATGTACATTACTCTTTTACTTGTTTCAGTCATTGGACTGCGGCCATGCTGGAGCACCGCCTTTAGTCGAGCAAATCGACCCAGAACTTATTCGTTGTAAGCTTAGTACTTATTCTATCGGTCTCTTTTGCCGAACCACTAAGTTACGGAGACATAAACACACCACCATCAGTTGTCAAGCGATGTTGGGGGGGACTAACACAGATACACACACATACATATATATACGACAGGCTTCTTTCAGTTTCTGTCTACCAAATCCACTCACAAGGCTTTGGTCGGCCCGAGGCTATAGTAGAAGACACTTGCCCAAGGTGCCACGCAGTGGGACTGAACCCAGAACCATGTGGTTGGTAAGCAAGCTACTTACCACATAGAAACAAGATTAGTTCCTTTCAGTTTCCGCCTATCAAATCACCTCACAAAACTTTGATCATCCCAGAGCTATAGTAGAAGACATTTGCCCAAGGTGCCACGCTGTGGGTCTGAACCCAAGACCACGTGGGTGAGAAGCAAACTTCTTACCAGACAGTCACCCCTGCACCTGTGGTATAGAAGGGTAACTTCTAAATTCCATCTCATCAGTTGGAGATACTGAAAAACGTAATGAGCTTTTTGTTTTTTTAAAACTAAACCTTGAATTTCATCAAACTTGATAAGAGTGTGGGATTGACAAAACACCATCAATATTTTCCGAATTGGAGCTGTCAAGCTGAAGAATTTCGATTCCCAGGTGCTGTGAGTGTTTATTGAGCGAACACTCTTAAAGTTCTATGAGGCTCCAGCAGGGGATGGTAGTGAACCCTGCTGTACTTTTATGAGGGCGGCGAGCTGTCAGAAACGTTAGCACGCCGGGCGAAATGCGTAGCCGTATTCCGTCTGAGTTCAAATTCCGCCGAGGTCGACTTTGACTTTCATCCTTTCGGGGTCGATAAATTCAGTACCAGTTACGCACTGGGGTCGATATAATCGACTTAATCCATTTGTCTGTCCTTGTTTGTCCCCTCTGTGCTTAGCCGCTTGTGGGCAGTAAAGAAATAGGTATTTCGTCTGCCGCTACGTTCTGAGTTCAAATTCCGCCGAGGTCGACTTTGTCTTTCATCCTCTCGGGGTCGATAAATTCAGTACCAGTTGCGCACTGGGGTCGATATAATCGACTTAATCCATTTGTCTGCCCTTGTTTGTCCCCTCTGTGCTTAGCCGCTTGTGGGCAGTAAAAAAATAGGTATACACCGTTGCAATCACTGCCCGAACGATTCTTATGCGACAAACGCCGATTGATTTGAATCCTCTAAAAAGAGTGTATCTATCTTTCGGCACCATATTTATTTCAAGTACTGCTTCCCGGGCCTTTCCTTCGAGTGTTAAAACACTGTTGGGGCTCGTCTTTTCAGTTCTACGCTGGTTGCTAATTCCCAGATCTGCATCTATTTCCTCCATCACTCAGAGTTTTCTGCTTTCAACGGAAGTGGTGAAAATAATTTCGCAGCCATCTTGTGTTTACGAAACTACGTTCTACGACCAGCGTCAATAACTGAGAAACAACTTTAAAATATAAAACAATCAGCTGCCTTATTAATTAATTAATTCATTCATTTATTTAAAATCCACAACTGCTTTCTGTTAGCCTCCTGTCGCTTGATCCCTTCACTTTGTTTTCTCGTTCCTCCATTTCTTCTGATTTTACGTTCCGAGTTCAAATCCCGCCAAGATCATTTTGCCTTTCATCCTTTCGGGTTTGATTAAATAAATCAAGCTCTGGAATTGATGTAATCGACCAGACCCCTCCTCTAATATTTCAGACCTTCAACCTGTAGCAGAAAGGATTATATGAAGTTCGCTGTAAGTATATTCGGTAAAATTTTACCGTATATTCGCCATTTTAAAACAAGACTATTTTCACAAGTATTCTGCACTATTTATGAACACAGCATACTGTCATTTAAATATTTGGCATTTATTTAATTTTTAATGACAGGGAACATAAAGAAACACCTTTTCTGCAAACAAAGCGATGCTAATTCATCGGCTAGCAATAGGACACACCCTATTTGTTGCATCCAGATCGCCTAAAATGCTACAGGTCAATTAGGTGTCTTCTAAGAATTATGCTTAAGGGAGTATATTGTTTGTATAAATATGAGGTTGTTTTCTTTGTGGGTATGTTTCCTGAGTCCACATATTGAAGAATGGCTGGATATCTGGATATTTATAGAAAAGGGTGGAATTCAGAATTCAAACCATTTACTCTCTCTCTCTCTTTTTGTGCCATACTCTTTTCTGTCTGTCTGTTTCTCTCTCTCTTCTTGTGTCATACCTTTCTCTCTCTCTCTCTCTCTCTCTCTTGGTGCCATACCCTTTTCTCTGGCGTCAGCAGTCATCAATCTAATCTTCATACCAAAGAAGGAAGGTTCAGACTTTGGTATGTTCAGAATTTGCGGTTACTTTTTTTCCCATCTTATTTACAATTTACTTAGCTAGACTCTTTCTCTTCTGAGCTAATCCCTGTGGTATAAGGGCCCATTTAATCTTCAGGCAAAGGAAACTGATTCGCGTATCAGGGCATGTCTGCACACGAACTAGTCTCGGGAACCTTAGCTAAAAGACCATCTTCTGATATTTCACTCATAACAAGAACCCTTGACAGGTATCACCATCCCAGACCAGAGTTCCTGAAGTCTTGAACTCATCTCTTTGTGTGTATATGCGTATATGGATGTGAGTATAGATGTGTGTGTGTATGTATATATATATATATAATATATATATATATATATATATTATATATATATATATAATATATATATATATATGTGTGTGTGTGTGTCCATGTATGAATGTGTGTGTGTGTGTGTGTGTGTGTGTCCATGTATGAATGTATATGTGTGTGTGTTGTGTGTGTGTGTCCATGTATGAATGTATATGTGTGTATGTATGCATGTATGTTTATGTAGTATGTATGAATGTATGTATGCAAGCATATATTATTATAAGTATGTATGCATGCGTGTATATATGTACGTATGAATATATATATATATATATATATATATATATATATATATATATATATATATGAATGTATATGTGTGTATGTATGCATGTATGTTTATGTAGTATGTATGAATGTATATGTGTATATATGAATGCATGTATATAAGTATGTATGTTTATATGAATGTATATATGAATCTATATGTGTATATAAGTATGTATGTATATATGAATGTATATATGAATCTATATGTGTATATAAGTATGTATGTATATATGAATGTATATGTGTGTATGTATGCCTGTGTAGTATGTATGAATGTATATGTGTATATATGAATGCATGTATATAAGTATGTATGTTTATATGAATGTATATATGCAAGCATATATTATTAAATGTATGTATGCATGAGTGTATATATGTACGAATGTGTATATGTACGTATGAATGTACACATGAATATTTATACGAATGTATATGTGTATATATGAATGCATGTATATAAGTATGTATGTTTATATGAATGTATATATGCAAGCATATATTATTAAATGTATGTATGCATGAGTGTATATATGTACGAATGTGTATATGTACGTATGAATATACATATATGAATGTATATATGAATCTATATGTGTATATAAGTATGTATGTTTATATGAATGTATATGTGTATATATGAATGCATGTATATAAGTATGTATGTTTATATGAATGTATATGTGTATATATGAATGCATGTATATAAGTATGTATGTTTATATGAATGTATATATGCAAGCATATATTATTAAATGTATGTATGCATGAGTGTATATATGTACGTATGAATATACATATATGAATGTATATGTGTATATATGAATGCATGTATATAAGTATGTATGTATATATGAATGTATATGTGTATATATGAGTGCATGTATATACTTATGTATGTACGTGTGTACGTATGTACGTACGACGTATATATAGATAGATATACATAAAAGTATGTGTGTGAAAGTTCATGGGGGTTACATAGCAATTAAACTGTGTATATTTATGTACCGACAATTCAGAGAGGGAGGAAGAACGAACATTACATTTACATTGTATTGTTTAATGACCATACTTGTAACTGTCTAACAAACAACCAGTTATCATTGTGTCAAATATCAGGTAAATTGTGTATAGCTTCAGATGTCTCTGGCTATAGTCTTCGCCTCTCTCCGCCTAACATTGTATCTATTTTCTCTAGTCAAAGGTATTTAGGTTACTAAAACGAGGATTAGATTGGAGTGATGGATAAAATGTTGTGCAGTGTTTTAGTCACAGCTGTTTTTTTTTATCATAAGCTCAAATCTCACCGGGGTTTAATTTTGTTTTTTACTCTTCAAAGATATTTTCATTCAATGAAATTAAAGTACCTGTAAAGTGGTCATGGATCTCATCACAGACTGGTGAACCCTGCTACTGGTATAATGTAAACTGTAATAGGCTGGCAGAAACGTTAGCACGCCAGGCGAAATGCTTAGCGGTATTTCGTCTGCCGTTACGTTGTGAGTTCAAATTCCGCCGAGGTCGACTTTACCTTTCATCCTTTCGGGGTCGATAAATTAAGTACCAGTTACGCACTGGGGTCGATGTAATCGACTTAATACCTATGTCTGTCCTTGTTTGTCCCTTCTATGTTTAGCCCCTTGTGGGTAATAAAGAAATAGGTATTTCGTCTGCTGATACGTTCTGAGTTCAAATTCCGCCTAGGTCGACTTTGCCTTTCATCCTTTCTGGGGTCAATTAAATAAGTACCAGTTACGCACTGGGATCGATATAATCGACTTAATCCGTTTGTCTGTCCTTGTTTGTCCTCTCTGTGTTTAGCCCCTTGTGGGTAGTAAAGAAATAGGTATAATGTAAACAGTATTACCTGTTCCGTGGATGAGTGGTTGGTGATTAAACTGGCTTGAGTAGCTTGCTTCTCTTGTGAAGATGGGTCTCAACACCGACGAGATTAAAAGCAAGACTTGTCGAAGGACAGACAAGCTCCTTGTGACCCAACGGCCATGCAGATGGGGAAGGTAATAGCAAACCTTTAAAGGCGGCGAGCTGGCAGAAACGTTAGCGCGCCGGGCGAAATGCTTAGAGGTATTTCGTCTGCTGTTACGTTCTGAGTTCAAATTCCGCCGAGGTCGACTTTGCCTTTCATCCTTTCGGGGTCGATAAATTAAGTACCAGTTCCGCACTGGGGGGGTCGATGTAATCGACTTAATACCTATGTCTGTCTTGTTTGTCCCCTCTATGCTTAGCCCCTTGTGGGTAATAAAGAAATAGGTATTTCGTCTGCTGATATGTTCTGAGTTCAAATTCCGCCGAAGTCGACTTTTCCTTTCATCCTTTCGGGGTCAAATAATTAAGTACCAGTTACGCACTGCGGTCGATATAATCGACTTAATCCGTTTGTCTCCTCTGTGTTTAGCCCCTTGTGGGTAGTAAAGAAATAGGTAATGGTAAACCACCCCCCGATATCTCTGCCAATAAAACACTGGAGGGAGCTGGGTTTGTCAGTTTCTGCTACAGTTGAGGATAGACGGAAGCAGAGAGCATGGGACAGTCTGCATTCAGGTGCCACTTTCAACTCTCTCCGTGTTCAATCTGATCAATTTTTAAGGTGTCGCCTACTTTCAGCTGGTACAAAATTCTCGGGGGACTGGATTGATTCCCATTGAAGGTCTACTCAGCCTAAATGAACTCTGCATTTCCACTGCACTCAGGGTGGGAGCTGACGTCTGTAGGGGATTGAGATGCCACTGTGGAGGCCCCTCAATCCCACAGCTCCTCATAGTCCGTCTTGCCACCTAAATGCTGGTTGTTTCACTCGTCACACCAAGCTACCTAATCATTAAGTTGGTACCTGACTCAGATTAATATCCCCTCAGTTCTGGAGCTGGCAGGATTATCCAGAAGTGATGGAAAGAGACCAGATGATCTTATTCTCTGGTTAGAGGTAGGTTCCTCATCTGGGACACCACAATCCATGACTCTTTTACCCCCTCACTCATCCTGGACGCTGCAGTAAATGGAAGGGTCACTGCTTCCATAACCAAACGGAACAAAATCCTGAAGTATCGGGACCTGGCAGAGAACTTTTTCTTCCAGCCTGTGGTGTTTGGGACGGTTGGAGGAATTGGGCCACTCACCACAAAGTTCTTGTTATCGATGACAGTTTGCCGCACCAAGGTGTCAGGTGATGCCTGTGAAGGTGCTTGGCTATTCCAACGTCTTAGTCTCACCATCACCCAGGGTAATACTACAAGCATACTGGCCTGCTTCAGTGGGTTCTGTTGATCCTTGTGGTGTGCAGCTAGTTGTGGCACTTAGTGTTGCATTGATGTTTTTTCTCTCTTTTATTTTTTTCTCTCCCCTTTTTCCTTTTTCCCCCGCTTTTCTTCTTTTCTTTGTCTTTCATTTGTAAAAACTTTATATTACAGAAGAATCATGACTATTGTTTAGGATTTTTATTTTAATGTGGTTTTTGTATTATTCATGTATCATATACATCTATATATATGTAATAAAAATAAAATCATTTCCTATGAGAAAGTTAGAACAAAGAAACACTATGGCTTTATCCGATGGGAGAACTTGCAATTAATCAGGAAGGCTTTTGTTGTTGTGTCATCAACTTATTGCAAAGCATACACTACAGGATAACGACAACAACAACTTGTACAGTACTGAGATTAATGCAATATTTCTAATAATTATAATTACATTCTGTTGTGTCTGGGGAGAGTCATTTTCTTTTTGTGCCTTATAATGTAACACACTCACCGGTAAAATTTCCACTTTTTTCTTATTATTATTTTCCTAAAATTTTCGTTGCGTCTTTGCAACCTTTTCAGTAGTCAAGACTATTGAAAAGGTTGCAAGATGCAACAAAAATTTTAGGAAAATAAAAATAAGAAATAGTCAAGATTATTGAAAAGGTTGCAAGATGCAATGAAAATTTTAGGAAAATAAAAATAAGAAATAGTCAAGACTATTGAAAAGGTTGCAAGATGCAACGAAAATTTTAGGAAAATAAAAATAAGAAATAAGTGGAAATTTTACCGGTGAGTATGTTACATTATAAAGCACAAAAAGAAAATGACTCTCTCCAGATGCAACAAAATATGCTTCAACACATGAACTCATATAAAGAATCTTGCAAACCAAATCCAAAAATGAAATATAATTACATTCCTAGATGTGAATGAAATTATTACAGAAAACTGAAACCTAACTTTTTTATCCTTTTGGGTTCAGTAAAACATAATACCAGTCAAGTCCTGAAATTGCTTTAATATTTCTAATAAAGCTTCTTAGATGTGCATGTAATTATAACAGAAAACTCGGACTTTACCTTCCATTCTTCCAGGGTTGATAAAATAAAGTATTAGTTGAATACCGAGTTTGATAAAGCTTCCAGCATGCGGAGAAATTAGTTATAATAGAAAACTTTGAGTTTTCTTTCGTTCTTCCACAATTGATAAAATCAAATACAATAATCCCTCGATTATCACGGCTGTTCCATTCCCCCCCCCCGATAGGTAAAAATCCGCGAAGTAGAAACAGTACTGTATATTTTTTTTATTACTTTTGTAATTTAAAAAGCACCCACTACACTCACGGAGTGGTTGGCATTAGGAAGGGCATCCAGCCGTAGAAACACTGCCAAATCTGACTGGGCCTGATGAAGCCTTCCGGCTTCACAGACCCCAGTTAAACCGTCCAACCCATGCTAGCATGGAAAACGGACGCTAAATGATGATGATGATGATGATGATGTATATATTTGTTTTATTATATATCCAAAACAACACCATGGAGGAATTGACAAAAGCTTAAATAATAAAACGCGATAGGTGAACCGTGATAAGTGAACCGCGATATGGCAAGGAATTACTGTGCTAGGCAAGTACTGATGCGGATATAATATTCCTATAAACCAGCATCTCATGCGTTTCTGCAGTGTTCCCTGTATAATACAAAACTTTATTGCATAGTGAGGTTCCAAACTGTCATCATGTCCTGACCGCATTCTGCAAACTAGTCAGCTGTGACGAGCAGTGTTTAGTGGAGTGTGTTCAAAGTACTGTATGAGGCATCTCCTTCAATCTGGAATAACAAAATTCTGCAGGTTAGCTTATTAGATGTATAGTAATGGTATACTGTGAAGGCGCATGGCTCAGTGGTTAGAGCGTCGAGCTTACGATCATGGGGTTGTGAGCTCGAATCCCGGACAGGGCTGTATATTGTGATCTTGAGCAAGACACTTTATTTCACATTGCTCCAGTCCACTCAGCTGTAGAAATGAGTTGCAACATCACAGGTGCCAAGCTGTATCGGCCCCTTTGCCTTTCCCTTGGATAACATCGGTGGCATGGAGAGGGGAGGCCGGTATGCATGGGTGACTGCTGGTCTTCCATAAACAACATTGCCCGGACTTGTGCCTGGGAGGGTAACTTTCTAGGTGCAATCCCATGGTCTGTGTCATGACCGAAGAGGGTCTCAGAATGGTATACTAGTATTACACTAGCGGTGAGCTGGCAGAAACGCTAGCACGCCGGGCGAAATGCTGAGCAGTATTTCGTCTGCCGTTACGTTGTGAGTTCAAATTCCGCCGAGTTCGACTTTGCCTTTCATCCTTTCAGGGTTGATAAATTAAGTACTAGTTACGCACTGGGGTCGATGTAATCGACCTAATACCTATGTCTGTCCTTGTTTGTCCCCTCTATGTTTAGCCCCTTGTGGGTAATAAAGAAATAGGTATACTAGTATTACACTAATCGAGTACAGTTATAAATGCTGCTTCTAAAAATGTCTTGAAACTTCTGGAATGCACCTTGTACTTATAGAGTCAAGAGCAGGTGTAGACAGCTCATCCTTCTCCCCTTTTACCAAGCAGAGCATCCAGGATGTAACATCTGGAGGGAGTAGGGAGAGAGAGAGAGAGAGAGAGAGAGAGCTGCACCAGGTTCTGATGTAGCTCTCTCTTCCTCTATTTATTCAAATTACCCATTCTATTCATTACTTTCTTTCTTTTCTTTTCTTTTACTTGTTTCAGTCATTTGACTGAGGCCATGCTGGGGCACTGCCTTTAGTTGAGCAAATCGACCCCGGGACTTATTCCTTGTAAGCCTAGTACTTATTCTATCGGTCTCTTTTGCCAAACCGCTAAGTGACGGGGACGTGAACACACCAGCTTCGGTTGTCAAGCGATGGTGGGGGGACAAACATAGACACACAAACATATACACACACATACATATATATGCAGCCTTCGGGCTCCCCAGACCCCAGTTGAACCGTCCAACCCATACTAGCATGGAAAGCGGACGTTAAATGATGATGATGATGATGATGATGATGATATATATATATACATATATACGACAGGCTTCTTTCAGTTTCTGTCTACCAAATCCACTCACAAGGCATTGGTTGGCCCGAGGCTATAGCAGAAGACACTTGCCCAAGATGCCACGCAGTGGGACTGAACCCGGAACCATGTGGTTGGTAAGCAAGCTACTTACCACACAGCCACTCCTGCGCCTACTGTTGAATAGATTGGGATAGCATGAGCTAAAGAGTCTTGCTCAAGGACACATAGTGTCGTATGGCCCAGTAATTGAACTGATGACCTTATGGGCATAAGCTGAACTTCTTGACCTCTGGGTCACATGCCTCGACTTATTACTGTAGTTTTTAATTTTTTGAGATGAGACAAGATTCGCATACATGCTTATGCATAAATACATATACATACATACACATGCTTATACATGTATATAAATCCATAGGTATATGTATTTGTGTGTGTGCATGTGTGTGTGTGTGTGTTTGTATGTGGTTATAAGTCAAATCCTCGACTTAGGGTGAAAATTTCAGGGGATAAAAGTACGGCTTATAGCCAAGTATATACAGTAATCCATTTTTATCAGCTGGGATAATGGTCCCTTGAACTGACTCTTACTCTGGCTGTTATGCTTTTGGAGTTAGAGAGTGAGATAGACACAGAAGCCATATGGCTGCAAAGCAAACTGCTTAACCTCACAAGCTTCCACATAGTTTCCATCTATCAAATTCCAAGTGGTCCACTGGAGACCATGGTTGATGAATCCAAGGCACCATGTAATGTTGAGAGATCAAGCCTAGCACTATACATTTCATCATCATAATCATCATCATCATCGTCATCGTCATCATCATCATCAACAACAACAACAACAACAACATCATCATCATCATCATCATTGTTTTAATGTACAATGGCGAGCTGACAGAAACGTTAGCACGCCGAGCAAAATGTGTAGCCGTTACGTTCTGAGTTCAAATTCCACCGAGGTCGACTTTGCCTTTCATCCTTTCGGGGTCAATAAATTAAGTACCAGTTACGCACTGGGGTCGATATAATCGACTTAATCCGTCTGTCTGTTCTTGTTTGTCTCCCCTGTGTTTAGCCCCTTGAGTTCAAATTCCGCCAAGGCTGACTTTGCCTTTCATCCTTTCGGGGTTGATAAATTAAGTACTAGTTGCATACTAGGGTCAATCTAATCAACTGGCTCCCTGCCCCCAAATTTCGGGCCTTGTATTTAGAGTAGGAAAGAATGTACATTTTTCCATGCTTGCATGGGTTGGACAGAGCTTATTGAGGCAGCCTTTTGACAGCCTGATGCTTGTCTGGTCACCAACCCTCAGCTTTTTCCAAGCAAGGTCATATTTTTCTCCCATGGTCTGGCATGTTTTTTACTGAATATCAGAAATGACAGACCCCCAGCTGTCTGACAGTGACACTCATATACAACAATCATATGATGTCAAGGCAAAAACACACACACACACTCGCACACACACAAATACATGTACCTATGTACATGCATACATGCATTCATACACACAAACACATACACACACACACACACAGAGGATGGGTTCCTTACAGTTTCTCTCTACCAAATCAACTCTCAAGACCTTGGTTGGCCCAGGGTTATAGTAGAAGACACTTGCCCAATGTGCCACACGGTGGACTGAACCTCAAACCCTGTAGTCGTGAAACGAAATTCTTAACCATACAATCATGCCTACACTCTAAAATCTAGCTTTACGTCTGACTACCCCAACCTAAAAATAACCATTGTATTATTTTATACACAATATATAATCACGAGTTAGTGTGTATCTCTTTGTTAGCTCAAAGAATCATTTTGCTTGTAAAATAACTCAACATGATGTTATCAAAAACAAGTGTTTAAATGCCACAAATATTCCAGCTGTTGTTGCTGTTTGTGTGTTTCTTTGTCAAAATAAATTCATAACAGTTCTAAACGACCATTATTCTCACAGCAAATATTAATGCTGTGATATCAAAGTTTAAAAAAAGTAGCTAAGTAACTCATGCTTTGTCTAAAGCAATTACTATGACATATAATTTTCTCGTTTAGGCTTAGCTTACGAATGTACATGCTCGTACACACACACATACACACAGATGCGTGTGCTTGTGTATATATTCATCATCATCATTTAACGTCCCCCCTCCATGTTGGCATGGGTTAAATGGTTTGAATGGAGCTGATGAGCGAATGAGCTGCGCCTCATTGCAGTCTGATTTAGCATGGTTTCTACAGCTCGATGCCTTTCCTAATGCCAACCACTCCAGGAGTGTAACAGGTTCTTTTATGTGCCCCTGGCACAGGTTGCTATTTACAGTGTGGAGGCACATGGCCTAGTAATTAGAGCAGCAGACTCGCAGTTGAGGGATCGCGGGTTCGAATCTCAGACTGGGCGATGTGTGTGTTTATGAGTGAAACACCTAAGCTCCACGTGTCTCCGGCAGAAGGTAATGGTGAACTTCTGCTGACTCTTTTGCCACAACTTTCTCTCACTCTTTCCTCCTGCATCTTGCAGCTCACCTGCGACAGACCGGCATCCCTTCCAGGTGGAGAACCTATACGCCAAGGAAACCGGGAAACCGGCCCTTATGAGCCAGGCATGGTTGAGAAGGAACAAACAAACATGGCACTAGCAATGACCACAACTACAATTCATGAGTGGGTGCCATGTGACCCTGGCCATGGAGTTGAAACAAAAAAACTTTGACACCAACTCTTCTACTATTGGCACCTGCAACTCCAACTCCTCCTTATGTAATCAAGTGATTCTGGTCTACATATCTCATAAAGCATATGCATACCTTTGTACTTTGAGTAGGCCTATATGTTATAGCTGGTTTTTATTAAAGAATAAAGATATATACAGACACATGAGTGGCTGTGTGATAAGAAACTTGCTTCCCAACCACATGATTCTGGGTTCAGTCCCGCTGCATGGTACCTTGAGCAAGTGTTTTCTACTATAGCCTCAGGCCAACCAAAGCCTTGTGAGTGGATTTGGGGGAGATGGAAACCGAAAGAAGCCCATCATGTGTGTGTGTGTGTGTCTCTTTGTTTGTCCCCTCCAACATTGCTTGACAACTGATGTTGGTGTGTTTACGTCCCTGTAACTTAGCGGTTCAGCAAAAGAGACCAATAGAATGAGTACCAGGCTTACAAAGATTAAGTCCCAGGGTCGATTTGTTTGACTAAAGGCAGTGCTCCAGCATGGCTGCAGTCAAATGACTGAAACAAATAAAAGAATAAAAGAATATTGTGAGTCAGAGTTGGTATAGTTTTACCAACTCCAACTACCCTTTAATTGTTTCTGACTCCATGACTCCAGCTCTGACTCTGACTCTACAGCCCTGCCTGCAATGACCATGACTACAATGCACAGGTGCCATTTACATGGTACCGGCAGCAAGCACTTCTTCACATTCAGAGTTTAAATTCTGCTGAGTCCACTTTGCTCTTTATCCTTTCAGGGTCAATAAAATAGGTATTAGTTGGGTCCTGTGGTTGACGTAATTGACTAGCCCCGACCCTCATAGAATTTCAGGCATTGTGTTTGTAGTAGAAAGAATTTCACACATTTATGCATATATACAAATGGATGATTGGCAGAGTGTGAGGGCTTGTCAAGTACATCAAACCCGGTACTCAACTGGTACTTATTTTATCGACCCCGAACGGATAAAAAGCAAAGATGACCTTGGTTGGATTAGAACTTAGAATGTAAAGCTGAAAGAAGTAATGTTAAGCATCTTGTCCAGCACATAATGGCTCCACTAGCTCACTGCCATTTCATGTATGTATATATTTCTTTACTGCCCACAAGGGGCTAAACATAGAGGGAACAAACAAGGACAGACAAAGGGTTTCAGCAGATTACATCAACCCCAGTGCGTTACTGGTACTTATTTAATCGACCCCAAAAGAATGAAAGGCAAAGTCGACCTCGGCAGAGTCTGAACTCATAACGTAACGGCCGACGAAATACCTATTTCTATTTCTTTACTACCCACAAGGGGCTAAAACACAGAGTGGACAAATAAGGACAGACAAAGGGATTAAGTCAATTATCGACCCCAGTGCGAACTGGTACTTTATTTATTGACCCTGAAAGGATGAAAGGCAATGTCGACCTCGGCAGAGTCTGAACTCATAACGTAACGGCCGACGAATACCTATTTCTATTTCTTTACTACCCACAAGGGGCTAAAACACAGAGTGGACAAATAAGGACAGACATAAGGGATTAAGTCAATTATATCGACCCCAGTGCGAAACTGGTACTTTATTTATTGACCCTGAAAGGATGAAAGGCAATGTCGACCTCGGCAGAGTCTGAACTCATAACGTAACGGCCGACGAAATACCTATTTCTATTTCTTTACTACCCACAAGGGGCTAAAACACAGAGTGGACAAATAAGGACAGACAAAGGGATTAAGTCAATTATATCGACCCCAGTGCGAAACTGGTACTTTATTTATCGACCCTGAAAGGATGAAAGGCAATGTCGACCTCAGCGGAATTTGAACTCAGAACATAGCGACAGAAGAAATACTGCTAACGATTCTGCCAGTTCCCCGCCTTCATTTCATGCATGTATAATATACATGAACATATACACATGTGTGTGAGTGTGTGTGTGCAGGCACGTGTGCACATGTGTGTGTATGAGCATGTACGTTTGTAAGCTAAGCCTAAACGAGAAAATTATATGTCATAGTAATTGCTTTAGACAAAGCATGAGTTACTTAGCTACTTTTTTAAACTTTGATATCACAGCATTAATATTTGCTGTGAGAATAATGGTCGTTTATAACTGTTATGAATTTATTTTGACAAAGAAGCACGCAAAAAATAACAAAAGCTAGAATATTTATGGTATTTTAAACATTTATTTGTTATTTTTGATAACATCATGTGGAGTTATTTTACAAGCAAAATGATAGAGAAGCAGAAAAGTACCTTGTGGTAATTGTAACATTTTCTGCTTTGGCTGGTGGTGGTTGTTGTTGTTGTTGTTGTTGTTAAGCAACAAGACAGGTAAGGGTGATTAGGTGATGGTCTAGGGCTTAGGGGGCGGGAGACCCCAGACCTTGGAAAAAAAAAAAAACTTTGGTCGTCTTGTTGTAGTCGAGGGCTCTTTGTTGATGCCCGACACCACTGGGAGGTGGCCCTCGAAGTCGCTGGAAATAGAGATCTCCAGGTTCAAATTCTTGAACGGTGTTGGCTGGTGGTGGTGGTGGTGGTAGGGAGGTACTAGAGGGTAAATGCTGTGAGATGAGGAGAAGTTGGAGGTATGAAGTTATTATAGAGGTAGTGAGGAGAGCAGAGGGTAAAAATAGGGAAAACATCCCTGGTGGGGAGGCTAAGGAGAAAGGAAAGGGAAAAGGAGACTGTGAAGGAACAGTTGGTGAATTACTGCAAGACCATCGCAGCCATCAACTCTTCAATTCTTTCTTCTTTCACATTTTTTTTGCCATGCTTTCCTGAGAGCAGCTTTGCTCATCATCATCATCATTATTTGACCGTGGTCAAGACAATGGAATTTACTATGTTACGCCAGACTTCACGGTCCATCGTAGCATTACGGAGGTCCTGTTGCTGGATGCCTGTATCCCTGGAGGTTACATCAGGGTAGGAGAGTGTGCGCCCTCTGGTATCGCGAGCAGATGGCTTCCAGAGGAGAAGAGTAGAAATTACCTCGTTTTCAGCTCTACAACAATGTCCAGCAAACCGGACTCTCCTACCTTTCACAAGAGATGACACAGGTGGTAGTTTCCCATATATTTGTACCTTGGTTGGATGATGCTTCCACAAGAGATTTTGAGCTCTCATAAGGAGGCGAGTGTAAGTTCCATCCAACTGCCTCTCTAGCTTCTTTGATAACGTCCAGCTTTGCTCTCCATTTCAGCATGTCATCAGTTGTCACAGACATTTGTCATTTCTTTTGTGGGGTTCAGCATTTTGAGTTTACTTTCCATCCCCTCATTCAGTTCCTTTCTAGGTCTTTCTTCTCTTCCATAGGCACCATCCAGTTTGTGCATCTGGCACTGTTTTATGCACTGGTTTTGCAATTAGTTGGCAAGCTGGATAAAAATTTATCAGCAACGAAAGCAGTATAGTTCAAAATAGCATTTGGTGTATCATACTTAATGTAGATATATGTCTGAAAGCCTGGAAGCTGCAGTATTTTGTCTCGAGGTTACCATAGTTTCACTAATTTCGAAGCAAAATAATATTTATCCATGGCCGGACATGCTTTCACAGAATATTGGAAATGAGAGACACTGCTTGTATGACAGTGACACTCATTTACAGCTATCACATGACATCAAGACAAGGAGACGCAAACACACACACACATATACACATGATGGGCTTCTTTCAGTTTCCATCTGCCAAGTCCACTCACAAAGCTTTGGTTGGCATGGAGTTATGGCAGAAGACATTTGCTCAAGATCCATGGAGTGAAATTGAACCTGAAATCATGGTTTTAGAAGGCAAACTTCATAACCAGACAATATATATATATAAATTTAAAATGAGGGTGAGAAATTAGATATTAATTTAATTAACATTGATTTCACACGAGTGGTCTAGCATATAAAAAAAACTGAAGGTTCAGTAAAATTGTATTATATACATATTAGAGGGAAACCACTATTTGGATACCCTTACACTAGAAATAGATCCGCTATGGTCTTACCACTAAGAAATGTTCTCAAGAAAAATTTAGCAAAACAACCAAAATGTAATCGAGCAAGACAATTGCTTTTTCTTTTGTCTTGCTTGATTATGTTTTGGTTGTTTTGCTAAAGTTTTCTTAGTGGTAAGACCATAGCGGATCTATTTCAAGCATAAGGGTGTCCACATAGTGGTTTCCCTGTAATATGTATATATATATATATATATATATATATATATATTGGCATGTAAAAAGCACCATTCGATCGTGGCCGTTTGCCAGCCTCGTCTGGGACCTGTGCCGGTGGCACGTAAAAAGCACCCCACTACACTCATGGAGTGGTTGGCGTTAGGAAGGGCATCCAGCCGTAGAAATATTGCCAGATCAGACTGGGCCTGGTGCAGCCTTCTGGCTTCCCAGACCCCGGTTGCACCGTCCAACCCATGCCAGCATGGAAAGCGGACGCTAAACGATGATGATGATATATACACACATGGGCGTGTGTGCATGTGTGGGCGCGCATGTGTTTGCGTAGAAACTTTCATTCCTGTAATTACTACTACTACTACTACTACTACTATTACTACTACTACTACTATCAGCTAAAGAGCTTGTTTCATGGTTACGCATTCAAATGAATATAAACTATTTATTTATGTGACATGGTTTCTCTTAGCAAGCCAACACACCGTTTCATCCGATTTATTTGCTATTCCATTTTAAACGGCCAAACAATGAGTTTTCATATCAACTTAACGTGATTAAATGTCAACTTTCTGTCATAACAAAACACAAAAGTATTTCAAATAAAGAACAAAAGTGAAATAAAATAATAAAATGGAATAAAATAAAGAATTTAGCTTCGGTACCCACAAAGTTGTTCTGAAACAAATATGTTAATATTTTTTTTACATTTTTATCTTTTTAGTCATGTGGGGTGGTGTGGATGGCTGTACCCGTGACCCCTTTCGTAGAGCCCCCAAGACTTGTAAGGGGAAGGGAAATGTACCTCCAAATCAGAATTTTTTTTTTTATTTACCAAAGCCTAAATTCTCCATAGGGGTGGGGGGTAGCCACAACAAGACACACACCAGGCATTCCACTCATTTCCCAGCTCAAAGAGGCAAGCACTGTCTTATGCTCGGGTCAAGGCAGAGAAAGCATTTAGGTTATTCTGTCAAATGCAAGGCATTTAATTATGCATTGTCTTGTACCTTTGGCACTTCAATGATGTGATTGTTTATTTGTAGAATGACATTGTTGGGTAGGTGTGAGAAGCTGGACCTGGCTGGTGTGAGCATAAATTAGGTTGAATATTTGGGCCAAATACAGTATTTAATATTTAAACCGGCCATATCCGGCCAAAATATTTAATCTGTTTTATGTTCAAACTGACCAGATCCAGGCTCTCACACCTACCCTACAATGTTATTCTACATTAAGTAATTACACCATCAAGATCTTGAAGATATGAGATAATGCATGATTAATTCAAATCAATGGGAATCAATAGACATTATGTTTGATTGAATAATCTGAACACTAAGGGGTTAAATGCTAAACAGGTTAAACTGGACAATGTGCTAAGTCTACCACCTAAGTAGGCCCTGGCAGGATTTGATACCGCAAGGCATCCAGTTTGATGCTTTTACATTTTCACTAATCCACCACCTTGGATTGGCCTCTGTTTTAATCAACCCTGGGAGAATAAAAGGTAAAGCTGACCATGGCAGGATTTGAACTCAGAACATAGGGGGTCAGAACAAATATCATGAAGCATTCTCTAACAAATCAGCCAGTTTGTTTCCATCTGAAGCTTTGTGAGTGGATTTGGCAGATGGAAACTGAAAGAAGCCTGTCACACACACATACATATATATATGTGGGTGTGTGTGTGTTTGTGTCTGTGTTCCCACCCACCACTGCTTGACAACTGGTGCTGGTATGTTTATGCCCCCATAACTTAGCGGTTCAACAAATGAGACCAATAGAATAAGTATCATGCTTCAAAAAACAAAATTTAAAAAAAAAACAAAAAAGATTTGTTGCCATAGTGATAACACACTAGTATCTTACCTTAGGTACATTATTAGGTAGGATTTAGGATAGGAATTTGGGCATGTTGCTGTTATTGTTGCTGCTGTTGTTGTTTGATCTCAGGTCAATACTGAATGAACAGATATATCAAAAGCATTCCATTTATGGCCATCCCATCTACTTACACATATATGCATATATATCATTATCATCATTATCATCGTTGTTATTTAACGTCTGCTTTCCATGCTGGCATGGGTTTGACGGTTTGACTGAGGGCTGGCAAGCCAGAAGGCTGCACCAGGCTCCAATTTGATCTGGCAAAGTTTCTACAGCTGGATGCCCTTCCGAACGCCAACCACTCCGAGAGTGTAGTGGGTGCATTTTACATGCCACTAGCACAAGACCCTTCTGGCAGCACTGGAATTAGCCACGCTCAAATGGTACTTTTTACATGCCACCAAGACAGGAGCCAGTCAGACGGCATTGGCAATGACCATGCGCACATACATACATATACATGCATTTATATATACATATATATATATATACACATCATCATCATCATAGTTTAACGTCTGTTTTCCATCCTGGCATGGGTTGGACGGTTTGACTGAGGGCTGGCAAACCAGGAGGCCACACCAGGCTCCAATCTGATCTGGTACTGTTTCTTCAGCTGGATGTCCTTTCTAACGCCAACCACTCCGAGGGTGTAGTGGGGGCTTTTTACATGTCACTGGCACAGGAGCCAGTCAGGTGGCACTGGTATCGACATCATTCAGATGGCGCTTTTGATGTGCTACCAGCACAGGATCCAGTCGGGGCGGAGGGACTGGCAACGACCATGTGCAGATGGTGCTTTTCACATGCCAACGGCACGGGGAGCCATTCAGGCGACACTGGCAACAAACCACGCATGAACGGTGCTTATTGCGTATATATACATACATACATATATATATATATACAAACATACACACACATATATATATATATATAATGCTATTTTCAGTTATTTTATTTTGTTCTTTTTTTCTTGAATAAGAGAAATGTTCAGTGATGAGTTTTAATCCGGCTGATATTGATTTTAGCATCCATAATGTGAGAAGCTTGGAGCTCAATTCAATTAACTTGTAATGCTTCTCCCTTTCATCACAAAATAGGTTTAGTGTCAAGTTGAGAGAAATAGTGTTTTAATTGGTGTGACTAATAATAATAATAATAATAATAATAATAATAATAAATAATAATAATAAGATAATCCTTTTTACTATAGGTGTAAGATCTGAAATTTCAGAGCAATGGCGGGGGACTGGTCAGTTACATCAATATCTGTGCTCAATTGGTACTTATATCATTAACCAGTTCGTTCATATAGTAAAATAAAAATAAAATGAAAAAAAGAGAAGAAAAAACACGGTGCCCCAGCATGGCCACAGCTCGTGAGCTGAAACTAGATTAAAAAAAAAAAAAATAGATGTTATTGGACTATTTTTTAATCCTTTATCTTTTACTTGTTTTAGTCATTAGACTGTGGCCATGCTGGGGCACTGCCTTGAAGAATTTGTAGCTGAATGTATCGACCCCAGTACCTTTTTCTTTTTTGTTTTTTTTTTTGAATTTTTTTTTTGAAGCATGATACTTATTCTATTGGTCTCATTTGTTGAATCGCTAAGTTATGGGGGCATAAACATACCAGCACCAGTTGTCAAGCAGTGGTGGGTGGGAACACAGACACAAACACACACATACCCACATATATATATGTATGTGTGTGTGTGTGACAAACACAGACACACAAACACACAGATATATATACACACACATACATATACAACGGGCTTCTTTCAGTTTCCATCTGCCAAATCCACTCACAAAGCTTTGGTCAACCTGAGGTTATAGTAGAAGAGACTTGCCCAAGGTGCCACGCAGTGGGACTGAACCTGGAACCATATGGTTGGGAAGCAAACTTCTTACCTCATAGCCATACCTAAGCTATGTAAAGATAAGGGTAGATGGAATAAAGCCATTATGCAGAATATTAAAATATATTAAAAAAAATTTTTCAGGGCTTTTTTTGTTTTTTGAAATTACATAAAACAAATACAGATGAAAATAAATTTTAAAAAAGACTATTTGAAATTAAAATTCAAGATTATTTTAATGTAAAATTAGAATTGAAAGAAAATATCAAAATTTAATATAATTATGGATTCAATTTAATTCCATGTTCTTAAATTCAGATCCAAACGAACATTTAATGGAATGAATATAAGTTAAGTTATAGGAATGTAGCTCGACATTTTTTTACAGTAAAGCTCTTTAGCGATCGCTTAATTCATTGATCAAGTTAATTACGATGTGAAAGGAGATTAAATATTATTTATCCATTTGATGACAGTGCTGCTGCTGCTGCTGTTGTTGGTGTGGTGGGTGGTGGTGGTAATTTTAGCATTCTTTTTATTTGTTTCTCAATATTTTTCTTTTTTATTTATTTGATTGACTATTGATTGTTTGATTGATTGACTGATTGATTTTGATTTTCTCATAGCTGATACCAAACTATTTAAAATACATTCAGTTTGACATCAAATAAAATTAAATTTCAACTCAATTCTATTTCAGTTCCTTTATTCTATGTTGTGTGTGTGTATGCGTGCGTATTTGTATGTTTGTATATACCTGTTGAGGCAAGTGAAAATCAAACCAAATCAAAATAGATGAACATCAATGGAATTTGTATCTTTGTGGTACCAGTGCCGGTGGCACATAAGAAAACCATCCGAACGTGGCCGTAGCCATAACCGCATCAACTGGCCTCCGTGCTGTGGGCACGTAACAAACACCATCCGATCATGGCCGTTCGCCAGCCTCGTCTGGCACCTGTGTCGGTGGCACATGAAAAAAAAAAAAAAACACCATCCAAGCGTGGCCGTTCGCCAGCCTCGTCTGGCACCTGTGTCGGTGGCACATAAAAAACACCATCCGAGCGTGGCTGTTCGCCAGCCTCGTCTGGCACCTGTGTTGGTGGCACATAAAATCACCCACTACACTCTCGGAGTGGTTGGCGTTAGGAAGGGCATCCAGCTGTAGAAACACTGCCAGATCTGACTGGCCTGGTGCAGCCTTCGGGCTCCCCAGACCCCAGTTGAACCGTCCAACCCATGCTAGCATGGAAAGCGGACGTTAAACGATGATGATATATATATATACCCCAACCACCACTACAAAGTTCCTGCAATAAATCTACAGATAACAACATGTAATCGAAACTGTGCCGGTGCTTTACTCATCATCCATTTGTACATTTTGTATAATTTCTCCATTATATATATATATATATATATATATATATATATATATATATATAAGGAGCACTCCATCGGTTACGACAGCGAGGGTCCCAGCTGATATGATCAACGGAACAGCTTGCTCATGAAATTAATGTGCAAGTGACTGAGAAATCCACAGACACGTGTACCCCTAACGCAGTTCTCAGGGAGATTCAGCGTGCCATAGAGTGTGACAAGGCCGGCCCTTTGAAATACAGGTACTACTCGTTTTTGCCAGCTGAGTGGACTGGAGCAATGTGACGTAACGTGTCTTGCTCGAGGACACAACGCATTGCCGGGAAATGAACTCACGACCTTACGATCATGAGCCGAATGCCCTAACCACTGAACCACGTGCCTTCACACACACATATATATATATACATACACACACACACACACACATACATATATATGTATATATATACACACACACGTGTATATATATATGTATATGTATATATATATATATATATATATATATATATATAATATATATATACAATTGTATATATTATATATATATATATATATATATATAATATATATATACAATTGTGTATATATATATATATATATATACAGTTGTGTATATATATATATATATATATCAGCTGTAGAAACATCACCAGATCAGACTGGAGCCTGGTGCAGCCTCCTGGCTTCCCAGACCCTGGTCGAACCGTCCAACCCATGCTAGCACGGAGAACGGACGTTAAATGATGACATTATATTTATATATATATATATATATATATATATATATATATATATATGTGACAGGCGCAGGAGTGGCTGTGTGGTAAGTAACTTGCTAACCAACCACATGGTTCCGGGTTCAGTCCCACTGCGTGGCATCTTGGGCAAGTGTCTTCTGCTATAGCCCCGGACCGACCAATGCCTTGTGAGTGGATTTGGTAGACGGAAACTGAAAGAAGCCTGTCGTATATATGTATATATATATGTATGTTTGTGTGTCTGTGTTTGTCCCCCTAGCATTGCTTGACAACCGATGCTGGTGTGTTTACGTCCCCGTCACTTAGCGGTTCGGCAAAAAGAGACCGATAGAATAAGTACTGGGCTTACAAAAAGAATAAGTCCCGGGGTCGAGTTGCTCGACTAAAGGCGGTGCTCCAGCATGGCCGCAGTCAAATGACTGAAACAAGTAAAAGAGTAAAGAGTATATATATATATATATATATATATATACATACATATATACTTACACACACACACACACACACATAATTTCAGTGAATAAATTATCAGTTGAACTTATAAAAAAACACAATCATTTGTATGATTAACTTTTTTTTATTTAATTTTTATTATTTTTCTAAATTTTATCGATTCAATTGTTTCTAATTCCTTTACTTGTTCGTTTAATTTTATTCATTTATAATATTTTTTTACTCTTACATATTTATTTGTTTTATTTTTTTTTCCTTTTTCTCTTTGAAGTAATTTTTTTTATTTACTTTTCCTTTTGTTTGTTATTCATTTGTTTTACTTATTGTTATTAGTGCCCGAAAGTTTCAACCAATCAGCGACCGTCTTTTATCGTCCACTCGACTCTCCACTTTCAAACCTCAACTTGCAGCCATTTTTCATACATGAGACTTTTCAATTTAGTTACCTAAAATTTCTCTGGACTGACTACTTTATTAGGTAAGTTATTTGAAACACTTTCTTCACCCCACAGAAAAAGCATAAGCTTCCCTTTTTCTCCCGCCATTGAGCATAACTGCTGTTATATCGCTAGATCTCTGCAAGCAGTTGTAATAATTCGCGCTAATTACTTTTTTTCTCTCTATTCCTTCACTAACACACAGACACACGGACACACACACAGAAATATCTGTTATTAAAATATTTCTGATATATTTCTTTAAATTGCTTCGCTGTCACTAACATTCTGTGTCATGTTATTTTATTTCTAGACTTTTCCGCTGCGCATATTGTATTTTTTTATTCGTTTTTCTGCTCCATAAAGACTACTTTATTCATGTTTGCTCCACATTTTTAAATGAAATGTTTATAAGTTCAACCTCACAATTAATCATCGAACATCTCTCCGCCTGTCTAACTCTCTTCTTGTGTTATAAATCATTTAAAATCACAATAGTGTATAAATTAACAACATCCAGTGCTAAATTATTGGAAGCATGCTCTAATAATTTTTCTCCTTAAATGTTTAATTATAAATCACTAACTTCCACAAAACTTTGTCACGTTGTTTGCGGTCACACCTATTTTCTTAATGCACCCCCCCCCCAGCCTCGATGTTTCTTCTCTTGGCCTTTTATTTATTTATTCATTTTATTTATTCCATTTTCTTAAAAATACAAACAATATGGATTTTTTAAAAATTAGGATTCAAAAATATTAAGAAAATTTCGTTACTTTTAAAACAAAGAACAAGCTGTCTTGTTGAAAAATAATGTCTTTCATCAACATTACAAATCGTAAGGAATAGTCAGTCAGTCCTAGGTCAGCTCTGATCAAGCTGATCTATGTGCGATCAAAGGCGTTCTGGCCGTGACCATCTCGTCCTTATTTGTCAGAGATACTACATCGTGTTGAGAACTTTTAAAAAAAACCTGTTCTGTGTAGTTTGAGGGAAATTGTTATTTATTTCTCACTTCAATAGACTGCGTAGAGGTTTCTTAGTGACATTTGATGGCTGTGCTGTTTTTCTTTTGTATTAAACCCCTTAGGGCATTTGAATTTAATCTTTTGTCTGCTCCAAATGTTTCTTTAAAGCTGTCGGTTTTTTTTTGTGTGTTCGGGTGGGGTAAAAATGTTTTAATTTGTGACAGTGTATCGTTATAGTTTGTTTAATTTAGCTTCTTTTCTTTAAAACATCTCTGCCCATGCAGCAACAGTTTTTTTTAAATTGTAGTTAGATATTGTATGAAGGAAAAATTAGATAAAACTAGACAAATTTCACTTAAAACACTAATACTTTTACATTCCATGTAATCTAGATATTTTTGCGGCTTGTATAATTTGTTACTGTGTCAAAATTGCATTGTAGAAACAGGTAGAATCAACTTTCTTTCTGATCCCCCCCACTTTTCAATAAATTAATCGGAAGAGGGATGTGGCGGTTGTTTTAAACAAGAAGAAATCCACTTTTTAATTCGTTCCTTTATTATGCATCTTAATTGGAAAATATGTAATTGGACATTTTCATTTCTGTTCCCCAACCTTTCGAATTGGCAAAATTAAAAATTTTTAAAAATCGGATTGTAAAAGAACAATCCCTATGTGTATATTTAATAGCTGTTGTTTAAGCCCCACCCTTATAAAGTCTGCCCTGATTGAGTACAAATGTGATCAGATATATTCATTCCAGTTATATCCATTTCGCCCTTTCGTGCAGGAACCACGTTGTCCTACGTCTCATTTAGAAGCATAAAAATAGAAATCTGTGTAGTGTATTCGAGGGGGGAAATTCGGCTGCTGTTTTGTTACACGCTGTAAATAAAACAAAAGCTTCCTCCTTTATCGCCGGTTCTGCCGGGCGAAGAGGATGTGAATGTTTACAACAGTATTACGTCTTACAACGAAGTAAGCGATTTCTACGAAGTTTAAATCAGATCCAATCAATAATTGCGATCTCATTGATGAACAGTGACTTCCGCTTAGTTTCTTGGAAATTACAAGCTGTTCCAAAGAAGCCAGAATTTCCCCCCTTTTTTTTTTTTACTTTGTTCTACATCGTTTTATTTTTCGATTATAGAGCATAGAGCATCTAGGATTACATTATCCAATGTATCCCTGCTACTTTTTTTTTTTATTAACATGGTGTGAATTAATAGGGGTTAGGTTGTTATTTCTAGCAAGCTGTGCGATTCCCTTAGAAAACCTCGTTTGTTTCATGTGTGTGTATGTAGGGGAGGGCGATAACATACAGCTGGAACAAATAAGCCCCTATATATATATATATAATATATATATATATATATATTATATATATATATATATATATATATTCTCCCTTTTCATATGAAATTATTTTCCTAACAGGAATTTCAGGTAACGGCCACATTAGTAGAATTTAGACGCACGTTTTGTTGTTGTTGTTGTTGTTAAGGTGGCGAGTTGACAGGTCCATTAGCATGCCGGAGAAAATGCTTAGTGACATTTCGTCCGCCTTTACGTTCCGAGTTCAATTTCCGCCGAGGTCGACTTTGCCTGTCATCCTTTCGAGGTCGATAAAATAAGTACCAGTTGAGCACAAGAGTCGATGCAATCCACTACTGTCCACTACCCCCAAATTCCCGGCCTTGTGTTTATAGTAGAAAGGATTATTATTATTATTATTGAGGTGGCAACCTGGTAAAATCGTTAGCATGTCAGACAAAATACTTAACGGCGCTTCGTTCGTCTTTACGTTCAGAGTTCAAATTCCACCGAAGTCGGCTTTGCTTTTAATCCTTTCGGGGTCGGTAAAGTAAGTACCAGTCAAATACTAGGGGTCGATGCAATCGACCAGCCCCCTCCTCCCCTAAAATTTCAGGTCTTATGCCTATAGTAGAAAGGATTATTGTTATTATTATTAATTAACACACCTAACCAGTGTTATAAAGTGTTCCACGGAATGATATGTATTTTTACAGCATTCCATATGTATTAACATTCTTTTCTTTCAAGTAGTGCAAGATTATTTTTATTTGTCATACTCCATCAATTGCTGGAATGTCACCTTGGGGTCAGTTAGTTACCAGTAGTAACGCACAGCCATTCAGAGTTAGAAAACTAACGCCTCTTTATACTCGACTGCCCACCCTACACCGACCGCCTCTCCACCGTTCATACCTTTCTACTATACAAGTGGAACGGGCAGGGAAGTTTTTGAGCCAAAATACCTCACAGATATAAGGTTACTGTGTTTAGACTGCTGTCCTTAGCTTCTTGCCTCTTTTGATTAACGAATATCTATCTGCGCCGCTTTGGAAATCTTTTTATTTTTATCGTTGGCTGATGGCAGGGCAACTGTCAGGAAATTAATGAGAGGGTTGTCCTGAAAGAAATTAACAGTTAGTTACACTTATTGTCTTGGTGGAGAAATTAATGAACCCTGCTTGATAAATCTTTTTTTTGCTTTTCCCACCACCACCACTAACGCCACCACCTCACTTGGCATACGTTCACGGCACGTTTTGTATTGACTAAGCTTGAATGGTAAGAAATAAATAAATAAATATAGCTATAGTACACTTTCATGCCATTGAGATTTCTTTTTCTCTTCGCCCTCCTCTCCGGCGTGTGCGCGCGCGCGGATTTTATATATGTTGATAAATGGCGGGAGAGGGGGCATCACTCTCGAGCATTTCGTGTAAAGATCAATAGAAGGCTACGTTCATTTTTATTTATATATATTTTTTTTTACCTTTTCTAATGAATTACATTCCTAAGTCAGGACACACCTATAATACTATAACAGAAGCTTGTAACGAGTAAAAGGTGGGCAGCAAGTTAAGCAGACAAGCAATTTATAAAGGAAATCTGATAATATCCTCTGTAAAGATGTTTCTTTTTATGGTATAATTATTTAACTTTTTTTGTTTGTTTGTTTTTTTTTAATTATTATTTCGAAACCTGTAAATACCATACAGTCAGTTGCTGGATATTACCAATGAAATATATAATTGAAGATGTTTGTCAATTATCGAATGAATTTATTGCCTGTGAGGAGACTTCTTGAAAGGAAAGGTCAATAAAATAAAATTTTAAAAATGACCAATCTTTTTTTTTTTTTTGAAATCTTCACAGCATCTAATATTTTTTTTTTTTGCGTAGTATAGGTTAAGATATTAATAAATTGTATATTTAGTTGTGAGCTTAAAATTTAAACAGGCCTCTGTGTGACTACTTCAATAAATAATAAATCTACTCCACTGTCTTTAAAACAAACGCATTGGACTATGACTATACAAAATCGTCTCTAATCGAGGTTGATTCGGGATTTCTCACTAAATATCCTAGTTTTAAAGACAATAGTGAAATCAGAGCAAATTAGACAACTTTAGTTTGTCCTTTGAGTACTTTTAGGTGTCACACACACACAAGGCATACAAACATGTATCTCTCTGGTTGGGTTTCAGTCATTAGACTGCAGTCATGATGGGGTACCGCCTTGAAGGATTTAGTCGAACAAACTGACCCCAGGACTTTTTTTTTTTAAAGTCTGTTATTTATTCTATCAGTCACTTTCGATGAACTGCTAAGCTACAGGGACATAAACAAACCGACACTGGTTAAGTGCTGGTGGGACAAATACAAACGATTGTATGGACACAGTTCCTGTCTGCCAGATTCACTTGAAAAGACATTGGTCAACTGGGACTGTAGTAGAAGACACTCTAGGTAAGACTGAACTTGAAACCTTGAGCTCAGAGCAGTGCACTCAGGCATTTTTTTAAAACCAAAAGCTTCTATACTCTTATCCTATAACACTGCGACAAAACAGAATTGATGAAGTAAAGAGTCTGAGTTCAAATTCAGCTAAAGTCGGACACTTGAAGACATTCAAAAGAAAATACCTATTTCTTTACTACCCACAAGGGGCTAAACACAGAGAGGACAAATAAGGACTGACAAACGGATTAAGTTGATTATATCGACTCCAGTGCGTAACTGGTACTTATTTAATCGACCGCGAAAGGATGAAAGGCAAAGTCGACCTCGTCGGAATTTGAACTCAGAATATAGCGGCAGACGAAATACTGCTAAGCATTTCGCCCGGTGTGCTAACGTTTCTGCCAGCTCGCCACCTTAAGGCATTCAAAAGAAAATACCATTAAATTTTATTGTAAGCAGAAATGTAAAAGACAAATTCCACTAAATTCATGCTGTTCCAGCAATAAATTATTTCAGTACAGAAAGGCCAGAAACATGTTGTAGTTTATTTGTTTAACAAATTGATTAATGGAATTTATTATGTTGTAGCTCGATTGTAGGTCTACTTGATAGAAGCTGACCAGGACCTCTCAGCAACAACAAGCACTCATACACTGTTTATAATATGCAGTTTTATGATCTGTAGTTATGGATCAGAAAAAGAAGAATGTCATTGCTTGTTTCCGCAACAGCTTCAGCCACGGTATTAAACGGTAATACTAGCTTTTAGAACATTGACATTGTTGACACTTTAGTGAGTTCTGAGTATTTTTTTGGCTTATTTAATTCTTCCAGGTTTAGTCTATTTGCTCTTAGACTTGTTGGTTTATACTGTTAAGCATTAGTAAATATTTGTCTGTGGCAAGAGGAAATAATGTCACTTTGGTTGAGTGGATAGGATGTTAGATCTGGTTTTTATTTTCCTCAACTAGTGTTGTATTGTGTGGCCTGAGGATGAAATCTTGTCTTGTTTTATTTAGCAGCTTGATAGGGACTACAAAACAGTAAAATATATATTTCTTTACTACCCACAAGGGGCTAAACATAGAGGGGACAAACAAGGACAGACAAATGAATTAAGTTGATTACATTGACCCCAGTGCGTAACTGGTACTTTATTTAATTGACCCCAAAAGGATGAAAGGCAAAGTCGACCTCGGCGGAATTTGAACCCAGAACGTAATGACAGACGAAATACCTATTTCTTTACTACCCACAAGGGGCTAAACATAGAGGGGACAAACAAGGACAGACAAATGAATTAAGTTGATTACATTGACCCCAGTGCGTAACTGGTACTTTATTTAATTGACCCCAAAAGGATGAAAGGCAAAGTCGACCTCGGCGGAATTTGAACCCAGAACGTAATGACAGACGAAATACCTATTTCTTTACTACCCACAAGGGGCTAAACACAGAGGGGACAAACGGATTAAGTTGATTACGTTGACCCCAGTGCAAAACTGGTACTTTATTTATCGACCCTGAAAAGATGAAAGGCAAAGTCGATCTCGGCGGAATTTGAACTCAGAACATAATGACAGACGAAATACGGCTACGTATTTTGCCCGGCATGCTAACGTTTCTGCCAGCTCGCCGCCTTTTCAAAACAGTAAAATATAAGCAAACTAGTTTGACTGTTATGTAAATAATTAAGGTTTTCGATTGAACTTCTTTCAAAAGAACAAAGAAATGTTGTGAAAGATCCTTTCTGCTACAAAAAAATATCCTTAGAATTATTCCATTCTTTGTTGGTCGTTATTTCTAAGAATGTGTCAGAGTATTGCTTTACTACACATTTAACTGAAAATGTACTTCTCCACTTCAGAGTATTCTGTCAAATATACTGCTAATTTGTGGGCATTATTTTGAATTATCCATGCATTATCTTGTAGCTTTGAGATTTCAATTGCTTTGTGATTGCTTATTTTTAGAATAATATTGGAGGTTAAGTGTGAGAGGCCGGATCTGACCAGTTTGAACATAAAACAGGTAGAATATTTGGGTTGGATATGGCTGGTTTAAATGCTAAGGGGATAATCTATTAGGGTTCACTAGTATCTGTATTGTTAGGGTACCATTTTGTCTGGGAGTAGGTAAACACATGCTGATAACACACTTGTTTTAATTTAACCAATTTTTTTCCTATGGTACCAATCGATCCTGTAGCTTATATAGTATTAACCCTTTCGTTACTGTATTTCTTTTGAGATGCTCTATGTTTTTTTTTTTTAATTTCTTTAAATATAACAAAGAATTTAGTAAAATAACTTAGTTATCATTAAGCTAGTGTTAGAAACATAAATTGTGATTGAGGTTTGGTGGAAGATTTTAATTCAGAACTTACGAAAACAAGACATTGTACTACAGAGCCAGAGGGAGTTTCAGCCGGGTTGGTAATGAAAGGGTTAATCTCTAATTAATGTAGTTAGTAAGTGGTGGTGGTGGTGGTGGTGATTAAGGCTGCCTGATTAGTTTATTAGAAAGCACAAAATTTTTTTTTTTTAAATGTCAATCATTAATTCTGATTTACAGCAATTAATTGTATGTGGGCAATATAGAAATGTTGAACTTCCTCTGCTCCCAGCTTTGTTTTTGCTGGTTCTGGTGTTTCCACAGCAGATATGGGCGAAGTAGGCTCAGCTAAAGTCTAACAGTTTATACTCCTTTACACTTATTACTGCTGTGTGTCCCAAGTGTTTATAGCTCCAGTATGTGTTTATCATATTTGCTTGAACTATATCAGCAGTATTTCTAGGATGGTATTGTAAATGTGTTTTTGTATGGGGCTCATTGTGTATATAGCTACAAGATGACTACAATAGAACTGCATCTTGCATATACCATTGCTCTTTCAATTTTCAATAATTTTGTTTCACTGTGTAGATTGTCTTTATGCATTCATTGATGTGAAGTGTGCTGTTTTGACTGCTTTGTAGTTTGTTAATAGATTTGGAAATCCTGACAAGATGTGCCACAGTCCAAGTTAGATCTTAGTTACTGTTGAATCTTTTTATTGACCAAAAGTAGTACCTTTGTTCTTTGTATGTCCATACATCATTTTGCTTTCTTTACTATCTTCTGCACGTGCTGTGAAAGTTGCGGAAGTATTGCATGTAACTTTTAGCATTTTCGTCGTCTTGGCATGTGCATGTGTGTGTGTATGATGTATTGGTGACTGTGATAGTTCATTGTGTTTGATGTTACTGGTAAGAAGAGAAAGATAGTGCATTTAGTTGGAACCAAGGCTTTTGTTTTTGGAGTGATTGACAATAACGTTGGAATAATTATCTTGCTGTCTTTGGGAAATTATGGGAAGGCTGTGACTGTGATGTAATCTGCACTTAAGACTGTGTGTGCATGCTTTTTGTGAATTTGTGTTAAGATCATGTTGGTGTTAGTTATCAAGAGGTGAAATAATGTCAGTGATGATGAGGTTGATGTTCAGCTTGGTTAGTTGTTAGAGTTTCTATGAAAAACAGAGTGGGGAGAAGACCAGAGAGATAATATTCTTAGAGAGATTAGGTGTTTTAGTGCGACAGGTCTGAGAATTTAAAAATACAATAAATGAGAAGAAAAGATAACTGAGTCTAGGTGAGGAAGGGGTGTGCAGACAGTGCAGGGGAGCAGAAGTCATGTTAGTAGCAGTAAAAGTGACAGAGCTTAAGAAGAGTCTTTGAATGTACGGCTGAAAACTGTGTTGTTCCATTTAGGAAATTACACATTCTTGAAGTGTTGTTGTTATAGACTTGGCAAACCGAGTGCCTGTTTGATATTGTTTATATTGTTTTTTAAGGAGATGTTAAGTGTTTGTGTAGTTGTTTAGCCACAGACTGGCTTTGGTCAAGCTATGACTGTCCCATTCTTTTTTAATAGATATGTAGGGCAACATTATCCGATGTGCCCTTCCTCCAAAACTACAATTTAAAAGATTTGTCTGCTTATTTCTAGCTATGCCAAGGCTCCTTCATTGGCTTGTATTTTGTATTGTAGAGGGCAGTGGAATCAAAATCTTACTTGATGATGGTTAGGAGAGCACTTAAGGGGTATTTTTTCCTTCTTGTTGTCATCTATCTTTTGTATAAGGCTTTTAAATGGTGTAGTGGCCCTTATCCCTGTTGTGAGTTGAAGAGAGGAACATGTGGGTTGCCAACAGTGAGTGTTCCAAAGATTAATGAATGTGTGCCAGGCATACTAATGGACCTACATGTTGATACTTTTATTAATTACATTAAATTGCAATAACCGGACAGTTTATGTCAAGCATTTGAGTATTTACAGCTAAATATATGCTACTAGACTGTAGCTTGGTGTTATATGATCTTGCTCACGAGTTAACTGCTGCAATCTGATGTTATATTTAATCAAATCATTTCTATTAAGCTAGCTTTCCCCCTGCAACATCATCATCATCATCATCCTAGTTTTATGTTCACTTTGCTTGCTGGTATGGATTTGAACATGTCATGGCCTACATCAATTCTTATTCCTTGCCTTCCGAAATGTATCAGAAGACCACATCAAGATGTCCCAGTTTTCACTTGTTTTCACATTCATATGTCCCAGTTTTCACTTGTTTTCACATTCATATGTCCCAGTTTTCACTTGCTTTCTGTGACTGGATGCCCTTCCTAACACCAACTACTTATTACATTCCAATTATTATATTCCATTTATTCTTTATAGAAACCTATGTGTAGACAGGCAGACAGACAGACAGACATGTTAAATTTACCCTCTTCTCCTTACGCCGACAACATGAAGAACATCCTTAAATCAATTTTCAACTCCCACTGAGGTGTCACTAGAGGTACCTGCTTGACTTGACCAGTGCTCAGCTGTTGATTCATTGTCTGCAAAGTCAAACCTCAGCAGCAGAATTTGAACTCAAAGCATAAAGAACCAGACGAAATTCTGCCAAGCATTTCGTTTGATGTGCTAGCAATTCTGCCATTTCACTGCCTTTTTAATACTAACACTCTTGGTAGAGGCATAAGACCAGAAATTTTGAGGGAGAGAGGGAGTAGTCAATATCATTGACCTTAATACTTTGCGTTTTCTCCTTCAAGGGTCAAATACCAGCAAAGTTAACCTTAGCAGGATTTGAACTTGGAATGTAAAGAGCTGGAACCAATACAGTAAAACATTTTTTCCCCACGCTCTAATTATTCTGCCAACTCATCATCTTATAATTGTTTCTATTCTAGGCTCAAGGCCAACGATTTTGGGGTGGGTGTAGTTGATTATATTCATTATCATCATCATCATTTAACATTTAATATACATCTGGAAGATCCTGGAAGGACTTGTCCCAAACTTTGGCATTGAGAGTTACACAAATACTAGAACTGGGCGCCACTGCATAGTGCCAAGGACTCCAAATTTGCCATCAAGGTGTAGGACAAGACACTGCAATAGCCTGGGCTTCAGAGGTCCACAGCTCTTCAATATCCTCCCGAAGGACCTGAGAGACCTGCATGGGGTGGATGCAGATGTCTTCAAAATAAAGCTGGACCTCTTCCTGTCAAGTGTCTCAGATGAACCAACTTCACGGCAGGAGGTGCAGATGAGAGCAGCTGCATCAAACTCTCTCATGCACCAAATGTCAATTGCTAAAAAGCATTCGTGAAGTAAAATCATGTAGCAACACCAAATGGCAGTGCCCCAGCATGGCCACAGCTCGTGAGCTGAAATTAGATGAAATGAGATGAAAAAAAATTATCTGTTTCTATTCTGACGTAAGTTGGACAGCTTAACAGGAGCTGGCAAGGCCAAGGTCCACACTGGATTCCATAGCCTGTTTTGGCTCGGTTTCTACAACTAGATGGTCTTCCTAATACCAACCACTTTACAGAGTGTACTGGGTGTTTTTTACATGGTACCTTGGTTTTTGGATATCAGTTCAGTTGTGGTGGGCAGGTCTTCTTGAGTACAGCGACACACCACATATCTCAGTCTTCTGTCATCTCCTTCATAAGCCTCAGCGTTTCGAGAACGGCCTTCAATTCTTCATCCCAATGTCTTCCTGGATTTCCCTCTTCAATAACTTCCCTCCATTCTAAGTGATTGACACTCCTTTATGCATTAACTCAAGTACTTGAATGGTACTTCTTTTTAATGACCTCGTAGAAATGAAAGCAGTTCTGGCCTCAACAGGATTTGGATTCAGAATTTAAGGAGAGCCAAAACAAATACCAAAAGGCACTTTGTCAAACACTCCAATGATTCTGACACAAGGCCAAACATTTCTTGGAAGGAATCACACTCATTTGAATCAGTCCTCGTGTAATGATGTTCTTTATCATCCTCAGAGCAAATGTAAAATCAGACCTCTTAGGATTTGACCCCTCAAAGGAACATAACTAAATACAATAGGGTAGCTTGAAACTCACTTTGCCAATTCTCCTATCTATTGTGTTCTCAGTATGATGGTATTAACCAGACTATTGGATATTGTTTAAATCACTCGTTGCAATGCACTTTGTCTGGTTTTAACCTTTGAATGATACTACCCTGCTGGCTAGGTGGGCAAGCCAACATTCCCCATTGTTTGGAAGATTAATCTGTTATAAAGTTATTCATTTTGATAGTAACTTGTCTAAGACTCTCTTTTACTTGTTTCAATCATTTGACTGTGGCCATGCTGGAGCACTGTCTTTAGTCGAGCAAATTGACCCAGGACTTATTCTTTGTAAGCCTATTAGTTATTCTATCGGTCTCTTTTGCTGAACCGCTAAGTTACGGGGACGTAAACACACCAGCATCGGTTGTCAAGCGATGTTGGGGGGGAGGGACAAACATGTTCACACATATACATATATATATAGATACATAGATACGACGGGCTTCTTTCAGTTTCCGTCTACCAAATCCACTCACAAGGCTTTGGTCGGCCTGAGGCTATAGTAGAAGACACTTGTCCAAGGTGCCACACAGTGGGACTGAACCCAGAACCATGTGGTTGGTAAGCAAGCTACTTACCACACAGCCACTCCTGCGTCTACAAAGACTGTCTCTAGTTCTATGATATAAGCTTCTTGTTTTAAAGTGATCTAACTTAAACCCTTTCATTTGAATTTCATGTGAATTTATGTTCCAAACAACCAGCTAAATTCTTTGTTATTTTAAAAATCAATTGAAACAAAGGTTCTATGTTTCAACAGAAATATGGTAGCAAAAGAGCTGAAGGGGAAAGAATTTTGTAACTGATAAATCCTTACAAATAACCAAGAACTTTAATGATTCAACTTCCAGGAACCATCACTTTGTTACCCACAATGAGGGCTGAGTATGTATGGTGCTTCTGTCTTGCAGTGCAGAGCAGCACAGGCAGGCTGATTACATATATAACACATTCTTGGTCTCTAAGTTTAGTTAATTTACTTGTACTATTTGGCTACATTCATCTACCTGTTACAGATCATACTTGAAAAATATTTCCCTTTTTATTTTAATAATTGCTATGAATGTAAGATCTTGTAACTTACATGAAGAGCATTTGTCATTTCAGTCAATAAATAGGAAGGAAAGTAATTAAATTATATTAAGAGTGCAAAGTTTAGAAAAGCTTTATTCAACACAATCATCCCACTCCCAAATTTGCCATCACCCCTTCCTTTTTCATTCATATGTTGTGAGGAGAAAGACAAGTGTATTATTATAGAAGACTAGCAGTATCGCCCGGCATTGCTCGGGTTTGTTTCGACCCTTTAGAATTGGAATTTTTGAAAAGTAAAAATTTCACATTATGTAGCTTGTTATTCTCTCTAAGTGAACATTTTTCTGGTTGAAATACACTGAAAAATGATGACCCAGCAGTCAAAAAATCGTAAAACATAGGGATTTTCATAGAAAAAAAGCACCTTTTTGATGTAAATAATTTTTGGTATTAACATGGTCCGATTTGAATTTTTTCTTCTATGGAAGGAAGAGCAAGCCTTCTTCTATCATACTCTCAATTTTGGTCAACTTGCGCTGCAGGGTCTCGGAGGAGATAGTGTTAGTTGAAGGCTACCAAACCTGCCATATACAGACAACTTCAGCTTTATATATATAGAGAGATTTTGGCCCAAACAAGCCCTAACCTTGAACTAAAACATTTTAGCAAGCAGTAAAGCATAAATGTTTCCTAAGTTGTTAAATCTTGTGCAGCATTGTAAATATGCATGACCAGCTATACTCATATGATTGACAGTCAAGTAACTCATCAAGATTAGGGATTTGAGATACTTTCTTTACTAAGCAAAGCCACTATTTTATTTTTCTATTGTGTGGTAAGTAGCTTGCTTACCAACCACATGGTTCTGGGTTCATTCCTACTGCGTGGCACGTTGGCCAAGTGTCTTCTACTATAGCCTTGTGCCAACCAAAGCCTTGTGAGTGGATTTGGTAGACAGAAACTGAAGGAAGCCCATCATATATATGTATGTGTCTTGTGTTTGTCCGCCCCCAACATCGCTTGACAACCGCTGTTGGTGTGTTTACATCCCCGTAACTTAGCGGTTCGGCAAAAGTCTCTGATAGAATAAGTACTAGGCTTACAAAGAATAAATCCTAGGGTCGATTTGTTCGATTAAAAGCGGTGATCCAGCATGGCCGCAGTCAAATGACTGAAACAAGTAAAAGAGTAAACTATTGATAGAAACTATAAATTGTGTTTTTGACAGCTATTGCAACACTTGAGATTGTTGCATTCATATGCTCTTCTCTAGTACAATTGGATCTTGTGTCGAATGCTTCTCTGTTGTAGTTAGGCTACGCTTTAACTAACAGAGGCCCCTGTTGTCTTTATATTTGCCAATTAGGTTCTGTAGATCCAGGATTATGTCACTGAGCAAAGCAACTGGCAAGCTTCAGGACATGGAAAATGATTATGCGAGAAAGCAAGCTTAGAGCATCCCATCTCCTATAAGAAAAAAGCTTATTTGGAAAACTTTGAGTAATGGTAATGATTGTTTTTGTTGAATATGTGTTGAATATTTATTTTAGAGATGACATAATTTGCTAGTGTTACAATGAGCAATAAAAAAAAAATCCTCCCTCCCCAAAATCTGGCTTTTGTTAGGGAATAATATAAAATATTAATGGTGTTATTCATCAGATGAATCAAATATTCGCTGGTTACAAAAATTAGCTCTTTGTTTCAGAACTGAAGCTGCCGTTATGTTTGTGTGTGTGTGTGTATTTATAATTTCCATCTATGTTTGTAATACAGGGGTAGAATCACATGGACACTCATTTTGGGGGAATTTTCATATAATAATGTAATGAAGGCTGAGGTGGGGGGGGGTACAGTAATGAAGTATGCCAGTGATATCTTATCACAGCTGTGCATCCAGTTCATGTGATTGATTGGAGAGATAGGGGGAGCCAAAGCAGTTCTTTATTGCAGTAATTATATAATTATGCACTGCTAATATATATATATATATATATATATATGTATTGGTATACATATTTGTATGTATGTACGTATTTATAAATATTCATTCCATTTCCTGTTCCAAATTATTCTAATTTAGATGTATCATTGGCAGAAAAAAAAGAAGTGTTGGTTGTCCTTACTTTCTCTTTATTTAGCAATGTTGTTTGTAGTTGAACTTAAAGAATCTTGATAAATTAAGTTCTCATTAACTGACTGCAAAATTGGGCTGACCTTTCTTGGTGAAAGCCCTGGTATTTTAATAAACCCTCCTAAATAATAAGTCGCAGTTTACAGCCTGAAGCTTCTCCAGCAGATCTTTCAGGTTCCTACACCAAATTTCAGTTTTAGGCTGAAGTTCACGAAAGACACTGTTAAATAACAAGGTGCAAAGGCTTTCAAAATAAAATTTCCAATTATAAGCTATTCACCAATGAAATATGTTACTTCTTCATTTTGGTGACTCAAAACTGAAATGTTACAGAGTGGAGGCTGCTTTCATTGCGTCACAAGCAAACAAGCAGCGAAAAGAAAAAGGAAAAGCATGGAGAACAGCTGTTATTGCTTTGTAGGTTCAACAACAACATCTGTATTCCATGCTGGCATGGGTTTGACTGGTTTGGCAGGATCTGACCCATCAGAGGAGTGTGTTGAGCTCCAGTGTCTGTTTTACCATGGGGTTTTGTGGCTGGATGCTCTTCCTAACATCAACCACTTTACAAATGTACATGGTGTTTTCTTCTATCATTGGCACTAGTGAGGTCACCAAGTAAGTTGTCTTTCGAAACACTGTAGTACAGCTGAAAACTTTGTTGCTATTAAAGCTCCAATTAGAATCCACAATCCAAGACATTCAATCTATAGCTATCCTGTGATTTTTTTTTAATGGTAGGTTGTGATTTGAAGGAGATTCGGCTGTTGTATCTAGCATGTTGAATGACCCATTAGAGACATGTTCATTACTTCAACCGAAAACTTTGTCTCCACATGGTGCATTCTGTGCAGTTCAGCCTGATGGACTAAATTTATTCCCTTCCTCATATTAGCATTCATAGAAAGATTTACTGTGTTCTTGTGTAACTGATGAACAGTACCCTTTTGTTTGGTATTTTCTGTTGGGTAGATTCAGTTATTTATAAAGGTCTTTGCTAACACTGTTGGCAGTATACAAGCTGTTGACCTTCGGTTCATGAGCCATTCTGTTCACATGGTCAGCTATTACTTTCTGTTTGACTATATACAGTATCAATGAATTCCTTGGTATCATAACAGTGTGTACATTATTGATAACACATTTGTGAAGACACAAATGTAGAACAACATTCATTTAGTCTTGGAGAAGAATTTCTCTTTAGTCATGCTCCAGATAATGTCGGCCAACAGACACCAGTGTTTCAGTATAATTTTTGCCTTCTCAGTGCCAAACACAACCCAAGTCGTCTGAAGCTAGTTAGAAATATCTGTACCTATATGAAGATTGCAAAAGGCGATGACCTGGCAGAAACATTAGCACGCCGGGTGAAATGCTTAGCAGTATTTCGTCTGCCGTTACGTTCTGAGTTCAAATTCCGCCAAGGTCGACTTTGCCTTTCATCCTTTCAGGGTCGATTAAATAAGTACCAGTTACGCACTGGGGTCGATGTAATCGACTTAATCCATTTGTCCTCTCTGTGTTTAGCCCCTTGTGGGTAATAAAGAAATAGGTATTTCGTCTGCTGTTACGTTCTGAGTTCAAATTCCACCAAGGTTGACTTTACCTTTCATCCTTTTGAGGTTGATAAATTAAGTACCAGTTACGCACTGGGGTCAATGTACTCGACTTAATCCCTTTTTCTGTCCTTGTTTGTTCCCTCTATGTTTAGCCCCTTGTGGGTAGTAAAGAAATATATATGAAGATTGCAAACAAAACATTTGCTGATGTGTGCAGAAGTGTGCCAGGCTGCAATTCATTTATTATATATACCTGAAGCTGCAGAGATCAAAATAATGATGTGTACATCATTTAGAGCACATTTCTGTACACTTTATTTTGATCTCAGCTGTCAAATGTGTACACTGACTTAGTATTAATTTCTCTCCCACAAATATTTTTTCGTATCAGTTTACTACTTATTTAGTCCTGGATCAAACTGACTTAGCATCAAAAACAGTCTAGCCTTGACCATCCCATTTTTTTTTATTGTGTGTTTTCTCTTTTAAGATGAAGAGATGTGATTTGAGGAAGATTTAGCTGCTATTTCTCACAGGTCAAGTAATAATATAGTCTCCTTTAAAAGTATTGTAGTGATAGTATACATAACTCTGCTGCTGTTGGACAGCCTTGGTTCTAGTTTCAACTGAAAGATAATAAATCCAACCACTGAGCCTTTTAGCATATCCAGTGCTTTTGTCAATGAGTTGCACCTCTCTGTTACTTAATTTACTGGTGTCACTCAGTTTTTATGCACATTTCTTTATAGTAAGTACTGGCAAAGAAGACCGCATGTCTGCTGATGAAAAGTAAGAAGGCAGAAACAATTGAAGTTATCTACCTTCCCTGCTCAAAAGTATGTTATCTAACATACGCAGGAGGGGGCTGTGTGGTAAGTAGCTTGCTTACCAACCACATGGTCCCGGGTTCAGTCCCACTGCGTGGCACCTTGGGCAAGTGTATTCTACTATAGCCTTGGACCAACCAAAGCCTTGTGAGTGGATTTGGTAGACAGAAACTGGAAGAAACCCATCGTATATATATATATATATATATATATATATATGTATGTATGTTTGTGTGTCTGTTTGTTCCCCCAGCATCACTTGACAACCGATGCTGGTGTGTTTACGTCCCCATAACTTAGTGGTTCAGCAAAAGAGACTGACAGAATAAGTACTAGGCTTACAAAGAATAAGCTCTGGAGGTCAATTTGCTCAAATGGCTGCAGTCAAATGACTGCAACAAGTAAGAGAGTAACATATAATATGCTTCTGTAACCCTATTGTGGTTTTGCTACTGTTGAAAAACATTTGAAATGTTCAAACCCACCAAGATGCAACCTGTTGACCCAGAAACCTGAAAATAAGTACCAGCCTTACAAAAATAACCACTTAGGTCGGTTTGTTTGACTAAAATTCTTCAAGGCTGTCCCCAGGTATTTACACAAACACATTCACAAATGGCTTCTGCATACTTTCTGTCTACCAAGGTTCACTACTTATACATTAAAATATACAAGGATAACTGTGTGTAACATTAAAGACATATTTTTAATGAAATATTATAATGCATTACTAATTTAAAACCTGTTTTTATATTTTGTTATTCAAATTGTCAACTGTGAGTTGCATGCTTTGACTTATGCTTGAGTGATTTTGAAGACATGACCAATAATTCGAGGCTGTTATAAAGTTTCAATTTCCGTATTCTATTAAAAAGCAGAATGGATGAACTCTTGACAAGATACAACAGTTGACAGATGATGTATGAGGTTGTTGCTCTTTTAGAAAGTCAGCAACTATCTTATAGCATAATTTTATATTGATGACCAGCTTAACATCTGACAGATCCTTTTGAACTCGTTCTACATTAATCGTTTTGCATTCACTGCAGTGTAATTTGCTTATTGCATAAGGAGAAAACTGTTTTTACCAAGAGAAACAGTTCTTCACCTAATTTTCATCAAAATTCTATCACTTGGCCCACCTTATCTCTAACACTTTTGTTTTCCTAATTGTTAACAAGTCATCTGAATAATCCATAGCTTTCAGTTTAGGGTTACTTTGCTGTTACCGCAAAAGCTCTCTACTCAGTCTATTTACTTAAAACCCTCTCTCTCCGTGGAACATCATCATCATCGTTTAACGTCCGCTTTCTATGCTAGCATGGGTTGGACGATTTGACTGAGGTCTGGCGAACCAGATGGCTGCACCAGGCTCCAATCTTGATCTGGCAGAGTTTCTACAGCTGGATGCCCTTCCTAACGCCAACCACTCTGAGAGTGTAGTGGGTGCTTTTATGTGCCGCTGGCATGAGGGCCAGTCAAGCGGTACTGGCAATGGCCACGCTCAAATGGTGTTTTTTTATGTGCCACCTGCACAAGAGCCAGTCAAGTGGCACTGGTAATGGCCATGTTCAAATGTTTTTTTTTTATGTGCCTGATTTTCCTATGTTATTCTTAACTCTGAGCTGTCTTTTTGTTTCCTAGGTCTTGTTGGTTTTGAATTGTTGTTGATGCTTCTGTGATTTTGCTTTTATCTAGGTAGGGGTGCTGGCCCAATGCAAAACCCAGTTTTGCCTCTGGTAAGAGGTGGTCCATATTGATCTGGCTGCTATCTTTGACCTGTCCAGCATGGGAGGCTCTACCAGGATCTTGCACTCTACTGGCCTGGTTCTCAGGGTCATTGAGATACACAAGCAACCACTTTGCCACAAGAACTGGACATTGTGGTGGTTTTCTCAGTTTACTATAATTCTTACATAGTCTTGCTATCATTAAAAGGTAACTTGCATGATGCTCGTTGATTGCGACCATTACTACCAACCAACATTTTGTTTTGCTCTGATAACTTTGACTCTTCAGGAAAAAAATTTGTTTATCTTACTCTTTACTCTTTTACTTGTTTCAGTAATTTGACTGTGGCCATGCTGGAACACCACTTTTAGTTGAGCAAATCGACCACTGGACTTATTCTTTGTAAGCCTAGTACTTATTCTATCGGTCTCTTTTGCTGAACCGCTAAGTTACGGAGATGTAAACACACCAGCATTGGTTGTCAAGCGATGTTGGGGAGGGACAAACCCAGACACACAAACATATATACACACATGCACACACACATATATACATACATATATACGACGAGCTTGTTTCAGTTTCCGTCTACCAAATCCACCTACAAGGCTTTGGTCGGCCCAAGGCTATAGTAGAAGACACTTGCCTAAGGTGCCATGCAGTGGGACTGAACCCGGAACCATGTGGTTGGTAAGCTAGCTACATACCTCACAGCCTCTCTTGTGCCTATATCTTAATTATTTTTTAATTTCTTGCAACCTTCTCTTTATGTCTCTGTTAGTGGTTTACAAATGAAGAGCATTAGAAGGAGGAAAATAGTTGGACTTAGCTTAACCTAAGACACTGAAACAAAAGTGGAGAGAGGCACATATTTTGGAATCCTCATTCTGTGACTCTAAGTAGTCCTAGCTAAGAATTACCTGATAGTTTGCCCATTGTCAGATTTCCACTGTTTGGACATTTTGAGGAATAATATAAACATTGCACAAGACTGCATAAGAAAGTGGAAAGATTTGGTATAAACATAATATAACAAGGAAAGGAAAGTTTTATTACTTTCTCAGTGATACCTTGTTGTAATACATACAGATTTCCTCCTGAATTTTCACTCCCGACAAGCACACCTATTCCTTTCAAACACAGTTCTCCTCAATGACATCTGCTGCTTATCTCTCATGGCCTTATCTCCTGCACCATTTTAGCTCCATATTGATGTCTGTCAGTCTTGTCTTGGTTTATCTTTGAAATTACTTGACTATTGGTTCTACTACATTATCAGTGTCTCTCTTTCCCTCTCTCTCTCTCTCGGTATAAAAATATTTCATTATGGCATGTAGAAGCTGGCCCTTGTGGTTATCTATAAACAGTACGCTACATGGATGGGGCTGGGGTAAAAATTTAAAAAAAGCATGTAGCATGGTAACACCAAGCATGACGATGTGGCCACCAAATGGTTCTGAAGGTTGCAAATGTTTAGTTGCCTAGTTACCAACATTGGTTCTCTCATGTGTTTGAGGTCATTATTTTAAATGTGTTCTGTAGCAAGATAATATAAGATTTAAGTATGTGTATACATGTGTGTGTATATATCCATATGTATTTACTCTTTTACTTGTTTCTGTCTTTTGACTGCGGCCATGCTGGAGCACCGCCTTTAGTCGAGCAAATCGACCCCGGGACTTATTCTTTGTAAGCCCAGTACTTATTCTATCGGTCTCTTTTGCCGAACCGCTAAGTGACGGGGACGTAACCACCAGCATCGGTTGTCAAACAATCCATTGAGGACAAACACAGACACACAAACATATACACACACATACATATATATACATATATACGACAGGCTTCTTTCAGTTTCCGTCTACCAAATCCACTCACAAGGCATTGGTCGGCCCGGGGCTATAGTAGAAGACAATTGCCCAAGATGCCACGCAGTGGGACTGAACCCGGAACCATGTGGTTGGTAAGCAAGCTACTTACCACACAGCCACTCCTTCGCCTATACAACTGTATAATCATGCATGCACACATAAGCTGCTCTCTCTCTCTTCATCGTCATCATCGTTTCATATCCATATTCCTTGGTGGCATGGGTTGGCCGGTTTGACTGAGGTCTGGAGAGCCAACAGCTGCACCAGGCTCCATTCTGATCAGGCAATGTTTCTATGCCTGGATGCCCCTCCCTCTCTCTCATATATATATATAACGGGAAGCTTTACGAAAATAAACAAAAGACGAAGGCAGGTGGAGTACAAACAAACAATTGTATGAGTATGGCGCTCAGGAATAGAAATATATATATATATTACTTCAAATTTAAAAAAGAAAACTATCATTCAATGTTATACAAAATCCATATTTTATATCTCTGAAGAGCAGAAGCGTTGTCTATAAATGCTTATCAATATAGAATTTCATTATAGGGACAACTCTTCTGTGAAACGATTGTAAGGTGCTTTAAATAGTTAATTCAAAACTTTTAAACTGTCATATACATTATATATTTATACTTATACATATTTACATATATTTTTATACATATTTATATTTATTTATTTATATATTTTTAATACAACAATTTTCACACGTGTATATCTTTCTGAGGAGTTTTGATATTGATTTCCTAATATTAATAATAATATTATTAAATATATATATATATATATATATATAATTTAACATCCACTTTTCAATGCTTGTATGGGTCAGGTGGAGCTTTTTGAGGTAGACATTTTATGGCCAGATGCCCTTCCTGGCATCAACCTTCACCTTTGTCCAAGCAATGTAATATTCCCCATAGTCAGACATGTATTTTACATGTTATACACACACTTCCTTAAACCTGAGGTCTTTTATACAAGGTTCACTTCTTTTTTATTTTTGTGGTTATAGGATGAGGTATTGATAATACCTGGGTAGCTTTCTCCTCTGGAACCTAGAGCTGACAGGTAAAGTGATGCATATACTATTGTGCTTCTCACATTACACAACCAAGAAACTGTTAGATGTTTCTCAACACAGTCTACTGATTAAGCATCCATTGAGCAATGTACTTTTAGGTACATTATATTTCAAAATAAGACATAGTCATTATGACTGGAAAGCATTTGAATTAAGGTGGATCTTACACGAGACAGCAGTTTAGTGGCCAATTCCATTTGATGGATTTTACTCCAACTTACACATCCACATGCTTAAGAATATATCTGTCGTTGCTGCTTAACCCTTTCGTTACCAACCCAGCTGAAACCAGCTCTTTAGTACAAACGTCTTGTTTTCATAAGTTTTGAATTGAAATCTTCCACCAAGCCTTAGTCACAATTTATGTCTCTAACACTAGCTGAATGATAACTAAGTTATTTTACTAAATTCTTTGTTATATTTAAAGTAATTGAAAGAAACACAGAGCATCTCAACAGAAATACAGTAACGAAAGGTTTAAAATATATAATAGAGAAACAATTCTTAAACCTTTTGATACCAACCCGACTGAAATCACCTTTGGCTCTGAGTACAAATGTCTTGTTTTCATAGGTTTTGAATTAAAACCTTCCACCAAACCATAGTCACAATTTATGTCCCTAACACTAGCTGAATGATAACTAAGTTATTTTACTAAATTCTTTGTTATATTTAAAATTAATTGAAAGAAACACAGAGCATCTCAAAATAAATACAGTAACGAAAGGGTTAACTCATGGTTAGAACCCTATGAAGCAAAGCTGTGACAAACGGTGTTCCACCCAGGCCCATTGTACTTTTTTAGTGGTTATCTGTTATATAAGCTATGTGCAGCAGGTAATATGTGATCATTAATTATTTGTTGTCCAGTTACAATGCTCTACAGTCATTCATTCACAGTATGATATCTGTTTTTGGGTGCGCCACCAAGAACAGTGGTTGCCTAGGAATAAATACACTGTCCAATATGTTCCCCATTTTTCGAGACAGTTGAGTGTAATTTGAAAGAAAGTTGAGTTCTTTGTTGTAGCTACAGCTATAGTAGTTCCCTCATTACCCATTTGGATTCATACATTCTTCAATACTCTCATGCTGGTGGCACGTACAAAGCACCATCCGAATGTGGCCAATGCCAGTGTCCCCTGACTGGCCCCCGTGTTGGTGGCACATAAAAAGCACCATCCGAATGTGGCCAATGCCAGTATCCCCTGACCGGCCCCCATGCTGGTGGCACATAAAAAGCACCATCCGAATATGGCCAATGCCAGTATCCCCTGACTGGCCCCCATGCTGGTGGCACATAAAAAGCACCATCTGACCATGATCAATGCCAGGCCTGCATGACTGGCTCTTTTGCTGGTGGTACGTAAAAAGCACTCGCTACACTCTCAGACTGGTTGGCATTAGGAAGGACATCCAGCTGTAGAAACATTGCCAGATCAAGATTGGAGCCTGGTGCAGCCACTGGCTCTCCAGACCTCAGTCAAATCGTCCAACCCATGCCCGCATGGAAAACGGACGTTAAACGATGATGTGTTCAAGTTTTTCATGCTTTCATGGATCAGAAGAATACATTATTGTTTTACAGTCGGATGTCCTTCCTGATATTAACTCTAACCTGCCAGAGAGAAAGCTGGAATGCATACAAGTCAATCTTTCTACTGCTCGAACAACTTAGCCATTGTGCTGCATGTGAATCTACATGACACTAGGATATAGATTTAATGTAGTTGTGTATGTGTGAGTATATATATATATATATATATATATATATAAAATCAAAATGAGGGTGAAAAATTGGATATTAATTTGATAACATCAATTTTTACACCAGTGGTCTAGCATATAAAAAAACTGAGATTCAGTAAATAGTATTTCATACATAAATATAAGAGGGAATTTTTTTAACCACTATGTGGAAACCCTAGGATAAGGGTTTCCACATAGTGGTTAAAAAATTCCCTCTTATATTTATGTATGAAATATATATATATATATATATATATATGGCACGTAAAAAGCACCATCCGTTCGTGGCCGTTTGCCAGCTCTGTCTGGCACCTGTGCGGGTGGCACGTAAAAAGCACCTACTACACTCACGGAGTGGTTGGCGTTAGGAAGGGCATCCAGCCGTAGAAACACTGCCAGATCTGACTGGGCCTGATGAAGCCTTCCGGCTTCACAGACCCCAGTTGAACCGTCCAACCCATGCTAGCATGGAAAACGGACGCTAAACGATGATGATGATCATCATGATATATGAGTACAATGATTTTTGTGAATATATTATTTTGTAGAATATTTTCTTTTTGTTTCTGTGAACAGTCACATGATTTTCATGGTCCAATAAAATTTGTATAACAATGCGGAAGATGTCGGCAACCAATATTTTCAATGTGGTGTTGGAATGCATGTGAACATGTGCAAAATGACTTGCCGTATGCTAATAATAGCATCAAACACTGGCGCAACACATTTTAACAAGTGTGTTGTCATTACTTATCTTTCATTACGTAGACCTGTGAACGAAATTTAATGTGAGCAAAGTGTAAACGAAGTATTTGTTGCACAACTACCTGCTGTTCTTGATGGCCCACCAAAAAACAGATATCATACTGTGAGCGAATGACTAATGGATTGTAATTGGATATCAAATAATTAACGATCACGTATTACTTGCTTACATGAAGCTGATACAGGTAGAAGCTTTTAAAATTTTCTCCACGTTCTTTAAAATAAATTTTTTTTGTGGAGGGAAATTATATTTTTTATTCCACATCTAAAATTGGTCTACAACATCATCATCATCATTTGATATCCGCTTTCCATGCTAGCATGTGTTGGACGATTTTGACTGAGGGCCAGATGGCTGCATCAGGCTCCAATCTTGATCTGGCAGAGTTTCTACAGCTGGATGCCCTTCCTAACGCCAACCACTCCGAGAGTGTAGTGGGTGCTTTTTATGTGCCACCAGCACGGGGGCCAGTCAGGCGGTACTGGCAACGACCTCGCTCTAATTTTTATACACATGCCACCGGCACAGTTGCTTGTAAGGTGATGTTGGTAACGATCACACTCAAATGGTGCTCTTTTAAGTGCCGCGGGCACAGAAGCCAGTTGGCTGCACTGGCAACAATCATGCTTGATGGTGCTCTTGGCACCCTACTAGCACGGGCACAAGTGCCAGTAAGGCGACGCTGATAACAATCACACTCGAATGGTGCCTTTTGCAAAAGCATTCCATGAAAAGTCATTAAGTTCTTTAGTAATAAGCCATGCTGAAATATGTGTTAACGATAGTAAATATGTGTATGTGAAATGTGTATTTATGTTTGTTCATTTAATGTTAATTATAACCTGAAATTGTTCAGATAACTTGTAGGTGGAATCTGATTGACAGAAATTCTGCAGAAGCCCATCTATGTGTAAACTTTTTCATCAGTCTAACCTCATCAATAAGAAATGGTAATTTTGAACAAAGTCCCTTGAAATATTTGTTCTGCACCTAGTTACTGACATTCGCTTTTCATCCCCGCACTACCCTCAGTGATTGACCTACTGGGAACCTGTGACCCGCAATGCTATGCTGTTCACCAGTACACAGATTGAGAGGATAACTTACAAACAATAACAGAAACTCATATCTGTTGTCTTCTTCAGACTGGAAATGTTGTTGAGAATTTAGAAGACTTTCTACAATTCCCATTGATCAGTTTATTTTTTGTTGTTGTTTTTCTGTTACCAAACCAATAATTAATTTTTATTTAGCATCACTTGTAGTACAAAACCATTTCTTAACCTCATATCTGAAAGAAATCCAGTAACCATTGCCAACTATAAATCACAGTCTTTCAACATGTTGTTAAAAAAAATATAATTTGCATTTCTAATTTGAAATAGGTCAGATAAGTGCAATTTGTGAGATTTATCTAAATATTTCTTTTTATTTATAGCTAATGTAATTAACTATTACATTAAACCTATTTCTATTATTTTGATATAATTGATAGCAGTTTTTTGTGGGGTGGAGGGATTTTATTTTCATACTAGCTGGCCCTGTGCCATCAATAATGATGGCTAATTGTAGTATTTTATATACAAATAAGGTACAAAATAATCACACATACAAACATTCACATAGGCGCAGGAGTGGCTGTGTGGTAAGTAGCTTGCTAACCAACCACATGGTTCGGGTTCAGTCCCACTGCGTGGCATCTTGGGCAAGTGTCTTCTGCTATAGCCCCGGGCCGACCAATGCCTTGTGAGTGGATTTGGTAGACGGAAACTGAAAGAAGCCTGTCGTATATATGTATATATATATATGTGTATGTGTGTGTGTGTTTGTCCCCCTAGCATTGCTTGACAACCGATGCTGGTGTGTTTACGTCCCCGTACCACTTAGCGGTTTGGCAAAAGAGACCGACAGAATAAGTACTGGGCTTACAAAGAATAAGTCCTGGGGTCGATTTGCTCGACTAAAGGCAGTGCTCCAGCATGGCCGCAGTCAAATGACTGAAACAAGTAAAAGAGTATACTTCCCTTGTACATGCACACACATACACATATATACTCACACAGAGTTGAAATGCTGTTTGATTTTTCTTTTCGGCGTTGAATGTTTACCATCCACTCCCTTTTGCATATATACATATACACATGCAAAGTTGAAATGTTGTTTGACTTTTTTTTTCACAGTAGAACTTCGGTCATCCCACTCCCAAATTTGCCATCACCCCTTCCTTCCTTATTCATCTATCACCCCTTCCTTTTCCATATGTTGTGAGGAGAAAGACAAGAGTATTATTATAGAAGAATAGCAGTATCGCCCGGTGTTGCTCAGGTTTGTTTCGACCCTTTAGAACTGGAATTTTTGAAAAGTAAAAATTTTGCATTATGTAGCTTGTTATTCTCCTTTAAGTGAACATTTTTCTGGTTGAAATACACCGAAAATTGGTGACACAGCAGTCAAAAAATCGTAAAAAATAGGGATTTTCATAGAAAAAAAGCACCTTTTTGATGTAAATAATTTTTGCTGTTAACATGGTCCGATTTGAATTTTTTCTTGTACGGAAAGAAGAGCAAGCCTTCTTCTATCGTACTCTCGATTTTGGTCAA
>NC_043007.1:12619882-12819882 GCF_006345805.1 Octopus sinensis
GGTCGATATAATCGACTTAATCTGTTTGTCTGTTCTTGTTTGTCCCCTCTGTGTGTAGTCCCTTGTGGGCAGTAAAAAAATAAGAAATAAGTAAGAGAAGAGATTACTGCATCAGGGATTGTTTGAGTAGAAGACGTACAAGGCTTTATGATCTGAGTTCAAATCCTGCCCAGGTTAACTTTGGTTTTCTCCTTACAAAATTTGATAAAATATATCCTAAGCAAATTCCTGGGGTCAATTTTTAATTAACTAATATACTTGAAGGCTGTGTCACAGAATGGTTGTGAAAATAATGAAAGAATGAAATCTGTAGTTTAAAATATCACCACTGCCATCACACATCAAAGCATTCAGAATCACCTGGTAAAAATTCAATTAAACTATGTGTTATATTACTTCCTATCTCTGAAATGCCTTTACGTGCTTCATACATCTTGAGTTTGTGAGAAAACTTATGATTAATTCATATTTTAGAATAAATTTAACATTACTGTCACAATTTAGTAGTAGGTCTGCTTTCTTTTCTTTTTAATTTATTTTAATAATTTTATCAAAAGCTTTTCATTAACCAAGTCTTAGTTTTCCTGACTAATTCGGTAATTGAATCCTTTACATGCTTGCATTCCTCTTTGCTTGCTTGGCTAACTTCATGGAATTTTACTATTCAGGAAATATGTCCTATTTGTAAAGAAACCAAAATTAAGCTTATATTTATTCAGTTGTTTAAGGCTAAGAAAATTATTTTCATTGAAAAAAATTCCCCCTTTTTTTTTTTGTAAATTTAAAGTATACTTGCAGTATTGCCCGGTGTTGCTTGGGTTTGTCTCGACCCTTTAGAATTGGAATTTTTGTAAAGTAAAAATTTTGCATTATGTAGCTTGTTATTCTCTTTAAATGAACATTTTTCTGGTTGAAATACACCGAAAAATGGTGACACAGCAGTCAAAAAATCGTAAAAAATAGGGATTTTTCATACAAATAAAGCACCTTCTTGATGTAAATACTGTTTGGTGTTAACATGGTCCGATTTGAATTTTTTCTTTTACGGAAGTAAGAGCAAGTCTTCTATCATACTCTCAATTTTAGTCAACTTGTGTCGCAGGGTCTCGCAGGAGATAGTGTTAGTTGAAGGCTACCAAACCTGCCATACACAGACAACTTCAGCTTTATATATAGAGAGATTTAAAAGAAAATTTCCCTTTAAGACATTGTAAATCCTTTGTTTTTAGTAAAAAATTTACTATGGCTGCTTTGAAATACAAAACTTTCAGTACACTCCTTGTACAACAACCTCCTTTGTATGCTAACGAAAATCAATTTGTTATTAGTATGAACTGAATATTATTTAGGAGGTAGGGCTTTTAATCACTGAACTAGATTATTGTTTTCAGTAACAACATTGATTTAATCTTGTGGTTATCGGATATCAATGCAGTATTTTGTTTATCATTAACATACAAGTAACATATCTTATAATAAACTAGTATCTGTACTATTGTAGTAAGCTCCTGGAAATGCTATTTGTAGTGCAGTTTTGATCGCTGACTGTTGTTGCTTCACACTTAACCAGCTCTGAATATCTTTCATTCTGATTGCAAAACCAAAGGCCTAGTCTTCAGCAATACAATACTCCTTCATTTTTATTTGTTTCATATGGACATCCCTCACATTGCAGAACTATTATGCTCCTGGAAATTTTGCTATGATATGGATGGAGTTCCATAATGTGAAACTTATTTTTCTTTTGACTTCCATGTTAAATGGCAGTCATCATCATCATCATTGTTTAACGTCCACTTTCCATGCTAGCATGGGTTGGATGATTTGACTTGAGGTCTGGCAAACCAGATGGCTGCACCGGACTCCAATCTGATCTGGCAGAGTTTCTACAGCTGGATCCCCTTCCTAATGCCAACCACTCCGAGAGTGTAGCGGGTGCTTTTACGTGCCACTGGCACGGGGCCAGTCAGGCGGTACTGGCAATGACCTCGCTCGAATCTTTTACACATGCCACCGGCACAAGTGCCAGTAAGGCGATGCTGGTAACAATCACGCTCGAATGGTGTCTTTTACGTGCCACCTGCACGGAGGCCAGATAGCCGCTCTGGCAACGATCACGCTCGGATGGTGCTCTTTAAGGTGACGCTGGTAATGATCATGCTTGAATGGTGTATTTTACATGCCACCTGCACGGAGGCCAGGTAGCCGCTCTGGCAATGCTCACGCTCTTTAAGGCGACGCTGGTAACGATTGCGCTTGAATGGTGCCTTTTAAGTGCCACTGGCACAGAAGCCGGTTAGCCTCTAAGCACAGGTGTGATTGTGTAATAAGAAGTTTGGGGTTCAGTTTCACTGTGGGCAAGTGTATTCTCTCAGGCCAACCAAAGCCTTGTGAGTGGATTTGGTGGTAGACAGAAACTGAAAGAAGCCCATGCTACTTTCATTCTCTTATTTCCCTCTATATTCCCTATCTCCTCCTTTTCCATAATGATTCCTTATTTCGAACCCAAACATTTCCCTCTATTTAACCATCTCACGTCATCTCTGATGAAGGGATATTCATAATATCCCAGAAACAGCTGTAAGACTATATCTCTTTCCTTATAAATGTCCTGAAAACTCCTCACAGCCTTGGCTTTATCTCTTTTTGTGTAATATATGTATATATATATGTATGTGTGTACAGTGGGATCTTTGTGGTTTTCGTCGATGTTTACAATTTTGCTCCAATTGTTTTCAAATTTGATATATGGATTAAGTTTTGTATACTAATTATGAAAATGAAATAATTTTTCCTATAAATCCATAATTAAAAAATTATTAGATTTTAAAATTTGCAAAATTTGGGTATTTTAGCCAATCAGAAGCGAGTACTTTACACATCACTGTGACGCAAAGCTGTTTTTCCATAGTAACCAAAGATGCTGTGCATGTGCACAAGGAGGTGAAGGAGATAGAAGAAAGATTATCTTCTACCATAATAATACTCTTGTGTTTTCTCCGACAATATATGAATGAGAAAGGAAGGGGTGGCAGATGAATAAGGAAGGAAGGGGTGATGTCAAACTGGTAGTGGGAGCATTTCAACTCTGTGTGAGTATGTGTGTGTGTATGTCCCCCCCCCACATCGGTTGACAACCAATACTGGTGTGTTTATGTCCCTGTAACTTAGCAGTTCAGCAAAAGAGACCAATAGAATAAGTACTAGGCATAAAAGGAATAAGTCCTGGAGTCGATTTGCTCAGTGCTCCAGCATGGCTACAGTCAAATGACCGAAACAAAAGAATAAAAGAATATATTCTATTTTATTTAATCTAAACATTGCATTGATTGTTCTTACCTGGGACTGACAAACTTTACAAAACGTGAGACAAAATAGCTCACGGCTTTTGTTTTAGCTCTTTGCATCAAGTGCTGAAATCCCACTGAGGCTGGCTCTCCTTTTTATCTTACAATGGTCAATAAAACAAACACTGGCAGAACCGTTAGCACGCCGGACGAAATGCATAGCCGTATTTCGTCTGTCGTTACGTTCCGAGTTCAAATTCCGCCGAGGTCGGCTTTACCTTTCATCTTTACGGGGTCGATAAATTAAGTACCAGTTTCCAACTGGGGTCGATGTAATCGACTTAATCCCTTTGTCTGTCCTTGTTTGTCCCCTCTATGTTTAGCTCTTTGTGGGCAGTAAAGAAATACATTTAAGCAGTGTTTATTGATACCAAGATAAATGTAATCAACTATGCTACTCCCTTTCAATTCCAGAGTCACTTCTACCATAACACACTTATAGTTAATATAGTGGTGAAAGTCAAAATGGAACATGGAAATGATTAATCCTTTCATTAACAACCCGGCTGAAACCGGTTCTGGCTCTGTAGTACAAATGTCTAGTTTTTATAAATTTTGAATTAAAATCTTCCACCAAACCTTTGTCACAATTCATGTTCCTAACACCAGCTTAATGATAACTAAGTTAGTTTACTAAATCCTTTGTTAGGTTTAAAATTAATTGAAAGAAACACGGAGCATCTCAAAATAAATACAGTAACGAAAGGGTTAATGGAAGTGGACACATAAAGATGGAAATCCTCTTATCAGCCATGGAGACCAGAATCAACATAGTTTTGGTGTGTTTAAAGTCAAAGATCTTTACATTAATTCCATGGTATAACTCCCTCGGTTGTGCCAATGATACTGAATATCACTGAAATGGTGAGCATACAATGATGAAATATGAGGGACACCAGCAGGCAACTGAAATGACAGACAGACAGACACAATATAGTAATGTAAGATATATATACATTTGTACATGTATAAGGCGGCAAGCTGGCAGAAATGTTAGCACGCCGGGCGAAATGCTTAGCAGTATTTCATCTGCCGTTACGTTCTGAGTTCAAATTCCGCCGAGGTCGACTTTGCTTTTCATCCTTTTCGGGGTCGATAAATAAAGTACTAGTTTCGCACTGGGGTCGATGTAATCGACTTAATACGCTTGTCTGTCCTTGTTTGTCCCCTCTGTGTTTAGCCCCTTGTGGGTAGTAAAGAAATATATATACATTTGTACATGTGGGTATAAAACACACACACACACACAGAGCAGTGGTGGTCCTTTGAACAGGGCAAGGAAAACACAACACTGAGTAATGGCTTGAAAGAGAAAGAAACTGTCACAAACTGAAAGAAAAGACAAGAAGTAAAGGTTGTCTGACTTCAAAGAAATTTTTAATAGCAAAGGCTGGATAGGATTGAAGAACTATTTCCCTGTCCCTCTCCCCCAATTTCCTTTTTTTTTTCTTTCTATTTACTCTCCTTGGCCTTCTTTCCCTCTTTCCCTACCCACAGCTAGCATTACCACTGAGGGCCAATCCCAAAATTCTTCTATCCTATTTTTATTGAAAATTTCATTGATGTAAAACGCCCCTTACTTGTCTTTTCCTTCTGTTTGAGACCAACAGTTTCCAATTTGTTTCTTCCACAGCTATTACTCAGTGATGTGTGTGTGTAATTATATATATATATATAATTACACACACACATACACACACATATATATATGATGAACAGGAACTGGTGTCTTGCTGTAAGGGAGATACATGGTTACCACAAGGTGTGTGTGTACATGTACGCGCATGTATGTACATTTTATAACAAGAATAGTCTGTTACCAGACAGGCTTGCGACTTACAAAAAACAGTTACTGTCTTTATAAAGTGACTGAATTTAACAATTTCTCTTTCAACAATCCATACTCTATATGATTTTCTTTTCTTTTTTTTTTTCTAAAATGAGATAATACTGCATTTTTTTATTTTTCAATCACTAAGTACATTCTTTCTACATTAAAAGTTAGTGTCTGAAAATAGCCAGTCATTACTTCCCAAGTATGCAAATTACTCCTTCAAAATTTTGTTGGTCATTCTTTTAAAATTAGTCGACGGTTTCTCAGTTTGAGAAACTGTTGCCTAATGATAGCCGATGACTCAATAACAGCGCTTAACAATATTGCTATGGCCTGTTTCAAAGATTATAATATTTGTTTTTTGTTGTTTTTGTTTAGCTGATTAGGGCTGGCATTTCATGTGTTCTTGGTAAATTTAATTCATACCATTAAGGGGTGAGTGACCTTTTGAATGTCCGCAAATCATCACCTGAAGAAATTTTCCAAAGTGATTAATAAAGTTTCTCTGATTCTAAGCTCAACACTGTATAGTGCTCCTTCAAAAGTATATTTTCTTATTCATCCCATCACCTTACTTTCACCTCTTGTTATTTCGATACTTTCACTAAAACAAGATAACATGCACAATGCTTCTGTCCCCAAAAAAGAAAAACCACACCCCAGTGTCATGCAAATGGCATCTGTGCTGGTGGCACATAAAAGCACCCATTACACTCTTGGAGTGGTTGGCATTAGGAAGAGCATCCAGCTGTAGAAAACCATGCCAAATCAGACTGGAGTGTAGTGCAGCCTTCCAGCATGCCAGACCAGTCTAACCGTCCAACCCATGCTAGCATGGAAAGCGGATGTTAAATGATGATGATGGAAAGTTTTATCACTTTAGAACTTCTCCATATGCTTCTTGAAGTCCTCTTTTTTTTTTTTTTTTACCAGGATCATCTCTTCTACATTCTGTTCATTCAAGTCTTTGCAATTTATAGATTTAATACTTTGATTCTCCATCATCATCATCATACACACATCTCACCATGTTTGCATTGGCTGGTTGGGTCTTCCCTACCACAGCATTTCACCATATGTAGGTAGTGGTGGTGCAGTAGCTACCCAGCTGAGTGAAGAGGCTTCATTGTTGTTAAAATAGGTTGGCGAGCTGGCAGACACGTTAGCGCGCTGGGCGAAATGCTTATTTCGTCTGTCGTTACGTTCCGAGTTCAAATTCCGCCGAGGTCGACCTTGCCTTTCATCCTTTGGGGGTCGATAAATAAAGTACCAGTTTCGCACTGGTGTCGATGTAATCGACTTAATCACTTTGTCTGTCCTTGTTTGTCCCCTCTATGTTTAGCCCCTTGTGGGCAATAAAGAAATATATAATACTTCTGGTGATAGGGGGCTGGCATTGGGTTACCATTAAAATAAAACTGTAATCATCACAAGGGTTTATTTCTGATCATCTTCAGTTTTATCTGTTTTGGAAATTATTGCTTATAATACCATTTTTTGATGGCATCCAAGTCAATGTAGAGTACAGTGTAAAAATGTAGTATAACACATTCAAACAGTCACACTCTTTCCAAATACTGCTGCAATTCACATGGACCTTTTGGTCCTCCAAAGACATTTTGGTGTATAAGTCAACCTACCTTTTTTGGCTGTAAATTTAGGTCTGAAAAATTTGACTTGAAAACCGAAAAATACAGTAATTAATTTAGAATTTTTAGTGAATGGTAGTGTCTTCTTGACTAATCTAAGATTTGGGTCACATCAAATTGTATGACTTACATATTAAGATCAGGTGTTTAAAATTTTCCAAATAGCTCTATAGATTTTAAATCTTAGCTGATTGCTTATTGTCGGAGTAGAAGACAGAGCTTTCAATATTTCCTACTATAAATCTACATTTTTGTTTTTTAGTTTATAATTGTTAGTTTTTCATTAATTAAGATTTAATTCATTAATTGCATTAGTAAACTTACTCAGAATGACAACCTCTAAAACAAGATTATATTTTAATTATTCAGTTTTTACTATTTTCTTTTTACTATTTTCTTTTTACTTATTTTATTGTTATTTATAATGGAGGGGGGGAATAGTATAAGTCAAATGATAGCTTGTTGTTATATAGAAATAAATACATGCACAGGAGTGGCTGTGTGGTAAGAAGCTTGCTTCCCAACCACATGGTTCCGGGTTCAGTCTCACTGCATAGCGCCTTCTACTATAACCTCGAGCCGACCAAAGCCTTGTAAGTGGATTTGGTAGATGGAAACTGAAAGAAGCCTGTTTGTGTGTATGTGTGTATTTGTGTGTCTGTGTTTGACCCCCCACCATCACTTGACAACCGATGGTGATGTGTTTACATCCCCATAACTTTGCAGTTTGGCAAAAGAGATTGATAGAGTAAGTACTAGGCTTACAAAGAATAAGACCTGGGGTCGATTTGTTCGACAAGGAATCTTTGAGAGGGGAGGAGACATTGGAGGAGGTGATCTTGTGCCAGATGATGAAAGGTTAGAGTGTGACAGAGAGGCAGAAACAGATGTCTTACTGCAGAGGAGGTACGTGGTTACCCAGCCAGGGAGGGAGAGGAAGAAAGGTAAAGAAATTGAGGCTCACTTTCGTTCATCTCCAATTTGTTTACATAATAAGCTGAGGTTACACTACACATAGGCCCATTCTTTGCCTCGGGCATATGAATGATGTGCTTATCATTATTGAAAACATAGCTGACAGTCTGGATTTTGAAGATAAACTGAAGACGAATTCAGATTTTAAAATACAAAACTAATATGTAACTATCATTTCTCTATGGACATATTGAATTCTCTAGGTATAACCTAACAACTTTGGTATCTTCTTAGTGAGTATATATACTTTAACAGTGGTAACATGATGCCAGTAAAGATAATATTTTTCATCTGAAGAATCTATTTACTTTTTATTCATAAATGACCTGCAAAAATAATCATGAGAATTAAACAAATCTTAACCTGCGATAAATGCCCTAACAAATAAACAACTGGAAATGATCCTTAAAAATATTGGTCTTTAAGGGTTGTAAGCTTTATAGTCCTTGATACATGATCTGTTTTAGGTATAGTATACCTCAGGCTATATTACAATGTCTTCTTTTTTTTCTTCTTAAGATGGGATGTGATTTCAGTGAGATATGGCTATTATTTCAGGCATATCATCATCATCATCATCGTTTAACGTCCGTTTTCCATGTTAGCATGGGTTGGACGGCTTGACTGTGGGCTGGCGAACCAGATGGCTGCACCAGGCTCCAGTCTTGATCTGGCAGTTTCTACAGCTGGATGCCCTTCCTAACGCCAACTACTCCGAGAGTGTAGTAAAGTGACCAATTAGAAGTTATTTTGTGTCTGTGTGTATTGGTTTACTAATGTTTAGAACTCTATGTAAATCCAAATTTCAGTCAGGTATTAAGCATAATTTTCCTCCGATTTTCTTCCGGTGTTATGTACATTTGAATATAGGGTAACCGTTTCCATGGTGTTCTATTTTGTGAAGATGTCTTATAGTAGCTAATATTTTAGTTTTAGCTACATACAAAACTCCTAATTTTTTGAGGTGCAGATGATATTGGTTTCCAGCTGCTATTTCATAGTAGGATTCCTACATAGTGGCAGAGGCATCTCAACATCATACCTTGACTTGCACCAATGGTTTAGCTGGATCATTTCAAATTCACAGCCAGAGCATTTGAATAACTTACAACATTATAAGACTAACATCTTTTGTGTGTGTGTGTTTGTGTAATCATTTCAGTTTACTATTTTGTGTTTCATCCCATAGTTTAGTTCCATTCCAACGAGCTAATTACAGGTCAGCAATTTGGAGCAATGCATGTATAAAGTAGTCTGTGTTTTTGTTATTATGGTAGTAAATGATAGAATCAGTAGTACTGCATAGTGTTCAAATCCAGCCAAAGTCAGTTTCGCATTTAATTTGGGATGAAGATCAATAAAATATGAATCAAGGGCCGAAGTTAGTTAAGTTAAAGCTTCTCCACCAGTCTTTAGTATTGTGCATCATTTCATTGGTAGATGTTGGTCAAAGTGACATGTGGTATTCCACTACATACCTGTACATTCTATGTATTGAATTCCATTAAAGTCAATTTACCTTTCAACCTTCTGAGATTAATAAAACAGGTATCATTCAAACTCTGCGTTTGATTTAATTGATGATGATGCTTCCCTCTAAATTTGCAGTTGCTTTGTGCATAAATTTTTACTACTACTACTACTACTACTACTACTGTAAACAGTAATGTTTTTTCTGCTTCTAGAAAAATCTATTGATCTCAAGACAATATCCATTCAAAGCTCCTTTGGTCTCCTCTGTTGCTATGTCCTCTCTTTCTTGTTTCTGTATTGATCACCTGGCACAATATTTCTCCCCTTAAAACATAATTTACTAGCATTGAAAAACTTTCAAGATAACAAATAAGCTAGCATTTATTATCTCTTCCAATGTCACATTCTTTCTGAGGTCAACCACAATGACCTTTCTTCCCTCGATAAAAAGAATAAAAACAAAAAAAGTATGTCATTACTATAAATTATTTTCTTTCATTGTATGATTTTGTAACTAATTCATTGACATGACCATTTAATAATAATCTGTGAGAAACAAAGATTTCTAAAGGATTTAATCATTGTAAAGGCAATGTTTGGTCTTACAATTGTTTTAAAGCTATAAGAAAAATGAAAAAAAAAAAAAATGGTATTGTTGATAGTAAAAGGTATCCTTTCTAATGGAGAGGAGAAGGTTTTAATCTGGTTTTGGAATCTTTGCACTATTTCAGTTAAAAGTATTAAAAGGATTTATTTCTTGTTAAATTGCTATATAACCCTTTCATATTCAAACCAGTCATATCAGGTTCAAATATTCTTCCTGTTCTGTGTTCAAACTGCACAGATCAGGCTTCTCACTAACCCTTACTATGTCAGGATCTTTTCGGTTTGAACGGCAGTTTTTTCTAGCGGTGTCATATGAAATTGTCACCCATAATTATGACCCTAGTATCGATCTATTGCATTTCAATCTATTTTAGTGTTAGGTTTAGTTACGGTTAGTTAGGGGTGGGGAGAAGGGTATCTTTTTTTCTTCACAAATGTAAATAAACCCAATCTGTTTCTTAAATGAGGGACATATTCATACGGCACAAAATGTTTTTTTACCTCAATAGACATCAGTGATTGGTTGAAATTGCAGAAATTGAAGAAAAAAAAACAACAAATATCTTACAAACTATAGAATTTTCTCAATAAAGCCAAGAGAAAAAGATGTTTTATAAACACATTCTACCAGTATACGAAGTTTAAAATTTTTTAGTTACCTAGAAATTGTTAAAAACTGCCGTTCAAACCGAAAAGATCCAGATTTATTTCTTGTTAAATTGCTATATAACCCTTTCGTATTCAAACCAGCCATATCAGGTCCAAATATTCTTCCTGTTCTCTGTTCAAACTGCACAGATCAGGCTTCTCACTAACCCTTACTATGTCATTCTAAAAACAATTGCATCTCAAAGACATGAGATAATGTATGACAAATTCAAAACAGTGTGAATAAATAAGCATTACATTTGACAGAGGGGTCTGAAAGCTGAAGGGTTAAATAATGCAAAATATATTCTGAAGATAATTATCACTTTCCAAGAATTCCAGTTCAGTTTCATTTCTCGGCTAAAATCATTTATTTTCTTTCTCTTTCATTTTTATTTGTAGTCAGTTGCACTTTCTGATTGCTTAGTATGTTGGTGGAGTACAAGTGGTTGTTGTTTGTTCCTTCTCGAGCCATGCCTGGCTCATTAGGGCCGGTTTCCTTGGTGTATAGATTCCCCACCTGGACGGGATGCCGGTCCGTCACAGGTGAGCTGCAAGATGCAGGAGGAAAGAGTGAGAGAAAGTTGTGGCGAAAGAGTCAGCAGAAGATTGTCATTACCTTCTGCCGGAGCCGCGTGGAGCATAGGTGTTTTGCTGATAAACACGCACATCACCCGGTCTGAGATTCGAACCGGCGATCCCTCGACCGCGAGTCTGCTGCTCTGACCACTAGGCCATGTACCTCCACCACAAGTGGTAGATTGGTAGAATTGATAGAGCAGCAGGTGAACTAAATGCCTTGTGTTACTTAGTAACATCTCTTTATTCTTGGAGCTCAGTTTCCACAGAGGCTGATGTAGCTTGCACACAGTGGAGGTGGGAGGGGTGACAATCATAATAAGCATAATGAATAAGCCAAAGGAGTGATGCATAATGGATATCTCTGAACCTTGTACAAGTCAAGATCCTTTCGTGGCAAAGAGCCATTTGTACCATGCGGAATTCACTGAAATGAAACACATACCGGTGTCTGCCATGCAAGTTTTATTTGGTCAAAAGCAGACCCCAGCAGGTTGCCATTGAAGTTGAACCAATGGCAATTAAGCAGTGAGTATAGCATTTGGACACATACACAAGTCCACTGCTGTTGACCAAATAAGTATTAAATGGTAATGTAATCTGTGGAAGTCGAAATCAAACTCGGTGACTGGCATCCATCGCTAGTGGAGCGCTAAGAGTACCATATGAGTGAGATCGTTGCCAGAGCAACAAGCTGGCCTTCGTGCCGATGGCACGTAAACACACCATTCGAGTGTGATCGTTACTGTGTCACCTTACTAGCAGGTGGCACATAAAATGCACCATTTGGGCGTGGCCGTTGCCAGTACCACCAAACTGGCCCTCGTGCCAGTGGCACTTAAAAGCACCCACTGCACTCTCAGAGTGGTTAGCATTAGGAAGGGCATCCAGCTGTAGAAACTCTGCCAGATCAGATTGGAGTCTGGTTCGCCAGACCTCAGTCATCGTCCAACCCATGCTAGCGTGGAAAGCGGACGTTAAATGATGATGATGATGATAAGCAATATCCAACTGTAACTATAGCCATGGGTAGAACACCTTAAGTGGTTCTAGATCTGCTCAGGCTTGACCTGTGGTCAAACATCATAATGTGGATAATGATAAAAATAAATTTCTCCGTGCCTGAGAAAGAAATCATCTGAGTAAAATAGTGTTCAAGTTGTGTCATATGTTAAATCTATCAGAAAAATTAAGTATTTCAGTTATTTATTGTACTATATTAGTTGTGTAAGTATTTTATTACTGTCGTGATAGTTCCAGTGTCGAGAAAAATTTAGCTATTGATTTAATAATGTGATTACTAAATTTCATTAATGTGAAGTTATTAACTACAAAACACTGCTATTACATTTTAAATGCCAAAGACATCTGAATATCTAAGCTTTTTTGCTTTTCAGTATACTTAATAATTATTTCTTGTTAACTCGTTAATTACTCACTCATTCTTTTTGGCTAATTATTCATTCTTTAAGATTTTTTTTTAAAGTCTGAATGTCTCACAATTTACACTGTGATTAATAACCTAAATAGTTATGAGCCAACAATGGAGCCTCTATGCAATTGCCTGGTCTGCTAGAAATAGCAACCAAATTTCCCTCAAATCACATCTTGTCATCGTTAGTAAGGAAAGGACACATTGGACAAAGTAGTTCTACATTGTCAGCTGGATGACTATTGTTGGATTGTCTATGATAAGGAGGTCAACTCAGTTATTTTTCTATTATAATTCCATTAATATCTAGGTTGATGCCAGCCCCCTGTGCCGGTGGCACGTAAAAAAGCACCCACTACACTCTCAGTGTTGGCATTAGGAAGGGCATCCAGCTGTAGAAACACTGCCAGATCAGACTGGAGCCTGGTGCAGCCTCCTGGCTTCCCAGACCCCCGTCAAACCATCCAACTCATGCCAGCATGGAAAACGGACATTAGACAATGATGATGAATATTAGGAATCAGTCCGAGTATTTGACTGCTATTTAATTTTATCAACCCTGGAAGTATGACAATCAAGGTTAGCCTTGGCAGTATTTGAACTCAGAGATGGCTGCAAATATAACCATCAGCATTTTTAATGATTCAGCCATTTCACTGCTTAAACATTTCTTTTTTGATTTTTCTTTCTCGGGTAGTTTTCTTCTATTTCTCTTCAGCTTCTCTATTATTTAAAGTGAATGCTGGAGGTTTTCTATCAGACAGTGAAAAATTACTAATAACAACAGTGTATTGGCTGAAAGTACTTCATTCAAAAATTTGTCATTAACACTTGCGTTGTGGTTTCATAACAAAACCATTTGACTGAGTAAAATACAGAATCGATGAAATTCAATGATGCACTGCACCAGCCTGGAATGTTAAATTCTTTGCTGTTTGAGACAATTGAATTTGACAAAATTTTTCTAAGGCATTGATTTGGTGGTGGTCTTAGATTGTCTGATTGAAATGCTTAACTGCATTATTTTTGATTCTCTTCCCCAGTGGTTCCCAAAATGGGTGGTACTGCCCCTTTGGGGGCAGTGGAAAGATCCGGGGTGGCAGGGCTTTGAAGAAGAGTGGGGTGATAATGGGATGGCCTAAAGGAGTCAATGGATGTGAAAAAAAAAAAGAACCACCAAATTAATGGGTTAATTAGGGTTTTATGTGTGAATTGTTGGTGATTTTTTTCTTGTATATTCTGGTTTTTTTTTCTTTGGATTAACTATATATACTCTTTACTCTTTTACTTGTTTCAGTCATTTGACTGCGGCCATGCTGGAGCACCACCTTTAATCGAGCAACTCAACCCCGGGACTTATTCTTTTGTAAGCCCAGTACTTATTCTATCGGTCTCTTTTGCCGAACCGCTAAGTGACGGGGACATAAACACACCAGCATCGGTTGTCAAGCAATGCTCGGGGACAAACACAGACACACAAACACACACACGCATACACATATATATATATATACATATATACGATGGGCTTCTTTCAGTTTCCATCTACCAAATCCACTCACAAGGCTTTGGTCGGCCCGAGGCTGTAGTAGAAGATACTTACCCAAGGTGCCACGCAGTGGGACTGAACCCGGAACCATGCGGTTGGTAGACAAGCTACTTACCACACAGCCACTCCTGCGCCTATGTGTGTGTGTGTATATATATACACACACACACACACACACACACACACATGCATGCACACACATGTATGTGCGCACTCTGACCCACACACTGCACACAAACAAACAAAAAGAACGCAGTTCAGATAATGGACAGTCAACTATTGAAAAGGTTGCAAGAGGCAATGAAAATTTTAGGAAAAATAAATGTGTGGAAACTTTACCAGTAAGTGTGTTAAATAATAAGGCATCAAAGAGAATGACTCTCCCCAGACACAAGATATATATATATATATATATATATATATATATATATATATATATATATATATATATATATATCTTTGTGTTTGTCCTTCCTCCTGCTATTTGACAACTGGTGTTGGTTTGTTTATGTCCTTGTAACTTAGCAGTTCAGCAAAAGGGACTGATAGAAGAAGTACTGGACTTAAAGCAAAAGAAGTACTGGGCCAGTTTATTTACTTAAGTAAAAGATAAAGTAGAAGATAAAAGATATCTCTGCTTAGTCTTAATATTATACTGAAATACACTTGAAACGAGCTTAGTATTTGATTGGTACTTTATTTTATCAATTGCAGACAGAACAAATGGCAAAGCTAACTTTGGCAGGATTTGAACTTGCTGTATTTAAATAGTGCAGGCATTTTGTCTGACGCTATGTGTAGCTTTTCTGTCAATCCACCCCAGTAACCCAATTGAGAGTAGATATTCTTTTGAGGCGTAGTAGTTAGCAACAGCAGGAAGAACATTCACCTGTAAAACTGCTCCAGAAATTAATAATTCAGCTTGAAAAGAATCAAGTTTGTAAGAACACTCAACTTGCAGGTTATGGAGAGATTGGATATAAAGGAATTATGTCTAAAAAAAAAAAAAATTTTTTTTCACAAAATGGGTTATTGTTTTGGCACACCCTTACTTTTGCTGTTTTTACTGGTTTCAGGATTGTGGCCTTTGAAGATATAAGTCTATCAAGTTGACTCAGTAACCCTTATCAGTTTATGTTGAAGTGTCTGGTATATGTATATTTTATCAGTCTTTTTCTTTCTCTTTTATCAAACCACTTATTTATGAGAGGGTAGCATGAACAAGTTGTCAAATAATGACACAGACACAGACACAGCTGATGATACATACTCACTATAGGGTTTCACACAATCTCCGTTTGCCGAATTCACTCAAGGTCTGGGATTATAGTTGAAAACACAGAGGGCTCAACATTGAGGCTGAACCCAAAACCACATGGTTTTAAAACTAACTTTGTAACCACACACCCAATAATTCTTTTTTGCTTTAACAAAGTGAAGTTGTAAGGTACTGCGCGAGTGGAAATATATATGAAAGAAGGTTTGAAAATGCAATTTTGAAAGGTGTTTATTCACTTGACCGATTTCACTTTTTTAGAAAAAGATTGTCAATAGTAAAATGTAAAGCTTTGTATAAGCTTTGTTGTGTTAAGTACTAGTTGTCACAAAAGTATTAAAATAGATATATATCATAGAATGTATATATGTATTTTAATACTTTTGTGACAACTGGTACTTATCACAACAAAGCTTATACAAAGCTTTACATTTTACTGACAACCTTTTTTCTAAAAAAGTGAAACTAGTCAAGTGAATAAACATCTTTAAAATTGCATTTTTAAACCTTCTTTCATATATATATATATATATATATATATATATATATATATATATATATATATATATATGGCATCATGTGGTGCCATGTAGAAGCACCCAGCACACTCTGTAAAGTGGTTAGCATTAGGATAGGTATACAGCTGTAGAAACCATGCCAAATCAGACGGAAGTCTGGCACAGCTTGCCAGCTCTGGTCAAGCTGTCCAACACATACCAGCATTGACAATGGATGTTAAAGGATGATGGTGATGGTATATATATATATATATAGAGAGAGAGAGAGAGAGCCTCGGCTGACCAAAGCCTTGTGAGTGGATTTGGTAGACGGAAACTGGAAGAAGCCTGTTGTGTATGTATGTGTGTGTCTGTGTTTGTCCCCCAACATCGCTTGACAACCAATGCTGGTGTGTTTACGTCCCCATAACTTAGCAGTCCGGCAAAAAACACCGATAGAATAGGCTTACAAAGAATAAGTCCTGGAGTCAATTTGCTCAACTAAAGGTAGTGCTCCAGCATGGCCACAGTCAAATTACTAAAACAAGTAAAAGAGTATATATATCAATATATATATATATATATATATATATATCAATATACACACACACACACACACACTCATATATATATATATATATATATATATTATATATATATATACAAATTTATACATATATAAATTTATATAAATAAGGATAAGATCGTTATTTAACCCTTTCGTTACCAAACCGCCCCAAGCCGCCCGAAAAAACTTTTGGTTAATGTGACCAAACCGACCAAACCCACCCGTATTTACCTATTCATATTTAAATGAGAATATCAGAGCAAATCTTTTTAGTACATTCGTGAAAACACGTGATTATACTTCGTAAACAGTTCAGCTACAGTTTTGTACAACAATCGAAGTGTAATTTTAGTTCCGTGAATTTTGGGAGATTTTTTTCCGAAATTTGTTCCTATTGTGTTTTCAAAATTTGTAATTCTGACAAAAAATGGATACGAATTTCATTATATCAAGCAGTGAGTCAGAATTCAAAGGATTTTCTACTGAAGACCTTCATAAATCTAACTCTATGACTGAAAAAAAAAAGCACGTGGTATTTGATAATGAATCTGATGTTTCATTTTCCGAAAGTGAAAACAGTGAATCCGAGAGCTCCAACAGCGATAAAGAAAATGAATTGGCACCTGAATGGAGTGAAAATTTAAAAACTGTTTCTTTCGGTGATTTTTCTGAAGAAACTGGACCAAGTCACAGACTTTCCCAGAAGAGTAAAGCCTTAGACTATTTCTTTTTACTTTTTCGAATGAGTCTATTTGAACTCATTACGGCGGAAACGAACCGTTACGCTAAATGTAAACAAAACGAAAGAAAGGATAGTTAGTGGTTTCCCATAACCTTAAATGAAATTAAGACTATTTTGCCATAAATATTATTATGGGTATCAGAAAGTTACCCAGAATGACAAATTCTATCGTAAAATTTTGTTGTATACCCAGTTGAATATTAGCTAATAACCCATTTTCTATAGCGATGTTTGAACAAAATTTTTATAATTTTATATTTTGTTGAATTTACCTGTACTACCTGCAATTAGAGTCACTTTGTGACAAAAATTATAGCATAGAATTGGTTGAGAACATTTCATTAAATTATCTTCCAAAATTCACGTTAATATATTGATAAATAAAAAAGTTATAATTGTTTAATGAAACCAGACTAAATTTATGATTATGTTAGAAATTAATTGAAACACATAAGGGGTGTATTTTGGTCAGAAATATAGTAACGAAAGAGTTAAAAGAAGTTTGCTTGCAAACCACATGGTCCTTGGTTCAGGTTTCTGGATTGCACCTTGACCAAAGTGTCTTCTATTATAGCCCCAAACTGACCAAAACTTTGTGAGTAGATTTGGTTAACAGAAATTCAAAGAAGCCTGTCGTGTGTGTGTGTGTGTTTGTTCCTCACCACCTTTTAACATCCAGTGTTGGTTTATTTACATCTCTGTGGTTTAATTGTTCATCAAAAGAGGTCAATAGAATAAGTACCTGGGGTTGATTTGTCCAACCAAAAATTCTTCAAGACGGTGCCCCAGCATGGCCACAGTCTAGTGACTGCAACAAATAAAAGATGAATGTAAACGAAAGAGAGACTGTGAGACGTTTGTTTATTTTGTCCAGAAGAGATGTGAATGTTGGAGATTTATGGTACAGAAATAATTTGTAGGTAAGTTCAAGTAGAGAACTTATTTCTTTATAGTTATACTCTTTATATTTCTTTACTACCCACAAGGGGCTAAACACAGAGGGGGCAAACAAGAACAGACAAATGGATTAAGTCGATTATATCAACGCCAGTGAGTAACTGGTACTTATTTAATCGACTCCAAAAGGATGAAAGGCAAAGTCGACCTCGGCGGAATTTGAGCTCTGAACGTAGTGGCAGACGAAATACCTATTTCTTTATTACCCACAAAGGGCTAAACACAGAGGGGACAAACAAGGACAGACATAGGTATTAAGTCGATTACATCGACCCCAGTGCGTAACTGGTACTTAATTTATCGACCCCGAAAGGATGAAAGGCAAAGTCGACCTCAGCGGAATTTGAACTCAGAACGTAGTGGCAGACGAAATACCACTTAGCATTTCGCCCGGCGTGCTAACGTTTCTGCCAGCTCGCCGCCTTGTCCAAGTAGAGAACTGACTGGATTTTGTTTCGTGAATCTGATGTCATAGAGTTCAGATGAGCTAAGCAAATAAACTAGCTAGAAGACTATCAAATATTCTTTCGTAAAAAAGAGTATAACTTGAAACAGGAATAGTTGCAATGAATTGGGATAATAAAAAGCAGTAGTAATGATAATAATAATACTAAAGTTCTTGATGTTAACTAAGATAAAAACCAACAGTAAAAATATATAAAAAAGAAATCAGTAAAGATCTAGAAAAGAACTAGATAAAAAAAAACTGATTCAAACAAGCATTGTGTAAGTGTGTACCTGTACAAATTTATGTACTTTGTGTACAATGAAACGCCTCACGACAGGTTTGCATTTGTTTGTTTGTTTTGTATACTTTATCATCCTCAGCTTGCTTGCTGGCTAGACATTATAAATTTACTTTTAACTAAAAACAAAGAATGTTGGGGTTTTTGTTATTATTATTATTATTTTTTTTTTTTTTTGTAAGTTTTTCTCTTCCTGTCTTTCTTTGAAAACATTGGTTCTGAAGACAGAAAGCCAAAGAACTTCAGTTTTCTTTGTGTGACTTTTGAAAAGCATGTTTTGATAACATGTAGGGAAGAAGCATAAACCACACATGCAAGCATGGCTGTGGGGTTATAAAGCTTGCTTTGTAACCATGTAGTTTTGAGTTCAGTCCCACTGTACAGCACTTTGGATGAGTATCTTCTACTATAGCTCTGGATTGTCCAGCGCCTTGTGAGTGAATTTGATAGATGGAAACTGCATAGAAGCCCATTGTTGTTGGTTTTCTTTTTTGTATTTTTTTTTTGTCCACTGCCACCACTTGACAGCAAGTGTTGATTTGACTAAACCCATCAAGGTGGTGCCCCAGCTTGGTCACAGTTCAACAACTGAAACTAGTAAATGAAATAAAAAGATACACATATCACGAGTCTTTGTTCAGTTGAGAATACTATTTTGTAAATTATTTTTAAGAGGCTCAGCCAGTTTGGAACAACATTATATACTCTCTTTAACACTTTGGTAAGGCCTTCAATGGAGTATTGCTCTTTAATTTGTCAGGCACAAATACGTAAATCTGGACAGTATATTTTGATACCCTTCGACATAAAAAAGGAAAAATGGCTTGTGTCTCTCAATCTTAGATCATAACAGTGAAGGCTTAATTTTGAGATGAACAGATGTTTTCAGGTCTGCTATTTATTTCTGACATCGATATGACCTAAAGCATGTAAAATTAAATGGGAAGAGATAAAGATTTAAATTCAAGAACTACTAGTTTGGCAGTGTAAAACCTTATCTACTTCGGCCAGTCTAATTCTAACATTATGCATTAGGAGAGAGATGATGTTATCTTCAAATAGAAGACCTGGACTAAATGCAACAGAGTGAACTCTGCTAAAGGCACTCCAGTGTTCCAGATGGTGGTGTTAGGCCAGTTGTTGGATTAAGTCCTACTTTTGAAATAAGGCTGTCACAGCATTGGAACCTGGATTAGGAAGAACCACAACAGATACAGCAAAGTAATCTGATGTGGCATTCCTGCAAATCTGCCATGTGAGTGAGTGTGTGTCTGTCTGTCTGTGTATACATGCACACACACAAAAATGAGCACACAGGTGCAAAACAAGATGGGGAAAAAGTACTCAAATACTAAAAGTAGAGCAAAATACTATTTTATTGAAACCAAAAAATTCTTCACAAATTTTTACTTGGAATTTCTCTATAACTGTTCATCAGACAGTTGTAATAATTCAGAATTATCAATAAAGCAGTGTGTGTGTGTACCTCTTTGTTTTCACTACTCACAACAGTTGGAAAAAGCATTACTTGCATAAAGTGGTGTCCTTCATTTCTATCTTCTTCAGCCATGGGGGAATTGTTACCTTGCTTGGAAATAGGTGAGGGTTGGTGACACACCAGGCCTCCACTTGTAGCAAATGTGCCTCAACAAATTCTGTGTGACCCATGCAAGCATAGAAAAGTAGAACACTAAAATGCTGATTATATATAAGATTTGGCAGGCTTCCACACAGTTTCTGTTTGCCAAATACAGTCACAAAGCATTGATCAGCCAGGGTCTACAGTTAAAGCGCATCACCCAAGATGCTGTCCAGTGGTACTGACTCTGAAACCCTGTGGTTGTCAAGTGAATTTCTTGACCAAAAATAAAATCACTGTTTTAGCTAAAATGGATGGCAGCTATCATTTTCGCAATGAAAATTATATTCTATCCTTCAAATAATGACCAGATGGAAAAAATTTGACTTGTTTACAGTATTTCTAGAGTTATATATATAATATATATGGCAGTCGCCATGATAGATCGTTAGCCACTACACACATTTTTCTCTCTCCTTGTTTCTGTTGTTTCTGTGTCCCTTCCTGTAGAAGAGCGTAGGCTCGAAACATAAAAGACTTTTTCTATTCCTGAGCGTTATACTAATACATCTGTTTTGTACACCACCTGTTTTCGTCTTTTGTTTTTTTCGTAAACTCTCCCTATATATATATATATATCACCACCATCATCATCATCATCATCATTTAGTGTCCTCTGTAAAGTGGTTGGTGTTAGGAAAGCCATGTAAAAACCATGCCAAAAGAGACAGTGGTTCTTAGTGCCACCCTCTCGCTCACCGGCTTCAGTCAAACTGTCCAACCCATGCCAACATGGAAAATGGATGTGAAATGATATTTATTTTTTATATAATAAAGAATAAAATCCTGTTTTTGGAGTTTCTAAGGTTGTTTTTAAGCATCATTTGGCATCTATTTTCAGCATGTGGAGAGGCTTGTTTTCCGATCCCTTGTTATAAATTATGTATATAATCATTAATATACATACACACACTTATATAACAATTTGTGTTCCAGACTGGAAAATAGTAAAACTAATTGTTTATTCCATCTGTGCCTCTCAAGTTGCCTTGAGATGTAAAGTACACATTTTCATTCTCTGTCTGTGTCATCTGTTGTTCATTGTGTTGTCTAAACACAATACTTGAATTCACTATCTTTTTGCTACACTATTGTTATTTCACACTTGCTATAATAATCTGCTCTTTTTTTTCTTCTTCTTCATTTCTAAAATATCTCCTCTTAAAAAGTTTCTGTAACCTCCATTAAACCTGGGCACACCCAAAATCCAACTAATTGAATATTAATGACTTGAAGGTTATAAATTAAAGTGCAATGGTTCATGACATTGTATCTTTTGCTCTCTGAACATATTTTCACTCGGCTTAACGGAGTCTTCTAATTTGTCGCTTCGTTTACGATTCACTTGTTGAATTGAAATCTTTATTTTAAAATATTCCGCACACGGCAGTTTTTTCTTTGATAATAACTTGTATTTCATTAACTGCCAATATTAGTCTAGTATTTATTTAAGACTGCTAAACAAAAGTTCTATTATAAATGGGGTCCTGTAACCCTCCCCCCCCCCCCCACCACCACCAAACACACACACTTTTATCTTGACACCATTTCATTTTCCAACTTTTTTTTTTTGTTTGTCATTTGACTGTGGCCATGCTGGAGACCGCCTTTAGTTGAACAAATCGACCTCAAGACTTATTCTTTGTAAGCCTAGTACTTATTCTATCTGTCCCTTTTGCCAAACTGCTAAGTTACGGGGACGTAAACACACCAGCATTGGTTGTCAAGCGATGGTGGGGGAACAAACACACACACACATATAAATGATGGGCTTCTTTCAGTTTCCATCTACCAAATCCACTCACAAGGCTTTGGTTGGCCTGAGGCTATAATAGAAGACACTTGCCCAAGCTTCCACGCAGTGAGACTGAACCCGGAGCCATGTGGTTCGTAAGCAAGCTACTTAACACACAACCACTCCTACGCCTATAGTACCTGTAATTCAGAAGAGCCAGCCTTGTCACACTCTGTGTCAGGCTGAACCTCCCTAAGAACTACATTAAGGGTACATGTGTTTGTGGAGTGCTCAGTTATTTGAACGTTAATTTCACGAGCAAGCTGTTCCATTGATCGGATCAACTGGAACCCTTGTTGTCGTAAGTGACGGAGTGCCAGTTTGTCATAAACAAGATTTGAGAAGGCATTATACAGTCAACTTCACTGTTAACTGTATTCATCAGTGAATCTAAAATAATAAAGTTGTATTTAAGAGATTTGGTGAGTATAGTTTGGCTGTGGAGTCCATTCCATGAAATCTCACTCAACAAATTTTGAACATAGCATATATGAAAACTTGGTCCTGGCTTTAAACCTTGAAAAAGTTACCCTGGCTTATTTGCCAGTCTTGCATGAATTGCTTTTGAGAATTTTTTAGGATGTACTGTTATTATTTATTGAAATATTGACACTTACCTCTGTTTAAAATTAAGAAATTAAGCAGGTATATTCAACCTTAATTTTGTTTTCAAATTTAGGTACAAGGTCAGCAATTTACAGGGTGGGGGTAAGTCAATTACATTGAGCCCAGTGCTCAACTGGCATTTATTTTATTGACCCCCAGGACGAAAGACAGTCACTCTCAGTGGGATTAGAACTCAGAACATGAGGGCAGATGAAATCCTGCTAAGCATTTTGCCTGGTATGCTTACAATTCTGTCAGCTCACCGCCTTCAACAATAACCTTAATATTTCCTCAATGCAGCCTTAGTTTGTTCCACTTTTGGGCTTTGCATGCAAAGTTCATCACATCAGGTCATCAACATCCTCAGGGTTTCCCTATGATTTCAAAGATAAACACATCCGCTTCACGGTAAATTCATGATTTGTACAAACTCTATTGAAGTTTGTTCATGTTTCTTAACCTGAAACTTATTGAGATTGATCTATTATTAACTATAAAAGTGCTCTTGGCTTATATGATAGTAACATTCATACTGGATTGTAGACACATATATGTATATATACACAGTGGGCTTCTTTCAGTTTCTCTCTACTAAATCCACTCACAAGGCTTTGGTCAAACCAAGGCTATAGTAGAAGACACTTGCCCAAGATACCATACAGTGGGACTGAACCTGGAGCCATGTGGTTGAGTAGCAAGCTTCTTACCACACAGCCCACTTGCTCTTAGTTCGTCCTGCTTGGTCTGTAGAAAAGGTGTAGGTAGAAACTCCATAAGATGTACCCAGTGTAATCTATGGACACATAAGAGGTGCAGCAACCATAAAAGGAAAATTAACTGGGAAGATTTTATGTGTGGCCTATATTAAAGGCGCATATTGTTAAAATATGCAAGCTGATAAAAATTTTTTTTTTTTTTTTTTGCTTTTTTAGATTATCTGAATTTAACCCTTTCCTTTATGATGATACCATAATATCTTAATGTAAAGAAAAGCAGCACTTCACCAAATGGACTTTAATCACTCCTTGTATTTTCACCAGCTTATCAGTGTGGTTCATTATTACTATGTTTGTTGTATATCCCAGTTGGCAAACAGTAGCATTATTAGTCACAGATTTCCAGACCAGTCACTAATTCATTACATTTATCCATTGCAAGAGTGCGACAAAGGAGTGTCTGTCTAACTAATTTGAAGAGTTTTCTCTCCCCCCACCCACCCAACCTTTGTCAATTTTTTTTGTTTTCCATCCTTTGCCAGTTTGCATCACACTTTGAGTATGACATTTCATTTTCAATTATTCCAGTCCTCTCTGCTGAAAACGAGAACTGCAGCAGCTGGTGGAGAGTAATTATGATGGACTGCCACCTCATCAGACCCCCCAAAAGACATGTTTGTGTGTGTATGTGTGTGTGTGTGTGTGTGTGTTGTGTGTGTTTGTGCGTGCTCACACGTGCCAATTTCTTTTGTTTGTCCACTACTCTTTTACTTGTTTCAGTCATTTGACTGTGGCCATGCTGGAGCACCCCCTCTGGAGTCAAGCAAATCGACCCCCAGGACGTATTCTTTGTAAGCCCAGTACTTATTCTATCAAGTCTCTTTTGCCGAACCGCTAAGTTACGGGGGATGTAAACACACCAGCATCGGTTGTCAAGCGATGTTGGGGGAACAAACACAGACACACAAACATATACACACACGTACACATATGCATATATATACATATAAACGATGGGCCTCTTTCAGTTTCCGTCTACAAAATCCACTCACAAGGCTTTGGTCGGCCCAAGGCTATAGGTGCCACGCAGTGGGACGGAATCCAGAACCATGTGGTTGGTAAGCAAGCTACTTACCACACAGCCACTCTTGTGCCTAATATATTATATATATTTATATGCAAGCACATGGGTATGCACTGGATTTTATGTTTGTGCTTGAATGCACGCATATATCTACATACGTATCAGGCCTCTAAATAGTTTGAGTTGACAAAACTTACGAAGCATCGATCAACTTGAGGCTAAGGTAGTGTACAGTCCAAGGTTCCGCAAGAGGATTGAACTTGGAGCCATGTAGTTGGGGAATGAACTTCATAAGCATGCAGTCATGCCTTCACTCTTCATATACATGTGTGTGTAAAAACAGTACAACATGTGCCTCCATTTAATCTAAGCTCTCATGAAGTGCAGATGTAAAACAATAATGATGATATCATTAGTATCGGTCTTTGCTTGCTGGATAAATTCAATCAATTCAGTATTTTTCATGTGGTGTCTTGCTTTTTATAAGCACCAACTCATCCTTTATCTAGCTGACCTATGATCAAAGGCACTCCTGCCATGACATTTTTCTCTTTTTTCTTTCTTTTTCAGATATAGTATTAGTATGTCTTGTTTTATATGTGCCATTATACAGGATGTGTATTTATGTATATGCACACACTCTCACACCTGCATTTTGTATGTATGTTTGTGTGTGTGTGTATATATCAGCATGTAAAAAGCACCCACTACACTCTCGGAGTGGTTGGCGTTAGGAAGGGCATCCAGCTGTAGAAACACTGCCAGATCAGATTGGAGCCTGGTGCAGCCTCCTGGTTTGCCAGCCCTTAGTCAAACTGTCCAGCCCTTGCTAGCATGGAAAGCGGACGTTAAACAATGATGGTTTAAATATGACTCAAATATTTTACAGCTGGATGCACTACACAATTCCATTCTCAATAAATAAAAAAAAATGTGTGTGTGCATATACAGAGAGGGAGAGAGCATGCAAATGTGTGATGAGGAGAGGTGGAGATAACGATTAAAGAGGAAATAAACCATACTTGAAATAAAGTAACTCCTCTATATCTGTTGTGTAAATATGTATAAACTTAAGAGTTTAAGTGTGAGGGGATTGAAAAAGAGAGAGGGAAATAACAAGAGAGGGGTTTATGTGTGTGTGTGTGTGTGTGTGTGTGCATGAAAAGTTGGTTATTGAAGGATGCCAAACCTTGTATTTATATTTATGAAATTTTAGGCATTTGAGGAAAGTCAATTAATGAACTGCTTGTTGACACTGGGCTTCTGCAAAAAGGAAGCAAATAAATAGAAGAAAAAAAAAAATGAAAAAAGAAAAGAAAACCATCTTTTCTATCTATTGCAGACACTTACTGCCATATTGCCATGTTATTTGACAGAAATGAGGATTGTTCTCTTCCGCATTTTATAATGGATATGCTTTTTCCTGGAGCATGTAAATGTTTCCTTGTTATATTATTATTATTATTATTATTATTATTATTATTATTAAGTTGGTGAGCTGGCAGAATCGCTAGCATGCTGGATGAAATGCTTAGCAGTATTTCGCCCATCACTATATTTTGAGTTCAAATTCCACCACGGTCGACTTGGCCTTTCATCCTTTCGGGGGTCGATAAAATAAGAACCAGTTGAACGTTGGGGTCGATGTAATTGACTCATCCCCCCTCCCCCAAAATTGCTGCTCTTGTGGCAAAATTTGAAATCATTATTATTATTGCAAGCTGGCTGTGTCATTAGCATACTGGACAAAATGCTTAGTGGTATTTTGCCTGTTGCTATGTTCTGAGTTCAAATTCTGCCAAGGTCGGCTTTCTCTTTCATCCTTTTTGGGTCGATAAATTAAGTACCAGTCAAGTACTGGGGTTAATGTAATCAACTACCCCTCTCCCCACAAATTCCAGGCCTTGTGCCTATAAAAGAAAGGATCATTATTATTATTATTATTATTATTATTATTATTATTAATTCATCACTGCATCTTAATAATATTTGCTGTTATCAAGCCAGAGCAAGCAGAATCATTAGAGCAGTGCATAAAATACTTTGTAATATTTGTCACAACTCATCGCATTCTGAGTTCAAATCCCACTAAGATCATCTTAGCATTTCATTCTTTTGAGATCAGTAAAGTACTACCAGTCAAGTGACAGGCCAATGGTATCAACTAATTCCTTCCAATCAAAATTGTTTGCCTTATGGCCTAAATCAGAAACAGTTAAATAATTATCATGTTTTAAATCTGGATTGCAATGATAGGTAGTAATGGAATATATAGGTTTAACTGGCGTGAGTGAAGTAGATAAAAGCAAACCTTCAGTTTGGACTATTATTTTTTTATTCTTTTACTTGTTTTTGTTACTTGACTGTGGCCATGCTAGAGCACCACCTTTAGTCAAAGACATCGACCCCAGGACTTATTCTTGTAAGCCTAGTACTTATTCGAGCTGTCTCTTTTGCCAAACCGCTAAGTTACAGGGACATAAACACACCAACATCGGTTATCAAATGATGTATGGGGGGGGGGGACACACACACATGACAGGCTTCTTTCTGTTTCTGTCTACCAAATCCACTCACAAGGCTTTAGTAGAGGACACTTGCCCAAGGTGCCATGCAGTGGGACTGAACCTGGAACCATGTAGTTGGTAAGCAAGCTACTTACCACACAGCCACTCTTGCACCTATTGGTTACTTCTTTTTCAAACTATGATGAAATTCAGCAGCTCCTCAGGTGTCTGAGTACCCTTTGCAAGGGTAACACTGCTACTTCTTAGTGAAGAAGGATCCAGAAAAAGCCGTCTAAAGAAAGTTTGCTTAATTCTGGAGTTCACCATCAACTCCACAGCTGGTGGTTATCGTCTGTGTCTCTGTCTGTCTGTCTGTCTCTCTTCGTGGGTTTCCACGGTAGCATCCTAGAAATAACTTTACAAAAATTCAATATAAGTTGAATTTCTTGTCTAAGATGGTGGGATAGGATTTGAGGTGTTGGGGGTTGGGTTTTATTTCTAGCAGGTAGAACAATGATGTGGAGGCTTCCTCTTCAGGTCATCCTCATTATTTTCGCCTCTTGCTGAATCAAAAGATGCTCTGGTGAGGTCAGTACTCTTTCACACACACACACACACACACACATTATCAAGAGTATCAGAACCAGTCGTCCAACTCATAAAATTCCTATTTTTATAGAGCTTTGCATTCTTTTCGTCTTCTATAAATATATCACTCCCTGATTTATGAGTTGTAACAAGCTTTTTGCTATATGATGTTATTAGTTAATGGGATTATACGTGTAGCATAATCTGCTAATTACCTTAATGAGTTCATGTACTTTATAACTGGCATTAGCAATGATAATATTATTTTAGTAACCCTGAGAATGTCAACATTTTGTGTGAAATATTATGAATGTTTATTTTCTTATATAATTTTGTTTTTTTTATTTATTTATTTATCCTGTAAAAGGCTCCATCACACAAGATGAAAGTGTTATTTTTAGTTCATTAAAAGCCTCGCTTTTTCAAACGTACTGATTTTATCTTTTGACAAAATTGCTAATTTTCCACACATTGGATGGGTCTTATGAAAAGCAGTATTATGAAATGTTGGCCATATTTTCATTTTTTTTATTATTTTTTTTTACTTCCTTTCATCTTTTAGTCAGAAGGGAAGGCAGTGCTTATGGCCCTTTGCAGGGCCTCTTGAGACTCGTAGGAGGGCGGGAGGAAGATATCCACAAACCGGAAACCTGGCCTGTTATGTTTGCAACAGACTGTACTCTCACTGAAAAATTCCCTATGTTCCAGGTGATAGTATTAAACTGAGTGGGAAGTTGAATCTACTGGCCATGCGGGGACCCATGGTGGGATTTGAACTGAGAACGCAGAGAGCCAGAACAAACACTACAAGGGTATCTGGACTGATGTTCTTACACTTCTGCCAATCTGCGGCTTTGGAATAGTATTCTCTTATTGACCACGAAATGATAAAAAGTAAATTTGACCCCAGCTGGACTTGACCTCTGAGTATAGAGTCAGAACAAATGCCACAAAGTATTCATCTGATGCTCCAATAACTCCGCCAATTTACCATTGAACTTTCCATTAAACCTTGTTTTACAGTAGAATTTGGTTTTGACTATAAGACATGTATTACATCTTATATATATATATTACGTCATATATATGTATTATATCATATATATATCATCATCGTTTAACGTCCGTTCTCCATGCTAGCATGGGTTGGACGGTTCGACCGGGGATCTGGGAAGCCAGAAGGCTGCACCAGGCTCCAGTCTTATCTGGCAATGTTTCTACAGCTGGATGCCCTTCCTAATGCCAACCACTCCGTGAGTGTAGTGGGTGCTTTTTACGTGCCACCTGCACAGGTGCCAGGCGAGGCTGGCAATGGCCACGGTCGGATTGGTGTATTTTATGTGCCACCGGCACGGAAGCCAGTGGAGGCGGTGCTGGCATCGGCCACGAGTCGGATAGTGCTTTTTATGTACCACCAGACCAGGGATCCTGGCTGGTTCAATTCGATTTCAATTTCGCTTTCCCCAACATGTCTTCACAAGCAAATATATATATATGTATACATTATGTTATATATTATGTCATATATATATATGTATATATTATGTCATATATATGTATATATTATGTCATTTATATATTATATATATAGGCATATATATATATATATATATATTTATATATATATATATAGTGAAGGCACGTGGCTCAGTGGTTAGAGCGTCGAGCTTACGATCGTGAGGTTGTGAGCTCGAATCCCATCCGGGCTGCGTGTTGTGTTCTTGAGCAAGACACTTTATTTCACGTTGCTCCAGTTCACTCAGCTGTAGAAATGAGTTGCGACGTCACAGGTGCCAAGCTGTATCGGCCCTTGCCTTTCCCTTGGACAACATCGGTGACGTGGAGAGGGGAGGCCGGTATGCATGGGCGACTGCTGGTCTTCCATAAAAAAAAACAACCTTGCCCAGACTTGTGCCTTAGAGGGTAACTCTCTAGGTGCAAACCCATGGTCAGTGTCTGACGGAAGGGGGTCACCACCATATATAGGCAAATAAGAAAACGGAGAGGATATAAAATCAACAGACATCAGCCAGTAAACATTCCAGTATGACTATTTATTCAAATGTATGAGAGGTACAGATTCTCGAGGAGAAAAAGCTGGTAACTGCATAAACAAGGGTGTGAATATATATACGCATTTAGAAACAAATGAACAAATTGTCAAGAAACTGAATGGGTGTGCAGGTGCTAGTTCCTTACAGCTGTTTCATTGCCTCTTGGCAGAAACAGCTGTAAGGAACTAGCACCGGCACACCCATTCAGTTTCTTGACAATTTGTTCATTTGTTTCTCTATATGCGTATATGTATTCACACCCTTGTTTATGCAGTTACCAGCTTTTTCCCCTCGAGAATCTGTACCTCTCATACATTTGAATAAATAGTCATACTGGAATGTTTACTGGCTGATGTCTGTTGATTTTATATCCTGTCCGTTTTCTTATTTGCTGTATAAATCATGGGTAAATCACTCTTTTACTCAATTTCGAGATTGCCATGCAATAACTAGCACTTGGCTATGAATAACTGAGTACACTACCAGCAGTATATCAGATAGGTACTATCCCTTAGTTGGTTTCTCAACCTCTAACTCACAAATATATATATATATATATATATATATATATATATATATATATATATATATAATATATATAATATATATATATATATATAATATATATATATATTATATAGAGGGCATCACTATACATAAAAGCCACATGCTAGGATGGACTCTTAAAGTCAAAACTACCAAAATAAATATTTTGGTAGTTTTGACTTTGAGTCCATCCTAGCGTGTGGCATTTATGTATAGTAATGCCCTCTATATAATATAAATAAATATATTTAAAAGAAAGATTGGTGAATTTTTCTCTTATGAGGTTTTTCACGCTAACTACTTCATAAATTCTTATAAAGATTTTATCCTATTTTTAAATTGTATATATATATATATATATGTATGTATGTATGTAAAGGCTTGGTTATTGATTAAATTATACATCATGGTTTTACTGTCAAGCAGAAGTAAAGCAGTCTTCATTATCAGTTAAGTATGTGACTAATTATATCAGGATCATAGGTGTAGCTTGATAAAGGTTTTAGCTGTAAAACATTAGTTTTGGAAGTGTTAGACACACTCACACACACACACACATACCTATTTATATACAATGAAATTTTACATAGTTTTAGTCTATCTAATTCGCTCACAAGCCATTGATCAGGCTGAAGGCTATAGTAGAAAACACTTGCCCGAGGTGCCGCATAGAGGAACTGAACCTGAATCCATGTGATTGCAAAGCAAGTTTCTTATCCATACAACCACACCTGCACCTATTTGTGTGTGTGTACATGTATTAATAATATCCTTCTGTGAAACAGAAGGATCTCATCTGTAAGATAATGATAGTAAATAAACTTATTCTACCCACCCACAATCATCACCATTATATACACATACACATACACTATTTTAAGCACAAACTTGTGACTGGAAAGAGAAACAAAGGCCCACTGTTGGGATTCGAACCATGCATCTTTTGCTTGCCAGCCACATGTTGTTTATGAAAGGAGAAATCTAAGATTTGTATGATTTACATACCTTAGAAAATAGTTATTGTTTTTACATGGGTAGTAACACTTTTGTCAGGTATCTGTTCATTCTGGCACAGTTGGTTTCTTCTGTTTCTGCGATCATAGTCCACGTCAGTTATTGTTTGTCCAGATGGGTTGGAAGACAATGTGTGCGTTCATTTTGTTGTATGGCATTGAGACATAAAGAGTAAATGTAAAGAAACGGTAGTGATAAGAGAAGCATGATTTAAGTTTGGGTCATTTTATGCACCCTATGAATTTGAGAAAGAAGATGAAGAGCCAAGTGAACTGAGGAAATAGCTGGTTACCAAAGATGTAAGTTGGTATATGGAAGACAGATGATTGCAGTTTTCTGAATATGTGATGAGAAAGATTGTAGTAAAAGGCAGCTGAGGTAAATTTAGGATGAACATGAAATAGATAAATCAGATTGTAACCTAGCATTTAAACTGGTCATATCTACCTCAGATAGTCTACCTGTTTTATGTTCAAACTAGCTAGATCCAGCCTCTCACACCTACCCTACAATGTCATTCTAAAAATAAACAATCACATCATTGAAATCTCAAAGCTACAAGATAACATGTAACTATAATGTGAATAAATATGCATTACATTTGATAGAGTAATCTGTTTGCTAAAGGGTTGAATCAGGTTTTTCAGATTAGATAAAGAAAGAAAAAAAAATGGTGGAAGTAATCATAGCAACACGAAATAAGAAGAAGAAAAAAAAAGATATTAAAACGACGATGCTGGCATTAATGACATGTTTATTTGACAGAAAGCAGTTAAATCAAGGCTGGCAATATTATTCTGCTAAGGTATATTATTGATGGTTTGTTTGCACACATGTAACTTTGTTCCCAGAAAGTTTAGAATTAGATTGAACTGTTAGAGATGTTGGGGTACAAATGACCCAAAGCAACAACAACAGCAACAACAAGTGAAAAGTACAACAGTGAGTCATCAAGTTAACCTGTACTGTCTGTTCAAGCAAGGATTAAATATACCTTTAGCTTCACAGATTTAATATATATAATTTGATCTCAAGTTGCTGTTGTACTTTTTGAAAGCCATCAGTGTCTATGAATGTACATTATTTGATTTTCTTAAAGGTGGTTCATATTTAGTGTGAGTTTATGCATTTATAAAGATTAGAAGACATGATTATATATGTGACATGTAGTTCACTCAATAAATGATCTTGCTAAATTATTGAAGAAGCGATCACTCTTTCTGATTGAAAAGGTTGTTTATAAATTTCATTACAAAAAAAAAAAAAAATAATCTGCAGAACAATTGTGGTCACTAGATTATAGTAACCAGTCAAGAGAATTTGATTAACCCTTTCATTACTGTATTTATTTTGAGATACTCTGTGTTTCTTTCAATTATTTTAAATATAACAAAGAATTTAGTAGAATAACTTAATTCTCATTAAGCTAGTGTTAGGAACATAAATTGTGACTAAGGTTTGGTGGAAGATTTTAATTCAAAAATTTATGAAAACAAGGCATTTGTACTACAAAGCTAGAGGGAGTTTCAGCCATGTTAGTATTGAAAAGGTTAAACACACCTCTACATTTGGGTAGAGGCACATTAGTAGTAGTTGGAAGGGTGTGGATTAAAGGAAATTTAGGCTATTATTTCCAGCATAAAGAGTGACGACATCGAAGTCTCCTCTTATGTCTTCTGCTGATTATTTTTTCTTTTTAACCCTTTTGTTACCATATTTCTATTGAGATGCTCTGTGATTCTTTCAATTAATTTTAGATATAACAAAGAATTTAGTAAAATAACTTAGTTATCATTAAGCTAGTGTTAGGAACATAAATTTTGACTAAGGTTTGGTGGGAAATTTTAATTCAAAACTTATGAAAATTAGACATTTGTACACAGAGCCAGAGCCGGTTTCAGCCAAGTTGGTAATGAAAGGGTTAAATCTCAATGAAATTTAAATGGCAAAATAGTGGCCAGAAAATATTTCAAGTAGTAACAAAATAATGGTTACTTGCTCTAAAATAATTTTACTGTTAGGTTTTTTTCTAGTCATAAAGGAGGAAATCCAGGACAGTCTTAGACAAGCAAGATTTCTCAATGGTATTCCCTTTTTGTTGAATTTAAGAATCCCATCATTATTAAGTTGTAGAAATAATTGTCTTGAAGAATATAACTAATCCTGTTGAATTTGCAACAATTCAACCTTCATTGCCCAATGTATTGCTGGCATTTATATTATTAATTCTGTAGAAGTGAAAGGCTGGATATTATTAATGATTTGCTTGCCACCATGTAACTTCACTCCACAAAAGCTTCAAATTGGATAATCCTGACAGATCGTAGCTACAAATGACACAGACAAAATACTGAGTCATCCGGCCAGCATAGACTCTCGTTTCAGAGAACAATTTAACATGTGTTTCTTTGATGTAATATAGGATTCAGTTTGAGTTTCTTTACAAGTATAGAAACTGCTCTACAGTTATAATTTTATAAAACACAAAAATGCCAGTAATATGACCATCAGTCTAAAACACTATAAAATTAGTTATATTTTCACATGAGAAAGGAAAGATTATAGAATTAAAATATATATATATATTGTAACCCAGTAGTCTAACTAGAATATAGAGTAGACAGCCATTGTGTGTGTGTGCCATGGCTCAGGTTGGCACAATAAGGTGCATTCTTCTCTGTCGCCATCCTCCTTCTTGTACCTTGAGGGTATATCCTGACATGTCATCACCATCTTTCTTTTTTCAACTGGGGTAGTCATGTATATCCTCTACAGCAAGACACCTGTTCCTCTCCCTCTGTCATACTCTTACCTCTTAACACCTGGCACAAACTGCCACCCTCAATACTGCATGCCGCTCAATCGAGGGGTCATGTCTTGTCAGTTTCTTGGTGAACCTCACTAATGCCAGTGACATGGTAAAGCACCCAGTTCACTCAGTCGAAATTATTGGTGTTGGGGAGGGCATACAATCATAGAAACCATACCAAAACAGATATGGACACTGAACATAATTATCTAATCTGTCAAATCCTGCCAGCATGTAATTCAAACACTAAATGATGATGATGATGATGATGGAATCAGGTTTTTCCATATTGCTCTGTGAAATTTCTTCACATCGCCTTTCTGCTTCCACTGTTACTTGCTTCCTTTCTTTTATTATGCCACCTCCTTTCCAAGGTTGTTGGGTTTTATTTTTTTAAAATTTGCATAAAGAACCTATTTCTTTGTTGAGTAACTTGTTTCATACATGAATGATTTAACCTATTTTAACAAGAATTACTTTTTGACATACAGAATTTGGGAATAACTAAAAAAAATGAATTTAAAAAAAAAAATCTTTCCCCCTCCTCTCTTCTGATCTCTGTTGTTTTGTAATATCCCGTGAATGAATAAAGTTACAGTCGTGAATCTGACTCATTATTTAAGAATTTGTTTATGGGATGTGGCAAGTTTATATGGCATATTGTTGCGTATCACATATCTGGGCTGAATAACTTTTCTGGCTGTTTGAAAGGATTGTTGTGATTTATCGTGTTAGATCTAATGAAGTACTTAACCACAAATATTAATTAATTACTCAACAAAGAAATAGGTTCTTTATGCAAATTTAAGGGTCTACGAGGTGTTGTGCAGTACTTATTGGACGTAAAATTCTGCATAGGTGTCACTGTTTTTATCACTGATGGTCTTCCTTAAACACAAGTGGGCAATGATCATATATTCATGCATCCATCCATCCATCCTTCCCTCTTCTAATTTCAAGGTTTACAAACTGACATAAGAGGAAGTTTTTTGTCATAAAATGAATAGTTGTTACATCAATTTAGTTACTTAAGATCTTCAAAACCAGCCTCCCCCTATTCAGTTACAAAGAATTATTTTAAATGTTAAGCGACATGCTTAAATTTCTTATTTTATCACTGCTCAATCTTTAACACTTTTGTTACCAGGCGCAGGAGTGGCTGTGTGGTAAGTAGCTTGCTTACCAACCACATGGTTCCGGGTTCAGTCCCACTGCGTGGCAGTTTGGGCAAGTGCCTTCCACTATAGCCTCGGGCTGACCAAAGCCTTGTGAGTGGATTTGGTAGACGGAAACTGAAAGAAGCCTGTCGTATATATGTATATATATATGTGTGTGTGTGTCTGTGTTTGCCCCCCCCCCCACACACACACATTGTTTGACAACCAATGCTGGTGTGTTTACGTCCCCGTAACATAGCGATTCGGCAAAAGAGACCGATTGAATAAGTACTAGGCTTACAAAGAATAAGTCCTGGAGTCGATTTCCTCGACTAAAAAGGCGGTGCTCTAGCATGGCCACAGTCAAATGACTGAAACAAGTAAAAGAGAGAAAAGAGTATATCTCTAACAAAAAGCAATTTCAGTTAATTTTGTAGATAGTTGAAATTTATTGGGCTTTTTGTAAAATTAACTTTCGTTAAAATAATGTTGAGTAAATAAAACTTAGCCAAATCTTTCATTATCAGTTATAACAGCAAGTTTTAATTTTAAATTCTTTAAATCCTGAGGCCATCCTACATGCTCTCAGGTGAGTTGATACCAAAAGGGTTAGGTTCTGCAAAAGACTCGACTGCTTTTTCTAGCATGCCAGGTAACCACACAAAAGAGCTCTCTCATTGATCTTTAAATGTGGTTATCGTACATGTGTTACATGCTCCAACTAGGCTACATATCTGGTTTTATTATTTATATATAACTTTATTAAAGACTGTGACTGTTATCTGTTTGCAAAAACAATCATTTTTATAATGTACTTCTTTTCTTAATAAAATATGCCAGGTCACTTTCGTAGAACATTTTGTACCCCATTACTTGCTTCATAACCAAATATTCAAATCTGAGAATTTCTGGAATTTATTACTACTTAACATTTTTATTTCTTGTGTAGCATCGCAATAATAATAGACTTTAATTAACTCATTAACAGTCTGTATTTGCTTTGTTATTATTAAAAGTACTTCTTGATTGATTTAACAGCTTTTAACTAATTTTTATTTCATTAATAAATTAAAACAAAAACAAAGAAAATAGATGCAGACATGGCTGTCTGGTAAAGAAGTTTGTTTCCCAACCATAGGATTTTGGGTGGAAACTAAAAGAAGCATGTGTTTGTATAACCCTTTTTAGCATGATAGTTGTGAACAATTGTCATAGCAGCAGTGTTCTTTATTTCAAATCACATGTGAAAACATGTCCACCCATGGAGAAATATTACCTTGCTTGGAAACAGGAAGAGTATCTGGCCTTCAAAAATTTGCCTTAGTTAATTTCATACAACCCATATGAGCATCATCATCATTTATCATCTGTTGTCCATGCTGGAATGGGTTCAACAGTTTGAACAAGGCTGGCCTTAAATTCCTAGTTACCACTGTAGACTCATCTCCTTGCTGGCTCTTAGTAAGCTTCAGTATAGTGGCCATGCTTTGGTAACCATCTTGGCTGACGGGTTAAACACAATGAGGGTGTCTGTACATAGAGACAACATCCCCATCCTCTCAAGGCTTCATAAAGAGAAATGGTTTCTATAATACACTGACAAAGGATTAAGTGCTTAAAAATTTGAATGCCTATACAGGCATGGCCATGTAGTTAAGAAACTTGCTGTACCTCACTCTACCTTGGACAATAGCCATTGGTTAATGCCTTGTGAGTGAAATTTGCTTGTCAGGAACTATACAGTAGCTTGTCATATTGGTATGTGTGTGTGTTAGTCTCTGCATGTTTTCACATTGAGAGAACTTGGGCAGTGGTGACATTTGTTTATATTCCACATAAACAGTGTCCCTTAGTTTGGCAATACAATGTGCCAAGACCATTGATACAAAGTATATTACTTAAGAGCAAGCGTTAGGTACAGTATTCAGCCATATATAGAATATTATCTCAACAAGTCTTGTCCTAACCCTACCAAAACAGGGGGGGGGGGATCTTACACAGAAGTAACCCTACTAATATTTTGGGGGGACCTTCTGTACTGAAGTAACCGGAGGAGATAAGTGTAGCTCAAAAACCTTTCAAAATACTGCGTATTATTATTATTTGAAAGGAGCACATATTCATAGAGTGGATCATTTTTGAAAATAGCAGAAAATTCAGTTGTTTTGATGGAGTTAATAAGTTCAGTAGAGTGTGGGTTATAAATGGAGAGAAGAGGCAGTCGGATTACAAACCAGTAATTGAAGAATTTGTGTGTATGTGTGTGCGTAATCTGTCTGATGGTTGTTGTAATCTTTGTCAGAACATAATTGGTCTTCGTAAAAGGTCATTGGTTTGTTGACACCAGAGTTTGTTTGGATTGTGAATATCCTTTCCTGCCCCTTGGTTTCATGCTGTACTAAAGTAGATGTGAATGGAGGCTTTTGAGGTCTTTTACAACTGAATACAATTTTTGTTACTAATTACTATGACAAACCATACCAAGTGTGTATATTGTACCTCTAGTAATAGACAGGTTCTCTTTCGGGCTTAAGTGACTGAGGACCAAAACAAAATTTTGTTGCCTTGTAAAATAAAGTAAAATATAGGTGCAGGAGTGGCTGTGTGGTAAGTAGCTTACTTACCAACCACATGGTTCCAGGTTCAGTCCCACTGCATGGCACCTTGGGCAAGTGTCTTCTACTATAGCCTCGGGCCAACCAAAGCCTTGTGAGTGGATTTGGTAGATGGAAACTGAAAGGAGCCCGTTGTATATATGTATATGTATATATATGTGTGTTTGTATGTCTGTGTTTGTCCACCCAACATCGTTTGACGACTGATGCTGGTGTGTTTACATCCCTGTAACTTAGTGGTTCGGCAAAAGAGACTGATAGGATAAATACTAGGCTTACAAAGAATAAGTCCTTGGGTCGATTTGTTTGACTTAAGGCCGCAGTCAAATGACTGAAACAAGTAAAAGAGTAAAATAAAATAAAATAAAATAAAACTCTGATGATGAGGAAGCGGAAGAGAGGTGAAGATGTATGCGTAGGCATGAGTGTACATATATGCATGTTCACAGTACATACATTGTTAGAATTAAGCAAGGATGGGAACAGATTTCCAGTGTCAAAGTTGATTATCATCAAATACAGCTGGTCCTGAGATAAGCACTAGCAACCTGAATTGGTGCATGGAAAAGCTGTATACTATTATTATTATTATTATTATTATTATTATTATTTCTAATGAGTAACATGTTGAACAGAATCAAGGAATTTAGATTCAGTGTGACAAAATAAAGAGACAAGTTTACACTTAACTGATTGTTAGGTAAAATTACTAGAATGATACAAATGCATTCTAAAGAGGTCATTTAATTCCAAAACAAATTTCTTGAAACAACAGCAATTACTGTGAGATCAACCATTTAAGAATTTTGGGATAAAAATTTGCTTTACAAGGAAAATATTAAAAAAAAAATTATTGAACAATATATTACCTTGGTATGCTAAGTTTGAACTATTTCTACTGTCAGCTGATGCTAGTAACACTGCTGAAATTATTTTTGAGAAAATACAATTTGGTCTTTGATAGACCTAGACAGGCATGTTACTATATTCCAAACAGATTTGTGTTACTTCCCAATAGCATATTCTCAGTTTTGGTGGGTGAGTGATGGACTGGAGATGACACTATTGTCTTGGGTACCTTCATCATTGACTAACTGATTGGCTCTCAGCAGAAGAGGCAAAATGCTGCAGAAATCAATGACAGCAGCTGGTGGGGGTAAGGCTGATGGTAAATCACCTGTACTGAATGGTCTAGTCTACAGACTTGGCATACACATGCCAGATTTGTATGCCAGCGTCTTGGCAGGCATCTGTCAACTGCAACCAGCAGCAGAATGGAAGATTCTAAGTTTTGAGAGTCAAAGAGTGGTGGTGTTGCTGCTGTTGTTAAGCAACAGGACGGGTAAGGGTGATTAGGTGATGATCTAGGGCTTAGGGGCGGGAGACCCCAGACCTTGAGGGGGAAAAAATAAAAACTTTGGTCGTCTTGTTGTAGTCGAGGGCTCTTCGTTGATGCCTGACACCACTAGGAGGTGGCCCTTGAAGTCGCTGGAAATGGAGATCTCCAGGTTCAAATTCTTGGACGGCTGACGGTACTGCTGAGGAGGGATGCAAACAAATGGGGACATATTGATATTTTGTAGGTGATGGTGGATAGGGAGGTGCTGCACTCTCCTAAAGAGGTGGGTGAATGTGGTAAGAAGGCCCTAGAGAACAGGCCTAATCTGAACATGTGCCTGTTGGCTGAAGAACACAGCTGGGAGAGGGCACTTACCATTGGCAATTTTAGTAGTCTTAGACCTGTGGGATTTCTTGTGGAATGTCTCCCTGTTGGAGCATCTTGTTCCTTTTTGTATGCTGGTGTTTTTATGATTGAGTTTGGCACCTTGCCTCCAAGATGTTTTACTTGGTCCTGTTACTATCCTCCTCGTCTATTACTCTGTGGAAAATATAAGAAATCATAGCCAAGGCAGAACTACTGTTATTTTCTTACATCACATTCTTGTGATAATGTCTGATAATTTTCTTCCAAGCTACTAAAAAAAAAAGAAGAAAAAGTAGAAAGTTTAGTGAGAGTGGATTAATGGTAGAAGACACAGGTTTTAACTGTTCTCAACTGACTTACATCTTGTCAGTAACTGAGCAAATTGATAGCACGGTTTCTTGAGCATTTTCTTTAACTACTTGTAGATAATGTAGATGTGCGCACACACACACACGTGTGTGAGTGTGCTTGTTCAACCATCCAATCAACCATCCAGTCAGCTTGAATTTTCAATGATTGGACCCTTCTCTCTATATTGAGTCCCTTACTCAGTAAATGTTCCATTGTTATTAATTAACTTTTAAATAATAACCTCAATTTAACAGTCTGCAGGTGTGTGTCTTTTTTTTTTTTTTTTTTACCAAAACATGGGGAGATACTGCAAGAGATATCAACATAAAAATTTTCCTCTTTTTGTTTTAAACATAGTTTGTGACCAACATCATCATTGGTTACATATTTCCAACCCAAATCTCTGATTCATTGTTAGTTAGTTAGTTAGTTAGTTAGTTAGTTAATTTGGCTCAAAAGCAAATAGCAAGGCCATGTAGGGGGACATGGAGTTAAGTACAGGGTGGTGTTCATGTAAAGAGTTCAGGCCACTTGAGGTCCAGGGAGGCTTTGAACAAAGCGGTCGTCGGCATCTTCACCATCTCATCTGGCAGCTTGTTCCACGGATCCGCAACCCGGACGGAGAAAGCTCCTCTCCTTCGATTGAGATGAAATCGTCGCAGGTAAAGCTTTTCGGAATGACCCCGCAGCCGACGCTCCGGAGCAGGAGTGAAGAACAGCTCTTTCGAGAGGTTACACTTCCCGCTTATGATGTTGTGGGCGAGAATGAGATCACCACGGCGGCGGCGTTTTTCAAGAGAATAAAGGTCGAGCGTCCTCAGCCTTTCTTCGTAGGACAAATTTTTGAGACCATGAACCATGCGGGTAGCCAGCCTCTGGACTCTTTCGAGGTGCTGTATGTCTTTGAGGAGATAAGGAGAAGAGGCTTGAATCCCATACTCCAATATGGGTCTCACCAGCGTGACATAGAGTGGCAGGAATATGGCTGCTGTGAGCACTCCGAATGACCGTCGAATCAAAAACAGAATTCCGCGCGCTTTGTTGGCAGCATGGACGCACTGGGCCGAAGGCGAAAAGGAGGAATCCACCAAGATACCCAGGTCCTTTACCTGATCGGTCCTCTCCAGCAGCAGACGACCCGGCTCGAAATCAAGTTGAGTTGTAGGAGTAGAGCCGACAGGCAGATGACAGCACTTTGACACGTTCAGACACAGGTCCCAATCGTTAGACCACTTCCAAATTTGGTGGAGGCATCGACGAAGATCCTCTATACTACCGCGAGGAGCGACCAGTTTGATATCGTCGGCAAATAGAAGGGTGTGTTGCGTGAGGTCGTCGGGCAAGTCATTTATGAAGACTAAGAACAACAAGGGCCCAAGCACTGAACCTTGAGGCACGCCACTGCTCGCACTGGAGACGTCGGACCGCGAACCATTAACTTGAACTTGGAAGGAGCGATCTGAGAGGAAGGCACCAACCCATCGTACAATATCCGGATGGAAACTATATGCTTGAAGCTTGACAAGTAGTAGGCGGTGGTTTACCGAGTCAAAAGCTTTGGCAAAGTCCAATAAAACGATGTCAACAGCATCACTATCATCGAGGATGCACGTCACCAATTCTTCCATTACTAGTAAGTTGGTCAAGCATGATCTCTTCGGCACGAAGCCGTGTTGGGAATCAGTGATCGAGGCTGTGCTTAGGAGGTGGAGCATCATACTTTTCTTAAGGATGGTTTCGAACATCTTGCTGATTATTGATGTAAGGGAAACCGGTCGGTAGTTAAGCGGGTCTTCGCGGCTCCCTTTCTTGAAAATTGGGCAGATTATCGCTGTTCTCCAGTCTGCAGGTATAACACCCGTCGCCAATGACATATTGTTCTTGTAACATTGCAAGAAGCACCATGATTGTTTTGACTTAACTAATATTTACACCCTTTGCTATAACATAACAGGCTTTAATCACATTTCCGGCTTACCAAATTCCACTAACAATTTATTGATCAACTTTAGGCTGTGAGAGAAGATACTTGCTCAAGATTCCATCCAGTGGGAATCAAGCCCAGAGCCACACAACCATGCCTGTTTATATTTTCTCTTAGCACAGGATGTTACATTAAATTTGTTGAAAATACTAACAGTGCAGGAGTGGCTGTGTGGTAAGTAGCTTGCTAACCAACCACATGGTTCCGGGTTCAGTCCCACTGCGTGGCACCTTGGGCAAGTGTCTTCTTCTATAGCCTCGGGCCGACCAATGCCTTGTGAGTGGATTTGGTAGACGGAAACTGAAAGAAGCCTGTCGTATATATATATATATATATATATATATATATATATATATATATATTATATGTATTATGTGTGTGTGTTTGTGTATCTGTGTTTGTCTCCCTAGCATTGCTTGACAACTGTCACTTAGTGGTTCAGCAAAAGAGAGACCGATAGAATAAGTCCCGGGGTCGATTTGCCCGACTAAAGGCGGTGCTCCAGCATGGCCGCAGTCAAATGACTGAAACATGTAAAAGAGTAAAGAGAGTGACTTAATGTCTTTTATTTAAAAAAATGTAGTAAAATATGCATTCTTACTTGAGAGTAAAAGCTATAGCCTGAGGTTTGGGTTTTGTAATTTAAATACTGCTTTGACATTTTATTTATCGTTCAGATATGAATAAAATGTTGAAGTGAGGAGGTGTTATTTTTTACTCTGTGTTTAATATATTGTTGTGGGTGGAAATTGTTACAAGTGTTATTGTAAGACAATTCCTTGTCAAAAACTAGATTGTGCATTGAAAAAGAACAACAACAAAGAGAATCCACAAATAATCTTTATATAAAGCCTGCTTTTTGTATCAATTGTTGAGTCATTGTAATAAAATTCTCACATGCTATCATAACCACATTCTCATTTATTTATTTTTCTTTCTAATTTTAGGTTAACTGTCAGCTGTAACATGTCTGTTATGGATGAGTATAACAACCAAGCAAGTGAGAGTTTCTGGGAGATAGGAAAATATAACCGGTCTGTAAAACGGATTGAAAATGGCAGTAAACTTTGTGACAGTTTAAGGCAATTAATTGAAACAAGAAGTGATATAGAAAAATCTTACGCAAAGCAGCTTTCACAGTGGTCTAGAAAATGGAATGACTTCCTTGAAAAGGGTAAATTATATTTTGTAACATTTTTGCTTCAGTTATTGTTGGCGAGTGGCCCTATATTGTTATTCTCTGCTCAAGAAATCTTGCCGTTGCTGTAGTAACTGATAATTTGTATGTGACCATATTTTATAAATGAGTTTTGATAAGTTCAGTTGTCATGAAGAGTGAAGAATGCAATGTTTTGCTTGAGGGTGAAGAAAATAAAATGGTGTTATTGCCTGGCTGTGGGCAATTAGATAATGCCATATTTTAGCCTTGTTTGTAACACTACTGCTTGTTCTAACATGCATAGCGCACAGTGGTTACCATGGCATATTACATTTAAGTTTCTTGTAGGTAGGTTTCTGTAATCCATGTATGTTTAAAGATGAACAAGTGAGATTCTGTTGGTCAATCGCTTGTGCTACTTTTTTGAAAAATTCATTACTTTAGAATGAAAGCTTTCTTTGTTCCATATCTAAACAGTCTCAGAATCAAACAGCAACACAAGCAGAGGCACAAAGTAATTCATTTATGATCTAAGAAAGGAAAAGAGTGGAGTCCAAGGTTTTCGGCTGTGGTCTTTCATTATGAGACAAAATGCTCTTTCTCAATGTAGGACCTCAGTTTACAAATTTAATTCATGAAGGCTGGTCGTCACTCAAAATTTCATAAACCGAAACTATCTTTCTCCATAGGAAATTCAACAGACGGTACAGTGAATGAAAAACAAACATGTGTCCTGTGTGAAAGCTAGACAGCAACTGATGCTCTCCTCATGATACTCTCAGCCTTGTTGCCAACTTACATGTTTGTTACTGAAGACACCATTTATCACCCAAGATGTTTTATATTCAAAAGTTGTTCATAAACCGATTTGTATTTGATGAGAGATTCCAAGTGAGATTCTGCTGTATAATCAGAATATAAAGAAGCATGGGAGATAATTGCTAACAGATGTAAAAGAGCTAAATGATGTCTCACAACGGTAAAGATCTCTTACTCAAGGAATATAGTGAACAGGAGTTCTCATGTGTGTATGTATGATTTAAAAAAAAAATTTTATGTGTATGTATAAGTAACTATATAAATCACAAAGAAAATGTTAGAAGTTTGATGTAGTTGATGAAAGAGAAAAGGTTAGAAGAATTTCTGGTTTAATTCAGAGACTTGTTCTGCATCAGCATATTGGTAATATATCCAAAATATTTCAGGAATGAAAAGCAACCCAAACAGAAACACTTCCTTTTAATTTAAAATATTGATATATCATTCCAGATCTTTTAACAGCAGTGATATATATATATATATATATGTATTTATTGCTTGATTCAAGATCTGCTTAAAGAATATATTTCTTTGTTAATTATCAATCAGACGTTTATTTTTGTAGGTGATGATGGAATGTGTAAGTACCAAAAGACACGCCCAGATAATTATTAGTGTTGTAACCTGCACTTTAGGTTCACTCTTTCCAAACATTTTAATTAAAAGAATCATGACAATTCAACTTTTTTTTTTTTTTTTGGTAATTCTATATTTAAAAGTTAGTAAATACTAAGATTTAGTTTAACTTCAAGTCTTTGACTTTTATAATTGCTATATGTTTCTAATGTTAATTAGTGATATGAACTGAAATAATTAGAATTTTACAGTCTTCCAATCAGTCAACATGCTATTGATCTGTCATTAAACTCTTAAACATTCTTTATTAATATTATTAAATTTATATTTATAAATTAATTACTATCATCAATAGTTATATCTTTTTTTTTTTTATATATATAAGATTTGATAATTCAACAGAACAACCTCCTATATCCTTTACTTATTTTCTCCCCCTAAACTTGATTCAAACCAGATCTTGCCATTGCCAAATTTTCTTCCAGTATGCCTTTGTTTCGGTTATCGTTCACAATCCTTCTCACTTGCCAAACACTGTTCCTGTTATTACATTATCAAACCCAAAATAGTTGTCTTTTTTTGAATTCTTAATTCACCCGACATCAGTTTTTACTTGATGTTCACATTGCATGTCCAGCAAATCTAAAATTTCTGAAATATATATTTCAAAATGTACCAACCATTTATTTTGTATGTTCTTCATTGAATATCCTTGTTGCTTTTAGCTTAAATTTTGTTTATCAGTTAAGATACAAAATATAAAGATTTATCTTTCATACATGAACTTCTAGTCCAGTGCTTAAAAATACTTGCTTATCTTTATGAATGACTAAAACATTTTTATTTACCACAGAAGTTACTTATTATGTAGTTCTCTACTAAATACTTCAATATTTGTATAGTAAAACACACTAGTAGTTTACAACTAGATAAGTGTAGTAGGATAAATTAGTTTTCATTATGGTACATAGTTATTGTAATTGATTAAAGAGGTTATAGTTTCTCTTGTCTGCTATTCTAATTAATCATCAGCTCTGAAAATAACATTAAACATTGTTTTTATAAAACAAAATATAATTGCTCGAGTATATATATATATATATATATATATATATATATATATACTTAACACTGAAGAGGAATTAACAAGCTTATATTATGTTTCGACAAGCAATTATGCAATTCAATGAAATTTGTTTTATAAAGCATAAAATATGTTTTCTGTATTTTATAAATACCAAATATAATGTGTGTGTGTGTACACATAGTCATGGATACACCATGCTTTATAAATTTCATTTTGATGCATGAATTTATAGATTTTCATAATATTCTTTTCTGCACAAGGCTCAAAATTTTGGGGGAGTGGGGGGCAGTCGATTAGATCGACCCCACTACATAACTGGTACTTAATTTATTGACCCTGAAAGGATCAGAAGCAAAGTCGACCTCGGCAGAATTTGTACTCAAAACATAACAGCAGACGAACTACCTATTTCTTTACTACCCACAAGAGGCTAAACACAGAGAGGACAAACAAGGACAAATGGATTAAGTCGATTACATCGATCCCCCAGTACGTAACTGGTATTTATTTAATCGTCCCCGAAAGGATGAAAAGCAAAGTCGACCTCGGTGGAATTTGAACTCAGAACGTAAAGACAGATGAAACACCACTAAGCATTTCGCCCAGCGTGCTAACATTTCTGCTAGCTCACCGCCTTAGATTTTCATGATATTGTTTCCTTATATTTAAAATTTTCCTTTTTTTATAATAGTGAGTTATTGTACTGAGATTATTGAAAAATTAGGATTTAGATAACTTATGGTGTTAATAATTATATGTCCTGGTCTTCTTTAGCTGAAAGGTGATGGGCCCATCAGTCTATTGTATTGCTCAACAAGCTGCTGGGGATTGGTTGTTTCTTGCAAACTGTAAATGGCATCTTCTCTTTTTGATGTGTGCATTGACTACATATTGTCGGTGAAACATTGTTAATTTGTAAATGATACCAAAGCTACCTCTGCATGCAAAGTAATAATGGAACTTTTTGCATAATCACCTTATTTCAAACACCGGTCTATTGTTCTTCAGCATGCTGCATAATACCATTGTGCCCACTCCTGCACATTATTGTGAAATAAGTGAGTAACCCATAGGGTTCAGGGGTCAAGATGAATATAAGATCCCTCTAATGGTGCAATATTTCTTGATTTTTTAATATTTTTTGGTCTGTTGGATATTTTCACCAGTAAACACATAGATTTCATTATTTTTGAGGAAGTTGTTCCTCTTCATTGTCAAGTCCTCGTCTGAAGTGCAGTTCATATTCATAGGGAGGGAAAGTTTATCAAATATATATTTTTATACATTCCTGCATATGGTTTGTGAAAAATCATAATTTCAAGTCCCTTATTGAAGGTGAAGGGGAAAGTATTTTAATCCTCATCATCTAGCATCCGCTTTCCATGTTGGCATGGGTTGGACGGTTTGATTGGAACTGGGGAGCCAGAGAGCTGCACCAAGTTCTGGTCTGATTTGGCTTGGATTCTACTGTTGGAGACCCTTCCTAATTCCTCCTTGAAAATCACCTTAGGAAATGGAAGAATTTAATGACTTCAGATTTTTGCCACAAGGGCAGCTTGGGAGAGGGGATTAAGTCAATTACATTGACTCCAGTGCTCAACTGGTACTTATTTTATCGACCCTGACAGGATGAAAGGCAAAGTTGACCTTGGCGGAATTTGAACTCAGTACGTAGTGACCGTCAAAATGCCACTAACGATTCTGTCAGCTCGACACCTTGGATGTATTTAATAATGAAAGTAAAATAAACATGGTACAATAGGGCACCGACTAGAAACTATATAAATCATCCAGTATATCAAAAGTAAGCTGGATTGTTTTGTAATTGCGTAAAAGAAGAAATAAGACATTAGTACTCCTCTCACACAGATTCTTTTTTTGATTTTTGTGGGGGTTTTTTAAAAAATAATATTTTTTTTTTTTTTTTACTAACGATGGATTTGAACATTTATCTTATTGAAAAATAAGAGAAGCATTAAAAATAGTTTTTGCTTTCTCCTGAAAATCTTTTCACTTTTTCCTTTTGAAGTGTAACTTTTTGTCTTTCTGGTGGCATTCACCCAGGCTGGGTTGAGCTGGCTATGAACGAGTTCCCCTTGTCCCTCATGAATGCTGACCACGTGACAGTTTTGGCCACAGTCAAGGCTGTAATGGATACCCACTCCCAGTTCCACTACCAAAGACCACAGATGCAGGAGACCAATTGTGCTTCCATGTCCACCTTTACCATTGCCAACCACATCTTCAGTTGCTCTCCAGCTCATTTGCCCCAGCCTGGGAGGGGAGGGGAGGGGAGCTGGGTTGACCCCTTTGTGAATGAATTCCCCTGGAGGCTGATGGACAAGTTGCCTTAGACATGCACAATAATATTATAGATATTGGTTTCTATATTTTGTGCTAATTAAATAATTAGGTTTTTCCATAATATTGTCAGACGATTCCAATCCAACATGCACCCTCTCCAACCCCCTCCAACACACTCCATTGATTGCAGTGTATTTCTGTGCAGAGTTATGTCCCCCTTGCTCCTCTTCATGTAGGTGGTTTGCTTACCAACCACATGGTTCCGTGTTCAGTCCCACTGTGTGGCACCTTGGGCGAGTGTCTTCTATTATAGCCTCGGGCCGACCAAAGCCTTGTGAGTGGATTTGGTAGACGGAAACTGAAAGAAGCCCGCCGTATATATTCTTTGTAAATTCTATCGGTCTCTTTTGCCGAACCACTAAGTTACAGGGATGTAAACACACTATCAGTTCTTAAGCGATGTTGGGGGGACGAACACAGGCACACAAACACACGCGCGCACACACAATTACTCCTGATAATGCATTATTCCTAACGCCACGTACAAATATGTCTAAATAATTTGTACTAGATTTCACTCTCTTTTAACCTTCTACATATAACCTAGACCAGTGCTTCTCAAACTATATGATGTGGCGTACTGGCAGTTTTTCTCTTTCCAGTGTGTCAGAGACTGGTAATATTAATTTATACCAGAAACAACATATATAATGAATGTGATAAAAGTTGACAGTTTTTATTATCTTACTCTTTACTCTTTTACTTGTTTCAGTCATTTGACTGTGGCCATGCTGGAGCACCGCCTTCATAGTCGAGCAAATCGACCCCAGGACTTATTCTTCGTAAGCCTTGTACTTATTCTATCGGTCTCTTTTGCCGAACCGCTAAGTTACGGGGACGTAAACACACCAGCATCGGTTGTTAAGCGATGTTGGGGGGACAAACACACAAACATATGCACACACACACATATAGATATACATATATCCGATGGGCTCCTTTCAGTTTCAGTCTTCCAAATCCACTCACAAGGTTTTGGTCGGCCCGAGGCTATAGTAGAAGACACTCGCTTAAGGTGCCACACAGTGGGACTGAACCCGGAACCATGTGGTTGGTAAGCAAGCCACCTACATTTATTTTGTAAACAAACAATACAATATACATAAGCATTTTATAATGTTTCTTTTCTGGAAACTCTCTGCATACAGGCAGCTGATGGCTTGTGGGCCGGTGCCGGTTCGCAGACCACCACTTTGAGTAGCACTGATTTACACCACTGACAACAGGCAAAAAAAAAAATGTTTCCTTTGATCAAAGACTTCAAAAAGAAAGCTATCCAGAAAAATGGCTACCTGGTCTCCCTCAACAAAATTAACATAAAAACAGTTACACTCCCTCATTATGCGTGGACAACACCCAACTAAAGCCCACACATTTAAAATAGATTCTATATCTCAATATCTTATCTATGATGATGATATCACATATATATAACATAAGTAGTTTTGTGTGCCAAACATTAGGCTTCCACTTCAGTGCAAGAAAATAGTTCAAATTTTACCCAGTAGTCAATCCACTACAATGCACTGAGTGTGACTTGCATATATATATATACTCTAAAATATCCGGGTCAGTACTTCTTTGTGTGGGCTAAATGCTGACAATACCGACAAGATTAAATGCTGACAGTCAAATTGTTGTCATTCAAAATGCCATCAATTTTTGTTCAGTAAAAATAATAATAGAAAATTTTTTTTAAACTGAAGCAATTTATTAAATAGAGAAAGGTTGCCAAAAATCTGTTTAGTTTTAAAAAAAAAAGCAATTCAAACTTATTTCTTTGAATTGAAGTAGGTCGCCAAAGATAATTCACTTCAAAATTGAAGCAATTCATCAAATCAAATATAATAAATTCTGGGTCATTGACCTTATGAAATGCATGAGGCCAGTCAAGTTGTAAGTTATGAATACCTTTTTTAGATGCACTTATAAATCGTTGTATATTTTTGTCTATTCAGTTACAGTATATTTGCTTAAAAGAATGTTTGTTTGAGAATTAAGCCAGTGTTAGATTGTTTTTGCTACAGTGGGTTTTTTTTTTGTGTGGTTTTGTTTAAGCATGGTCAAGTGGACTATTAAAACTCTTATAGTATAAGTTTTATACCATACTTCCAAAGAATTGGCTTTTCATTTCCATCATTAACAAATCAGAGCCTGGTTTCAAAGGCTGGACTCCTTAAGAATGTTTTTGAAATATTCTAAAAGTTCACATAGCACTGTATGTATTTTTTTCATCTGGTGAGACCTCAAGTTCATTATTTTACATTGTACACATCTTGTGCGGACCAAACATTAAAGCTTCTAGCTGCTTCATAAAGAAGGTATTTTCTGGATGGAAATACCAACCTGTTAATCGTATGGGAATGCACTTTTTCTTGCTGTTTATTACAGCTATTTTAAAGTTCCCTGTAGTTCTGGATCTCTCTCTGTCTCTCAAATGAGGTTGCTAATCTTACCTTTGGTGTTGGTAATGTACAAAATTAAAGATAAAATTTTAGTTTCAGAAACGAAAAGCACAAAGTTTCATTTCAAGAGACACATCAGAAAATATTTCATTGTGAAATTTTTTTTTTGCAAAAATACGTGGATTTTTCATTGGTGTTAAATATAACTGTCCACCCTTCCTTTTTAATAATAAAAATATAATACCTCTTCTCATTAATCACTTGTAGCATCATTGTGCCTTCTTATTTGTTGCACATTGCTCAGTAATTGGATTTGTTGCGGCAATGTATTACACGCACTTAAAGGTAGATTACTCATACAATTGTTAATTACAGATGTAATTAAAGTATTGATTGTACTACTCATTGTTTTGTTTTCAACTGGTTTTAAAATGCTTATGGCCGAGAGATGGTTGATGTTGAATGGTTTTGAGGAATCTTTATGAAGGCAGCCAGTCATACAAACCAAGCCAAAAATGAAACCTGCAAGCAAAATTTGGTCAGCCAACCCATCTGAAAGTGCAATTATGATCAATACCAGCATGGAAAACAGGACATAAAGCATCCTTTTGGGATGCCGGTGGCACATAAAAAGCAGCCATTACACTCTCGGAGTGGTTGGCATTAGGAAGGGCATCCAGCTGTAGAAACTCTGCCAGATCAAGATTGGAGCCTGGTGCAGCCATCTGGTTCGCTAGCCCTCAGCAAAATCGTCCAACCCATGCTAGCATGGAAAGCGGATGTTAAACAATGATGATGTGTCAATGGAGGGTATCAGATTGGTGGAACTGTTAGGGTTGAGCAAGATGTCTTGTGGTAACTGTTCTGGTTCTTTGTGCTCTGAAACCAGTGTGTGTTGTGACTCTGGTCCCAAGATGTATCAGTCCAAGTCAACAACTTTTCCCCTGGTTAAACATTGGTGACATGGAGAGGAAAGGTTTGTATACTGGGGTGGGGAACTGCCAGTCTTCCCCAGAGTTTTACCAAAGTCTGCTCAAAGCTTGACTGAAGCGGGTGGAGTCGCTGTATTGGTCAACCCAAAATTGCCCAATGTGTCATACAGTTGAATCAAACCTTGAAAAATATGGTTGTGTAGTGAACTTATCCCAAAACCCATACCTCCATCCAAGGTGATGTGCAGTTCGATAAAACCCTGAAACATGGGTGTATAGTGAATTTAGCCATACACCTATACCTGCACCTAGTTAAACATCCTAGACCGTTGCTAAGGTTATCTCGACAGATAACGAAATACCAATTCCCCCTCCAAAGTTATTAATATCCTTGACGGTATCCAAGAAATAACCGTTCAGCTGATTGGTAAAAACTAGTTCATAATGTCTCTCCCTTTCTCTTTTACTACACCTAAACAAGGCCTCCACTGCTTTGAACTTGCAAACTGCATAACACCCCTTTCTCAGTACCACTTCCGCCCTTCTATGAATACACTTGTATTCATCTGCTCCTCTCGTCATCTTTTACTGTGCCTCACATTAAACACTTTGTTTGCCTAATTGTACATATCTAGATCTCCAATCTGACATTGGCTGCCACAGTTAGGGAGTCGTCGGAACTACAAATGGTTACAGCTGTAAACTCTCCTCCACTGACTTGAGAAAATATCAATTGTATGTTTTAAAGCCGTTCAAAGTTATTTTGTTGGTGCTACTTTAACATGTGGAGGTGCAATGGCCCAGTGGTTAGGGCAGCGGACTCGCGGTTGTAGGATCCCGGTTTCGATTCCCAGACCAGACGTCGTGAGTGTTTATTGAATGGAAACACCTAGAGCTCCACGAGGCTCTGGCAGTACTCTTTCGCCACAACTTTTTCTCACTCTTTCTTCTGTTGGCCTGCTCGCTTAGCCAGCGGGGTGGTGTCATTTGAAGGCTAAAACAATGCGAAGCGCATTTTGACCAGCAATGTGTAGCAACATCTTATAGCCTGGTCGGTCATAGTGACGATGACTTTAACATACAGTTTACTGCAGTACCTGGAGCCTGCTCTGTGAAATGACCTGACCTGGGTTAGAGCTAGGTAGCACACAAAAGTGTAAATGGCTAGGTAAACAGCATGTTAAAGCGATACCGTTTTGTCTATCTACCTCTTACACAGTGCAATACAGAATAGAATTGATTGCAGCAATCTTTCATTCCTAATATGACTCCCATGTGTAAAAAGAATAATTTATGCTTGAAAATATTTTTTTTAAATATGGTTTAGTACATGAACAATATAACAGTCTACCTTCTTGGTTGATTTACAACAAATTATGGAGAAACATTGTATATTTATTTTGTTTTCCAATCACTGCCAAAAGTAGACTCTACTCTTGTAGTAATTGATTGTCAATTTATACTTTTCCCTTCGTCTAAAAGCTTTTCCATTTGTCTTGAATATTTTTTTTCTCTTCCATGTAAATTTTGTTTCTCTAAATAGTTTCATAATTGTATTGCTAAATACAAAAGAGCATTTTGTAGTTAGGCATCATATAAAGTAGGATAAATTAGTTTTCATTATGGTAGTTATAATTATTCTAATTGCAAAAAAAAATTATTTTTAAGACTTTCCCCTTTCTTTCTTCCTTTTCTTCTTTTTTTGTTAATACTTCATAGAGATGTATAAGTCCATTATTTTAATCAGTCTTCATTTCTGATATTGAATAATGTCTTTGCAAAAACTGAATATAATTAATAGAAACTATAAAACATCTTAATCTATTTCATTCTTAAGACGGCAAGCTGGCAGAATCATTAGCACACGGAGCAAAATGCTTGACAGCATTTCATCCATCTTTGGGTTCTGAGTTCAAATTCTGCCAAGTTTAACTTTGCCTTCTATCCTGTTGGTGCTGATAAAACAAGTACCAGTTGAGTACTGGGGTTGATGTAAATGGTTTAATCCCTATCTCCAAAGTTGCTGGTCTTGTGTTAAAGTTTGAAACCAGTTTATTTCATTCCTAACTGCTCGGTTAATAACAAGTAATTAGGCTTTGCCACAAACATGTCGTTACTGTCCGTATTAGCACAGTGGGACTGAACCTAAAACCACATGACTGTCAATCAAACATCTTATTCACATAGTTATGCCTTCATCTATAATCACAAATAATTTCTTCTATGATCTCCGATTTCTTTGGCTTCTTTATGATCCTTAGTACCAGTTTCTTCTGAGCCGTAGCCACAGGATATTGGTCCTTTTGTTTATTTCACACATTAATGGCCTCTTGGCCTTGAGAACTTGGCCCAGTTCACATCAGCAAAATATGTGGATGTCTGTCAAGAGAATCTTCTGACAAAGTTTCCCACATTTCATCTTCCAACATCTCAAATAACCTGAATTTCACAATTCCTTTCAGTATTGTAGTATGTTTTGACAGGGTATGGTCACTTTTCACCTTAGAACTTTGTTACATTTTTTTTTTTGATATTTATTGTATTCAACCTGATGTTCATTAATGGACTACCTACTGTCATCATCTACCACTGATCTCATTCAGATGATACTGTGTTACACTCCCTCCATGCCGCTTTTTAATGGAGTCCTATCTGGATCTTTTCGGTTTGACCGGCAGTTTTTTCTAGCGGTGTCATGTGAAATTGTCACCCATAATTATGACCCTAGTATCGATCTATTGCATTTCAATCTGTTTTAGGGTTAGGGGTGGGGGAAGGGTATCTTTTTTCTTCAGAAATGTAAATAAACCCAATCTGTTTCTTAAACGAGGGACATATTCATACGGCACAGAATGTTTTTTTACCTCAATGGACGTCAGTGATTGGTTGAAATTGCAGAAATTGAAGAAAAAGAACAACAAATATCTTACAAACCATAGAATTTTCTCAATAAAGCCAAGAGAAAAAGATGTTTTATAAACACATTCTACCAGTATACGAAGTTTAAAATTTTTTAGTTACTTAGAAATTATGTTAAAAACTGCCGTTCAAGCCGAAAAGATCCTTGTATTTGTTCCTTCCTTTCCTTCCTTCATAAGTCCTTCGCAGCACATACAGCATGTCTCGTGTATTTCAAACCCGGCACAGTCCATCTTTCTCCATGTCTGAACGCATTTGATATCTTCCGGAGAATGAGTTGGAAGAAGAAGTGATCCTAGCACTGAACTGCTACTTTCTTTATTGATCCCGGGAAAGATAAAATGCAAAGTTGACCTAAGAGTACAGAGTATTGGAACAACTATCATAAAGCATTCTACTTAGTGTTCTAATAATTTGGACAACTGGTGGCTTGAAAAGGATTAATCCACTTTTGCTAAACATGGCCTAATTTGAACAGGAGTCTTAATGATATCCAATACACTCTTGACAAACTAGTCTCAATTAACAGCACCAAAATGCAGATAAAATACTTAAATGGTAATGTTATCATAACATAGCATTTCCATTCTTCATCATCATCATACATCGGTTTTCCATATTTTCCATGCTGGCATGGGTTGGATGGTTTGACAGGAGCTGACCAGTTGTAGAGCTGCGCCACGCTCCAGTTGTCTGTTCGGGCCTCGTCTCTTTGGTTGGATGCCCTTCCTAACACCAACCATTTTACAGAGCATACTGGGTGCCCTTTACGTGGCACCATCATGGTTGCTTTGTACATGGCACTGGCAGGGACACCTTATATGTGATACTGGTGCCAGATGCTTTTGATGGATAGAATTCCTCACAGTACTTGCTCCCTCTCCCTGCACTCTGAAATCAAATCCCATTGAGGCCCACTTTTCCTTTTATCCTTTTGAGGTTACTAAAAAAAATTAAAAAAATAAAAATAAAAGTTCCAAATTTATGCGCTGGAATGGTAGAACTGTAAGAATGCTGAACTGGATGTTTTGCAGTGTATGTTCCCAATCTTTGCATTCTGAGTTCAAATCCTGCCGTGGTCTTACATGGTGGTTGACTTAATCTGTCACCCAGTTTAACACCACTACATATGAAGGATGTTAAACTGATTTTTATCATATTTATTCATTAATCATCTATAGGATGACTGGTGAGTGAGACAAACTTTCTTGTGCTGCTACCATAAAATTCACCCAGTCTACACTGTAAAGTGACTGGCAAAGGAAGAGAGTATGAGGAGTTTCAAGGTCCCTTTTATTCAACCTATTTAGTGTTGGTGCCATAAAAAAACGCATCTAGTACACTGATGTGGTTGGCAATAGGAAGGGTATCCGGCCATAGAAACACAGCCAAAGGACATGGAAGCACCAGTCTTTGTATGGAAGCAGTAGCTCTCCAAGAAAAATGTTATTTGAACTTTGACAGCCATGTAACCCATGCCAGGTGGAAAGTGGACATAAAAATGACAGTCATATATATCACTTCCTTGTTTTTAATTTGAACACTGCTCTTAGGCCTTATTTCTCAAAAATTATTCTTTCTTACTGATTGTGAGCCAACCTCATTGAAGTTATCATAATTATGATTGACTTACTAACCTTAAACAGGAATGTTTCTATCATTTGTTTTTATGTCATGTCAGTAAATATTTAAATTTGTTTCTCATAATTTCAGAAACTGTTTTCATAAAGAAATGTGATGACAGAAAGAAGTCTTTGATCTGTTTAAGTGGGCTAGTTGTACGTAGTTAAACAGCTAGATAACATCACTTTAATTTATATTCATTTCTTAACATAAAGAGATCTTGTTTCTGCAGAAAACTGGATCGTTGTTATAAGTATACACGATAAAACTGGTTGTGGTAGAAATAAACATATTTTTTAATTTAAAAACATTGAGCGAAAGAGATTAAATGCTATAAGGCACACAAAACTTTTTCCTCTTTAATCATAGTTTACTGTTTAGCAGCTAAACACTGTAGTGTGTATTATAGGTCTACGATTATTGAAGCTGGCATACTGAAGCACCTCTAGCAATTGCGTTGAATTTGTGGGTTTTAACCCTTTTGTTACTGTATTTATTTTCAGGTGCTCTGTGCTTCTTCCAATTCTTTTAAACTAGCACTATGACCCGGCAACACTGGGTCATACTGCTAGTGCATGCATATACAGCTGCGTGCGTGCACGCGCACATACACGCGAGTACTGTCCAAATCTCCGACCAGTCACATACAGCTAGCTGGCATTCAATTGGCGTATCAAGTTTCGGGCATTTTGATTGGGTTTTGGATAGAAAATTCACAAAAAAGTCACTTCTATTGATTTTTTAATGGCTTTGCAGGGTGACTGGGGAAATGTAAAGATGTGCACGACCACCCTTGGACGGTTTTGAATGACCATAGAAAGTGCAAGACCTCTAACTGAAAAATTGTGGATTTGTATAAAGGACACACACACATGCCATTTATATATAGAGAGATATAACAAAGAATTTAGTAAAATAACATTGTTATCATTAAGCTAGTTTTAGGAACATAAATTGTGACTAAGGTTTGGTGGAAGATTTCAATTCCAAACTTATGAAAACAAGACATTTGTACTAAAGAGCCAGAGCCGGTTTCAGCTGGGTTGGTAATGAAAGGGTTAAAGAATAGACATTTAGTTTGCCAACCCATGTCATCCTACACAAACAGATTGTTATGGTGATGTTTGTAAGATGAAGATGCAGAAACTGAAAGCCACCTGGAAGCAATGACTTTTTCTCCCCCGCCTCACAGAATTCTCCATTTGATTCTTCCTTACATCCTACTCAGGTCAGTAGAGGAAGATGAGAAATGTCAAGCTACACATTCATGCATCATTTGCATCTCAGACACCAACAATCAGTCGAAGGTCCCCTGGACGTGAGTGATCAACGTACTCATCTTTATCTCCAACAGGAGAGGTCATAACTAGAATATGTGTAGGAATGAGATGATGATGATGATTATGGTAATTACCATCATCATCGTTTCTTAATTTCATTTTCTTTTTCTCTTTTTTTTTTTCTTTTGTATTTTCTTATTTTATATTTGTTTGTCGAAGTAGTTAAGAGTTGGAAAGTTCTGCAAATACAAACCGTTTTTATTCCGAGGGTGTTTCAGGTCACATGCCGTTATGAAAGCTGACGAATCCCTCACAAAGTGGAACTTTATATAATTAGGCTGATTAACTTGAGATATAACACAGAATATTGAATAATTAACTGTGCTTGTTATTGTTCTAATGATACAACTGTTAAAGATGTTTCTAGCTAAGAACAAACAGCACTACCTTGCCTTTGTTGATCTGGAGAAGGCCTTTGACAGAGCCCTTTTGTCTTTAAGCTCATAAGAACAATGTTAGGTATAGATGCCATGCAAACTGTGTAAAAGAACTCTATTGGTAAGATTAGAGTTAAGGCAGTGAGGTGGCAGAAACGTTAGCACACTGGGCGAAATGCTTAGCGGTATTTCGTCTACCGTTACGTTCTGAGTTCAAATTCCGCTGAGGTCGACTTTGCCTTTCATCCTTTCGGGGTCGATTAAATAAGTGCCAGTTACACACTGGGGTCGATATAATCGACTTGATTCATTTGTCTGTCCTTGTTTGTCCCCTCTATGTTTAGCCCCTTGTGGGCAATAAAGAAATAAGATTAGAGTTAAGTTTAGTGGAGATTATAACACAAGGGTTCAGTACTGAAATGAGTATATTCTGTTTTGTAATGTGCAGTGTGAACCTACTTTAGACTCAGACAGAGCACCAGGAGAGAACAGTGAAACCTCAATCAAAGTGTATTATCCTGAGTAATCCGTCAGTACCTTCTTCCATAAATTTAACGAACTTGCTTCTTTCGGTCAAATTGCTTGCTCTTCTGATGTAGATGCTTTTCCTGTGAACATCTGCCAATGCCTTTGATGTTTCATCATTCTCAAACCACTTGTATTCACTTTCATTTGGTAGGTACATCCATCGTATACCCTTTAGTCATTTATCACCACTTAGTACTGTGTAATAAGATACAACCCAAATGGAGTTTTATGTGGTTGCTCAGGCATCTCCTCCATAGGATCCTCTCAGAAGACTTTGTGGTTGGATTCCCAGGCATGACCGACTGAGATAATGGATATTATCCAACCATCTCATTCATGGCCTTTACCCCTAGGCCTAAGTCTCCAACTGGTTGCCTCGGTTTGTGATTCTTTCATTAGACTTTGTGGTTGAATTCCCAAACATGACCAACTGAGATGATGGATATTACCCAATCATCTCTTTCTTGGTCTTTACTCCTAGGTCTCCTGCTGGTTGGCTCAGCTTGAAGAATCTGTCTTGTGGTTGGATTCCTGCTACATTCTAATCACATGTCCTTAGTACTGGAGCTTTGACCTCTCAATGTGGAGAAGTAGTGGCTCAACCTGCAGAGACTCCCTGATCTCTGAGCTATGCACCCTGTTGTGTAGTGTTACCCTAGAGATCTTCCAGAGCCCCCCCCCCCATTTCAGACATTTGTATTCACGATTGTACTCTTTCGGTCATTCATTACCCAACATTCATGATCACTGATGAGGATAGGCATGAAAACCAAATTGAAGGTTGTGAGTTTGGCTAATATTTTATTTTAATGGAAATTGTAAGTATGATACCCGTGCCGGTGGCACATAAAAAGCACCACCATCCGAACGTGGCCGATGCCAGCGCCACCTGATCATAGCCATTTGCCATCCTCCTCTGGTCCCTGTGCTGGTGGCACGTAAAAAGCACCCACTACACTCACAGAGTGGTTGGCGTTAGGAAGGGCATCCAGCCATAGAAACAGTCACATCAGACTGGAGCCTGGTGCAGCCTCCTGGCTTCCCAAACCCCGGTCAAACCATCCAGCCCGTACTAGCATGGAAAATGGACGTTAAATGATGATGATGATGTGGTACAGCTTTGATCTGTTTATATATTACGCAATTTTCTCTCTTGCTAATGTAAAGCTATTAAATTGAATTTATTATTTAACTCCATTTTCTGAGTATCTTGGGACATGATGGAAAATTACCAATTATTGACTGAAAACTATTTCGTTGAGAGCAGGATCTGGCAAAGCATCAAAGTCCCCAAGCAAAATTCTGTGTCAGTATCTGGTAATATGATATACGCAGTCGTTAATTTACTGAGAGAACTCCAAAACTCATTTAGTTAAAAACTAATTATAATAAAATTCATATTTGTAATTGTCATCATCACCATCACTGTCATATCATGTCAAGGCAAGGAGATAGTGAAGCACACACAATGAGCTTCCATCAGTTTCCATGAGGCAATAGTTGGCCATACTGTGGAATTGAACCCAAAACCATATAGTTGGGAAGCAAACTTCTTACTAAACAGCCACATGACAATAATATAATAATTGTCAGGGTGTGTTTACATATATATATATACTAGCAGTATCGCCCGGCGTTGCTCAGGTTTGTAAGGGAAACAACTATAAAGCATTTTTAGAGAGTTATAGCCAAAAAATAGCAAAAAAATGATGGTAAATTTTTTTTGAGAGTAAAAAAAGGTGGAGTTGCGTCCCCTAGACAGTTTGCGGTTTGTGTTTCTGATTCTCGACCCCATGTCAAATTTATCGATTTTTTTCAGAACTGGGGGAACTTTTCAAAATTTTCGCTGCGTTAGTTTTGAATTATGACATTGGGCTATGTGTGTGTCAAGTTTCATCAGAATCGGTTGAAAGCCGTGGTCAGGGTGAGGGTACAAGCAAACAGACACACAGAAACACGCACAGACAAACTGCCGTTTATATAGAGAGATATATATGTAGAGAGAGAGAGAGAGAGACCGACGGACAGTTTTGCAAGGAGGTAACTCCAATAAAATTGACTTTGCATCCTGACTTTGAATTTGTATATAATGTATTACCATCATCATCAACATCATCATCATCGTTTAATGTCCGTTTTCCATGCTGGAATGGGTTTGACTGAGGACTAGCAAGCCAGTAGGTTGCACCAGGCTCCAATCTAATCTGGCAGTTTTTCTACATCTGGATGCCCTTCCTAACGCCAACCACACCGAGAGTGTAGTGGGCGCTTTTTATATGCCATCGGCATGGGACCCAGTCAGGCAGACCTGGCATTGACCACATTTGGATGGTGATTTTTACATGCCACAGGCATGGGACCCAGTCAGGCAGACCTGGCATTGACCACATTCGGAAGATGCTTTTTACGTGCCACCGGCACAGGGAGCTAGTCAGGAGACACTGGTATCGTCCACGTTCGGATGATAGTTACAAATATGCGAATTTTTCTGAAAAATAACTAATGTTGCTGAGAGAATTTGTGGGCAGGTATCGATAGTGTCCCAAGTCATTTCAAACATTTGTGTTTACACAAAAGTTTCTGCATGAAAATTCAATGGAGACACAATGTGAGTTGCTGGAACACTTAGTTAATCAACATCAATAATGTTTTCAGTAATCATCAACGTCTGTGTTTGTGCAAAACTTTTTTGTATATAAATATTTAATAAACACAGCACATAACCAAATTAAGATATTTTGAATTTTTCTGTCATAATTTGACATACAAGAAGATTTAGTTGATTAGCTGTTCTGAGTAAGCGTTATGTTCTGACTATAATGTGTATGTGTGTGGCATCGCTTTTCCTTGCTTGCATGGATCAGATGGAATTTGTTCAGGTTCATTTTCTACATCCCTTGTTGCCAGCCCTCACTTGTTTCCAAGCAAGGTGAGACTTTCCTCTTGACTTGATACGTTTCATTGGAAGATTGGAAACAAATTGTTGATTATGTGAAGGTACACTCATTTTTGTACACTTACACAATGTCAAGACAATGATGTACACACACATGCACACACATGATGGGCTTCTTTTAGTTTCCATCTATCAATTCCACTTACAAGGCTTTGGTTGGCCTAGGGCTATAGTAGAAAACACTTGCCCATGTTACCACACAGTGTGGCTGAACCCGAAACCATGAGGTTTAGAAGTGAACTTCTTAAGCACACAGCTATGTCTGTGTTGTATATTCTTTCTTTTCTTTTTTTTTATTTGTTTCAGTCATTTGACTGCAGCCATGCTGGAGCACTGCCTTTAGTCGAGCTAATCGGCCCCAGGACTTATTCTTTGGAAGCTTAGTACTTATTCTATCGGTCTCTTTTGCCAAACCGCGAAGTTATGGGGATGTAAACACACCAGCATCGGTTGTCAAGCGATGTTGGAGGACACACACACAAACACACATATATATGTGTGTATATATATATATATATATATATATTATATATATATATACGATGGGCTTCTTTCAGTTTCCATCAACCAAATCCACTCACAAGGCTTTGGTCGGCCCGAGGCTATAGTAGAAGACACTTGCCCAAGGTGCCATGCAGTGGGACTGAACCCGAAACCATGTGGTTGGTAAGCAAGCTACTTACCACACAGCGACTCCTGCGCCTATGTTCTAATTTTGACAAGACGAATTATTTTTCCTGTCTTTTCTGGAGGACAACTCTGGTTGGTAGTATGTATAACTAGAAGCAAGAATAATTTGGAACTGCATACAGAAAATATGTGCAAACAAGGAAATCTTTTTGAGAAGAAAATTTTCACTAAAAGTCTATTATTAAATTAAATAGCACCTGTATAACTCCTGCCTGCTCAGCATTGCCGTGTGATCATTTCTCTAGAATTGGCAGTTTTCACTTTGTATGCTGTTAATGCAAATATTGAATCAAAAACCATTTTTTAAAAAAAATGTTAAGATTGTACTATGCGAAGTCTACTACAATATGTAAATATATAAAAAAAAAATTAACTTTATTTTCTATATTTTTACTGTATTTTATCATCATTTTCAATACATTTAAGATAGTCATGTTTGTCTGTATTATTAACAACACTAGTTGGTAATGTTACATTATTGGAATTACAATATAGATTTAATAGTATACAAAGTAAGTTTTTTATAGAATTCTAAAAATTATTTTATGATGAGGTCTATAACAGTTCCTACCAGTTTAAACAGAAGGGGAAGCTGGTAAAAGAACTGAAAATATTTTTTCATTCAATATCTTACTTTCTTTCTGATGTTTGATATTTTCCCTAAAATATTATCGGTATTCATTATTGCTTTGTCTGTTTTTATAAAATAGTAATAATATTTGTTTATAACTTTTTTTTTTTCCATCTTAATATAATTGGTCATTTTGTTCAGTTAATAAAAATCACCTAATAGATATAACTCCCTCTGAGTATATCTATTTCTTTACTACACACAAGGGGCTAAACACAGAGGGGACAAACAAGGACAGACAAACGGATCAAGTCGATTACATCGACCTCAGTGCGTAACTGGTACTTAATTTATCGATCCCGAGAGGATGAAAGGCAAAGTCGACCTTGGCGGAATTTGAACTCAGAACATAACGACAGACGAAATCTGGCTACGCATTTCGTCCGGCGTGCTAACGTTTCTGCCAGCTCGCCCCCTGAGTATATCTTCTGTCTTTCACTAGCTTCAATCATTGGACTGTGGCCATGCTGGGGCCACTGTCTTTAAAGGTTTCATCAAACAAATCAACTCCAGTACTTACTTGAGACCTTTAAAAAAATGGTCTCATGCTTAACCTATAGGTCTCTTTTGCTGAAACTCTTAACTCATGGGGAGGTAAACAAACCAACACTGGTTGTCGAGAAGTGCTGAGGGGGGGGCAAGCATAAGGACACTTACACATATACAATGGGCTTCTTTCAGTTTCCATCTATCAAATCCAATCACAAGGCTTTGGCCAATCTTATAGAAAAGCATTTTATTGCAAGATTAACAGATAATTTTCGCCAATACTTCTTCACTATGATTAGGCAATCTGCTCTTTTACCAAGTGGTTTTGGTTCCAAATTTATTCTATCTTTTTCTTTCTTTCTGTTCTCACCTCACCTCACATCACTCCACCAAATCAACTCTATTCTTGGTATCCAGGACAGCATTTCACCATCTAATCTCTCTATATATAAAGCTGAAGTTGTCTGTGTGTGTATGGCAGGTCTTGTAGCCTTCAACTAACACTATCTCCTCCGAGACCCTGCGGCACAAGTTGACCAAAATTGAGAGTATGATAGAAGAAGGCTTGCTCTTCCTTCCATAGAAGAAAAAAATTCAAGTCGGACCCTGTTAATACCAAAAATTATTTACATCAAAAAGGTGCATTTTTTCTATGAAAATCCCTATTTTTTACGATTTCTTTACTGCTGTGTCGCCATTTTTCGGTGTATTTCAACCAGAAAAATGCTCACTTAAAGAGAATAACAAGCTACATAATGCAACATTTTCAAAAATTCCAATTCTAAAGGGTCAAAACAAACCCGAGCAACGCCGGGTGATGCTGCTAGTTTGCTTCTAAATCCACTTTCAAAACCCATCCATAATACCCTTCATTGGTACACTACCCTCTGCTTCATACTTTAACTTAACTAAATGCCCAAGTAACTATGTGAAAAATACACATTTCCCGACTTAATGACAATATAACCAGCTGAAGTGTTAGCCTTAACGAAGTTGCTCACCTAGTTATAAGAACTGATTGCAAAACTGGCTGGACTGGCTAGTGTTAAGAGCCTATCTCTCTAATATTGTTGATTACTCTGTATGGAAACAAGAAGAAAATATGAAAGTGCACTAAATTTTTTTGCTTTCCAAATACTGCTAGATCCTGTCCTGGCCATTATCCTCTCGCAATGCAGTTATTTTCAATAAGCCACTTTGTGTGTCTTGAAAATGAAAACATTAAAGTAATTGTCCTGAGTTAAGAAAAAACAACCCAATAATCATTAACAGACTAACTATTGCATATTGTATTGAATAATCCATATGATTATCTCTCTCTCTCCCTCCCTCTCTCTGTCTATATATATATATATATATATATATATACACACACACACACATACATACATACATACACAATACAAATATACACGTCTCTACCCCTCCCTCTCTCTATATATAAAGTATTAAAATATGGGGTGCTCAATACATGTGAGAACAGTGTAGAGCCTGTTTTGTGGATTATGTACACTAACTATGAAATCATATGATATGTGGCTGAATCTGTTTTTAAGTGGTTGTCTTTAAGAGATTGCATTCCCTCACCTTCAGTACACTGTGTATTTATTATGGTAGTTTTGACTTTACGTGTAGTAATGCCTTTAATATAAATAAATATATTTAAAGGGAATAATTATAAATTTTTCCTTGTGAGGTTTTCATGCTGACTACTTGATAAATTCTTATAAAGATTTTATCCTATTTTAAATTATATATAAAAATTATGGCGAATTATATAAGAATAAGTTCTGGAGTTGATTTGTTTGACTAAACCCCCTTAAGGTGGTGCTCCCTTCTTTGGATTTTTCCTTTTCCTATGTTTCTGACGAAGAGCTCTGCTCGAAACATTAAACCCTCCTTCTTTCCTGAGCGTCCAATAATACTATACTTGTTCCACGTCCTCGCATTGTTGTGTTTTCTCTTTGTGTTTTCATGTTTGGGTTAACTATATATATATGACGAGCTTCTTTCAGTTTCCATCTACCTGATTCACTTGGCCCAAAGTGCCATGTAGTGGGACTGAACTCGGAACCATGTGGTTGGGAAACAAATTTCTTACCACACAGCCACACCTGTTTCAAGTTTTTAACAAGTCATATTTAAACACCCAGTTATCTTCCCCTTGACCTTAAAATAAAGAAAAGAAAGGAAAAAGGATTGGGGACAGCAAACTCAGATGTAAATCCAGGAAGTAATTTTAATTCTCCCCTCTAAATTCAGAAGAATTCACATTTCTGCTATTAGAAGTTTACTATAAATGAATAACATTGAATCATTAATTAGCTTATTAGAAGTTTTCTGTTTAGCTCTAATGTAGGACAAAGATTATATTTTTATTGATTGTCCTTACGAAATTCACTGTTCAACAGGAACTGGTCAGCAGAATGCATTTTTGCTGGCATTCATAAATGTTCATGAGGTTTTAAGTAGAGTAATGATTTTAGATGTTGTTAGTCTTATTTCCAAACCCAGAACGAGTCAATTGATAGTATTGATGTTTCGTTTGTTTCTCGTCTTTTTACTAAAGCCAGTTCTACGTATTTTTGTATTTCAATTACTTTGTGTTTGATAAAAATTGTATCTTTACTCAATCTATTTCTCGAGAAGTCAAACTGGTTTGCTTCTAACAAATTGCTCATATTCATTGAACTTTTACATTAAGACTTTTGGCAATATTTTGAAACTTGCATTCACTAAATGAGATGAGTCTATTATTTGCTAGCACAGCCTTTGTTTCCTTTTATTATTTCCTTGCATTTTTAAACAGAATGTTTGTTATTTCTTATTTGTTTCTCTCTCTTTTTTTTTTTTTGTTTTGTTTTTGCTGCCACGCCCATCAACTCTCTTACTTATTTACATTATACAGCCCTTCATTCCTCTCCGACTTTCCCCAACCATGCATCATCTACATGCTATCTAGTCCCTGTATGTCAAACTTGAATTGATTTCCATAAACGGTGACCTTGAGAGCATCCTTTTGTAGAGCCTTACTGACCTCGTTTCTTTTAACAGTTAAAAAAAAAAATTCAAGTCCTATTCATTAATAAAATATTACCTTGCCCACCTACCCCTAGAGGTTAGTGATAGCTAGAGACTTTACAATCACTCCAAATACTGGCCCTCACGTCATCACCAAGAATCTCTACTGGTGAAAACACATCATTAGCCTAGCTAAGACCCCATCCCCAAAACTATTTCAGCCAATTGATGGTTTCTGTCATCCTATGGGGCTCGTGCGAAGCCCACTATGGAGTACTGTGCCCACATCTTGGGCTGGGCTGTTGCTACACACTGTTACTCTGGAATGCATCCAGAGAAGGGCCAGTTACCTGACTAGTATTCAGTCACTAATAAATACTCCGACTACTGACCCATGGACATGCAACCTCTATCACTACTTCAATGACCTCTGTTCCTTAGAGCTGGCTGGTCTCTTACTCTCTTTACTCACGCATTCCCGACCCACTCATCTCGCCACCTCTCATCACTCTTGTTGAACCCAACCCCACTACTATACTCGGTGCTTCCTTCCCAGAACATCATCCCTTAGGAATCTTCTTTCTCTCTCTCTGCTCATCTTTTGTGCAGGTGTTGTTGACTTGCAACATCTTAAACAACATGTTAATGGCATCAAATTCACCCGTCACAGAGGGCCATCTTAAGTATTGTGTTTAAGCTGTTGCTCAGTTTAAGACCATTGTTTAGCATTTTGGATGTCTTTAGCAGAATACACTTAGTTGAAAGCATTCGAGTTTGGTCTCATGTCCAAGTGTAACTTTCGCCCTTCCCTCCAATGAAGCCTTATGAAATGTTATAAGAATTACTTTTACATTTGACCATGTGTGTATGTATGTATGTGTGTGTGTGTATATATAAAATATATAATATAGTCATTTGATGTCCAGTTTACCATATACTGGCATGGGTTGCACAGGTTTGGTTTTAAGGTACATCTGTCATGCCAAGCTTGTCTTTTATATCTGGATGTTCTTCTTTTCACCAAGAACTTTACAGTATGGACTCGGTGCATTCTATCATAACACTGGCATAATATTTATTATATAGTCATTCTTATCCTTTAATGTCTCATCTATGCTGGCATAGGTTAAGTAGTTTGACAGGATCCAGTCCAACAAGGCTGAGGACTGCATCATGCTGTAGCATCTGCTTTTGCATGGTCTATACAGTTAGATGCTTTTCCTGGGGCCAACAGTTTTACAGGGTGTATTCAGTGTTTTTTGAGGTTTTTTTTCATGGCAAGGTTAAGACATCCCCTCTCTGCTGAAGTCCCTCGCAGACATTCTATGAGTGCCAGGAACTTTAGCAGAGAAGGAAGCAGCAAGGCAGCTTTACACAGCTTGGTTGCAGCTGCTTGAAGAATGTATTTATGTGTGTGCACGTGTGTATAATAGGGAAATGATTTCCAACCCCTAAACTCCCTAGCAATGTGTGTTGGGCATACTACTAATTATATATATATATATATATACATATACAAACGTTTTCAGTGAACATATTAGAATATTTTATGAATATGTAGCACCTGATTGCTGTTAGAATATATCTGTATTTTCCTTTCTCTTTAACCGAAAGTTAGTTACTAGCCTAGAGTTGCTATATATATATATATATATATATATATATATATATATATATATATATATATATATATATAAGTATATGCCTACAGATTCTTTACGCAGTTAGTGTGTGTTTGAAACGTTAGTAATCAACTCTTTGTCATCTACTTGTGAAACGAACATCTGCAAACAGTTCCTTTTTAGAAAGATACACATTGGAGTCTTGATATTTGTTTTCTTTAGCTCTCAATAATAATAATAACAACAATAATGATGATGATGATGATGATGATATAACAGTACAGATGGCTTTACTCAGTGAATTTCTTCCGTTTAGAACTAGTTCAGAAGGACTTGTAACAAGTGAGAATTTGCTCTGAACCTCTGTTGCTAATAGGAAATAAGGATGTTGTCTCAACATCAGGGTTGAGTGTTGGCAGTAAGAGATAGTGTGATTTTTCAGACTGTTAATCTCTATTTTTGCGGGGATGAAAGTGTTCCTCTTTACATTCCATTCAGCTTGATCTTCAGTCACCGTTACCAGGTGTCTTGTTCTTAGATTACCTACTTTAGTAGCCTAATTGACGAGAATAGGATTACCCCAGGTTTAAAAATAATGATTCCTAGTTTTGTCTGCGTGTGTATGTATGTATGTATACACATACACATGCTTCACACTTCAGCTCAAGACTATTAGAAGACACGTGTACAAGGTGCCACACATCCATGTCTGTGCCTTGTAGATGTGTGTGTGTGTGTTGAAAGATGATCTCAGCAGTCTGAGAAATGGTGATTCTGTGGATTAATTGTTCTTAATCTCCTAGCACTACTAACAACTTTCAATTAATCATTGTAAGTTTATACACTGAAATTTTGTTTCATATACATACATATATATATAGAGAGTAGCTTCTATGCTGAAGTGAAGACAGTATAATCTTTGTCTATCTCCTTACCTTCTTGGAGGTTTTAGGTAAAATCGCACTAATGTGTCCATCTGTTTTAATTTAATTTAATTCTATGTCTTTATGCAGCTGAGGATTGCTCTGCATTTAAATTGATGTAATGGTTGCATTGTTCAATTAAATGGAGTCGCTTGAAACAATCGTATTGCATTACCTCTGGATATCCTTGTTGCTTATTTTGATTTTAATCACCTTATTTTGAAACTGTATGAATAATACCATACTAAATTCTAGTGCCTCGTCTTAAGTACCTAATTCATCTGAATCATTGGTAAGAAACCATTTCCATCAGATGAATTTATTATCTTCAAACATAGAGGAGTATGCTTGTTACTCAGACCTAACAAGGTACCTCAATTTAAGTACCTAATCCAACTGAATCTTAATTGTATTCTGTATATATAAGATAGATCATTAGCTCCTACACACATTTTTTCTCTCCTTTTTTTTCTCTCCGTGTTTCTCTCCTTGTTTTTTCTGTGTATCTTTCTGTCGAAGAGCATAGGCTCGAAACGTAAAAGACTTTTTCTATTTCTATTCCTGAGCGCTATACTAATACATTTGTTTGTTTGTACTCCACCTGCCTTCGTCTTTTGTTTATTTTTGTAAACTTTCCCGTTATATATATATACATACACACACGCACACACATGCAGAAGGACCCGGTTTCACTCTGGTTGTAAACTCATAACCATAACACAATACTGTTTTGCAGCTTGTAGCGTAAGATTAGTGTATTTCTCAGAAAGCAATACTTACTTTTGATACTCAAGAACACACAGGTTCTGAAATGAAAAAGAAGTGATTATACATGCGTGTGCGTATCTAGGTGGCTGTAGTTGCTGTGTCAATACCGGAAGTAGACATTGAAAAAACCTGTTGCTACGTCAATATTGGAAGTTGACTTTGAAAAACTCTTTCTAAAGAAGTGAATCGTATATATAAAACGATATTCATCATCATCAATTATTGTCCATTTTCCATGCTGGCATGGGTTGGACGGTTTGACTGAGGTCTGGGGAGCCAGTGGCTGCATCAGGCTCCAGTCTGATCTGGCAATGTTTCTACAGCTGGATGCCTTTCCTAATGCCAACCACTCCAAGAGTGTAGTGGGTGCTTTTTACATGCTACCAGCACAGGAGCCAGTCAGGCAGGCAGGCCTAGGATCAATCACATTTGGATAGTGCTTTTTATGTGCCACCCGCATGGGGTACTAGCATCGGCCACATTCGGATGGTACTTTTTATTTATTTTATTTAGTTCTAATAAAAAAAATAAATGATGACCCTATTATGCATCTGAGGTCAACTTATTCATGCACCCCAAGTATGGAACCAATCCATGCAGCTATTTTTGCTTGAAAACCAAATACACACACATGCACACACACAGGCCTATTTTATATAATAGATATGTCTTTGCTCCATCTATCCTTTCTGTGGAAATATATAGACTCGGAACATTAAAGCTCTCTTTCATTTTTCCTGGGCATGAACCGAATACACTCTGTTTCTTGTTCTTTCATCACATCTTTGTGTTTTCTTTATTTTTGAATTGTGTGGGTGTGTGTGTTAATAAGCTCTTTAACTCAAACATTTACAAATAGATTATCTCTCAACCCATGTTTTTGAAGTGTTTACCTTGTTAAAGAATCTGTTGAGAAAGTCTAGCCAAAATATATTATATCAATGCTGTAGCTGGGGAGGATGGGTGATTGTCACAATCTCAGAGCACCTATCAAGTTGTGTATTTAATCAGTGCTAATGAAATATGATGAAGATTGACTGTATAAAAAAAGAACAAAACCAGCACAACAAAAAAGGTTAAAAAAAAAAAAAAGAGCTGTCCTGATCTTATCAAAAATATGTAAGACTACAATACAAACAATGAACTATACAAAAGACTCTGTGCACAAAAGCAGTTTAGTGAATTCACTGAATTGGAACAGATTTACTGAGTTGAATCACTCACATGAATATTCTCAAAATAAGCTTATTTTTGTTTTCTGGTTTCCCTCTGTTAATCAACTGTACTCATACTGTCTTAGCTAATTGTTTCAGCATGACTGTATGTTTCAGGCAGCCACGTAGTCGCAAGCGGACACTAACAATCCCGCAGTCATTCCTACTCTAACCCAGCAGAATATCCATGATGGGACGTTGGAGGGAAGGTCATACCAGTCGCCAATGGTACTCTGGCCGGTACTCATTTTTAGCTTGATAAACTAAAGCAGCAGGAAATGAAGTGCCTTACTGAAGGAAACAGTGTGTCATTTGAACCAGGGATTGAACCCTCTACCATATGCTCATGATCCTGATACCCTAACCACTAAGCCATAGATGTGTGTGTGTGTGTGTGTGTGTGTGTGTGTGTGTGTGTGTGAAGGTACAGGAGTAGCTGTCTGATTAGAAGTCTGCTTACGAACCACATGGCTCTGGGTTCAGTCCTACTGTATAGCACCTTGGGCAAGTGGCTTTTACTATATATTTCTTTACTACCCACAAGGGGCTAAACACAGAGGGGACAAACAAGGACAGACAAACGGATTAAGTCGATTATATCGACCCCAGTGTGTAACTGGTACTTAATTTATTGACCCTGGAAGGATGAAAGGCAAAGTCGACCTCGGCAGAATTTGAACTCAGAACGTAATGGCAGATGAAATACCGCTAAGCATTTCGGCCAACGTGCTAACACTTCTGCCAACTCGCCGCCTTATAGTGGCTTTTACCTCAGGCCAACAAAAGCCTTGTGAGTGAATTTAGGGTAGATGGAGACTGAAAGAAACTTCCGTGTGTGTGTTTATTGTTTTTTGTTGTTTTTACAACCTGTGGTTGTTTGTTGCTCTCTCCTTGTCTTGACATGAAGGGATAGTTATAATCAAATGTCTGTGTTATGCAAGCAGTGTAGGGTACACGCAAGAAGCCAGATGTGGCCAGTTTCAACGCAAACAGGTTGAATATTAGGACCGGACACATCCAGTTTAAATGCTAAAAGGTTACTTTGGTACAGTGAGATTTGATGGAGATTTAGTTGCTATTTCCAGCAGGTTGATCCACCTTGTAGGGACTAAAAGCACAGCAAGCTGAAGTCAGCTAAGTATTCTGATCTGTTTCTTTACTTTCAGATGAATAAATTGATATCGCATCCTCAATATACTAATTCCTTTAATGTCTGTCTGTGTGTTTATCTAGTTCTCTGTTCAATCAGATTCCAGTTGGTACACTAAAAACAGTGATTGATCTGACAACGATGCAGGTGATTAGCCATGTATCGGCAAAGAAAATCACACAGCTGTTTCATGTTTCACTGTGAAATTCGCCTTGCTTTGATCTCATCCATCTTATTGATTACCGACCTAACTTATATTGGTCAAGAAAATGTTTAGCAATAAAACTATGTAATAAGGAGCACTTAACAAATGCATCGTATTTTGTCATCATGGGATTTATCGATAGCAACTAAGACCGCTAAAAGCTGTAAGCTTGGTGGTCATTCATCTTGCTAGAAATAGCAGCCAACCTTACTGTCTTAAAAGAAAAGAAAAGAGACACATTGGCAAATGTTGTACGAGGTACATCCATTCATCATCATCGTTTAACGTCCGCTTTCCATGCTAGCATGGGTTGGGCGATTTGACTGAGGTCTGGCGAACCAGACTCCAGTCTGATCTGGCAGTGTTTCTACAGCTGGATGCCCTTCCTAACGCCAACCACTCCGAGAGTGTAGTGGGTGCTTTTTATGTGCCACCTGCACTCTTGTATACTTGTTTCAGTCATTTTGACTGTGGCCATGCTGGAGCACCACCTTTTGTACACAAAATACTTTGAATTATAGGAACTCACTGCAAATCAATCAAGGAAACTGCTATTTTGTAAGAAAGGACACATTGGACAATGTAGTCTTAAATATACAAAAGTTGGGATGGTCATGGCTGGAATACTTTTTATCATAGGTCTGATGAATCAGTGTTGATTTGTGGTTAAACAACAGCCACTACGTAGTTGTTCAGTGTGCTAGAAATAGCAAACCTAATCTCATTCTGCCTGTATCTCACCACCTTGTTAAAAGGAGGACACACTGGGCAGGGTTGTTATAAATATATCGAGCCCCTACCTGTGCTTACTCAGAAGGTCATTAACGTATAGTCAGGCAGTGTTTCGACCTCATATATGCATTATAAATATTATGCACATTGTCATAATAGACTGTTGAGAGGTGAATTTCAATTGCACATATAGAGCACAATATATAATCCACTTTCAATACCCTGTTCGATTATATACATCAGAAATAACAATAATCTACCAAAGCTGACAGAATTCTAGGTTAGATCAACAATGCTTTTTTTTTCCCTATTATATTTAGTTTTTGTGCAAGATATTGTTTGCATGGACTCATAACCTTCTCCCATTATTCTTACCAGAAGCTGATGTCTTGCCAGAACCACAAAGTGAATAAGTCTGAAGACACAGCTGGTCAACTATGTATCAATGAAGGCTATTATTACACTGTGGTCTCTCATGTTTTCCGAGAAATTACTGTTTTCGTTCAGTAACCTGACATTGGTTAACAAATATTATAAGTTTTCAGGTTATTAACCATCTTTAGAAATGAATATTTAAAAAAAAATATATTTACTCTTTATATATTTCCAGTTCCACACTGATTACTCCTATCTGCTCTTGCATAATGTGAACAAACATGTATCTCTTTTCTCTACAGCAAGGCTTCTCAACTGGGGTCCACACAACAAAATAGTAAATTGGGGGGCACACTAGTATTTGAAGGGCCCCTAAAAAAATTTTGCTTTAAGTGTATGTATTGGTCTGTATTTCAAGAAGCAGCTTGGTTTATTTCCCTAACATTTCACGTATTCAACCTGCACAAATTAAGCCTTTAGCATTCAGATTACTCTGTCAAATGTAAAGCCTGTTTAATTACATTATTTTTAATTAATTGTACAGCATCTTGTAACTCTGGGATATTGATGATGTCCCTGTTTATTTTTAGAATGACTTAGTAGGGTAGGTGTGAGAGGTCAGAGCTGGCTGGTTTGAGCATAAAACAGGAAGACAATTTTGGCCTGATATGGTCAGTTTAAACACTAAAGGGTTAATGTGTGAATAACAAAATAGGACTTTTGAAAAAAGTCTATAGAACTAGTTTTTAAACATTGAATGGCTATGGGGGTCCATCAGAATAAAATAGTAATCAAAGGGGTTCATAGATTAAAAAATTGATTGAGAACCCCCTGCTCTACGCAAATAACCTGTTCTGGGCCTCTTCCTTGATACTCTAACTTTTCACCATCTTATGTAAAGCTGCCTCTCTCCCTCCAGTACAAACTGTAAAGTGGTTGGCATTATTAGGACAGCATCTAGCTGTAGAAACCAAGCAAAAACGAACGCTGGAGTGTAATGCAGTCTTTTGAACCATCCATGTAAGCAAAGAAGACAGACATCAAAAAGGAGGAGGATGTATAGGTGCTGGTCTGACTGTGATAGGCCCAGACACAGGCATGGCTTTGAGGTTACAAAGCTTGCATTAATCCATGTGGTTTCAGGTTGGTCACACTACATAACCCTACAGGCTGAAATATCTTCAGTTCAACCAATGCCTTGTGACTGAAAGCTTTTGACAGAAATTGTAAGAAAGCCCATTCTCTGTGTGTGTGTGTGCATATCATTTCAGTGTGTCATCGTTAATTAGCACCATCTGACTGAAAACCAGTAATATTGTCTACTCTCTGAATGGAATAAATGCTCTGCAACTCATCAAGCATGTGATGACTGGTAGAATGCAAAACTACCCTGCTGTATAAACAATTAAGGGTTGATAGCAAGAAAAGCACCTGGTCGTAGGACATGTGCTACAACATCATTAGATAGGTTTGTCTTACGTACAGGTAGATTTGAAGCTAATCAAGGATGTACTTTGTTTTAAGAGGCAACACATTGCTCCTGACTGGTCGCATAATTAGCTTACACCCCATAGACTAAGAATCTTGTATTCTAACAACTATCTAACTATACTGCAATAAGCAAAAGTTACATACCAATAAGAGATCCTCCATATAATTGCTTGACTTACTAAAAATAGTAGCTAAATTTCTCTCAAAATTTTATTCTTATAATAATAATAATGAAATTATTGTATACAGTGCTCAGGTGCACCACAACTTGTCAAATGTGCATATAAAGCATATGCAGTAATGTACAAATGTCTGGAAAGTGAACAGTGTATGAGTCAGATACATGCTTGCGTGTGTATGGAGGGGAGAAAATCTGGTGTAGTGTTGGTGAATCTAAGGAAGCATGGAAGTTTTGAAGGATGCAGTGCTCCGACAACTAACAACTGATGCCGGCAGTTTGTTCCATACTTCAGCAACTCTTAGCATGAAAAAATGTTTCCGAAAGTCATGGGAGCTGTGCTGTTTTCTGACTTTGTAAACATGTCCACGGGTGTTAGACAGGTGGAGTTTGAAAAGGTGCTCAGAGTTCCATCTTAATAGTAAAGAACACATTGAACTATGTAGTTGACTGCTTTTGAAAAGAATAAATGTAAAAAGAAAAAATACTATAATCATAGCTGAAATGCTTTTGATTACAAGTCTACTGGTTCAGAATTGACTCGGGGCTAAACAGTATAACTTATAAACGTTGCACCTTTTCATAAGGTATGATCTTGTTGTGTCAAGGACACCTGGCCTAGTGCTTTGGGTTTTTGTTCTTGAGCAAACCACTTCGTCTCATGTTGCTCTACAACCACTTCAACACCTGACGTGTGGTACACTGTGCACCTGTTCAGGTAATATTGATTTGATGGCGGGAGGGACCTAATGTACAGCACAAACATTTTGATCACTGTGAACAAATCACTTGTGTGAGTTGTTCTGCAAGAAATTGCAGAGTCCTCTTTCTCAAACCTTGTTCTAGTCTTTGTCTCAACCCTTATGAAATAACAGAGATTCTGAATATCTTATAATTATATAACTATATAATCAAAATCGAAGTCGAAATCAAACTCAGTGACTGACATCCGTTGCTAGTGGAGCGCTAAGAGTACCATATGAGTGAGATCGTTGCCAGAGCAACAAGCTGGCCTCCATGCTGATGGCACATTAACCGCACCATTCGAGCGTGATTGTTACCTGCGTCACCTTACCAGCACTTGTAACATTCGAGCGAGTTTGTCACCAGTGCTGCTGGACTGGCTCCTGTGCAGGTGGCACGTAAAAAGCACCATTTGGGCGTGGCCGTTGCCAGTACCACCAAACTGGCACGTAAAAGCACCCACTACACACTCGGAGTGGTTGGCGTTAGGAAGGGCATCCAGCTGTAGAAACTCTGCCACATCAGAGTCTGGTCGCCAGACCTCAGTCAAATCGTCCAACCCATGCTAGCATGGAAAGCAGACTTTAAACAATGATGATGATGATAACAAATATCTTATAATTTGTAAGACAAACTTTTTATTTCAGTGAAACTTCCCTCTCTCTCTCTCTCTCTCTCTCATCCACTCTTATAGAATTGAATGTATTTTTTATAACATTAATTAAAACCTGATGTTTTCTTCATTCCTAGGTCCTGAATATGGTACCACCCAGACAGCATGGAGAAGTGTCTTAACAGAAGCAGACAAGTTGTGTGAACTACATACTGAAGTAGCAGAACGATTAATGACTCAAGTATATCTACAAGTTAAGCAATGGAACAAAGACAACTACCACAGGACTATGATGAATTTTCGTGAATGTAAAGATAAGGAAGACAATTTCAGAAGGGTAAATTTCTTCTTCTTTTAGTTTTCTTTTTCAGTTCATCTCCTCTCGTTTATCTTATTTGGAGATGTTTATATCTGATTTGTCAACAGGAAGGCTAACAGTGAAACTAGCTTTTGTATGTGGAAGATGCACAGGTGCAATTAGCACTGAAAATGGACAGAAAATATACTCCTTCAATGGCCAGTGGGGGTCAAGCTAGAGGTAGTAGAGAGCTTCTGTTACCTAGGTGACCAAGTTAGTAGTGGAGGTGGGTGCTCCAAGAGCGTAGCTGTGAGAATAAGATTATGATGGGCAAAGTTCAGAGAGCTCCTACCCCTGCTGGGAACAAACGGCCTCTCTCTCTCTCTCTCAGAGTGAAAGGCAGATTGTTTGATACCTGTGTGCGAACAGCATGCTGCATGGCAGTGAAACATGGGCTGTGACAGCCAAGGACATGCCTGTGCTTGAGTGAAATGAAGCCGGTATGCTTCGCTGGATGTACAATGTCAGTGCGCATGTTTGACAGAGTGTAAGCATCTTGATAGAAAAGTTGAGCTTAAGAGGTATCAGATGTAGTGTGCAAGAGAGACGGCTGCACTGGTATGGTCATGTGATGCATATGGATGAGGACAGCTGTGCCAGGAAGTGCTGATCTCTGAGACCCAGGAAGACATGGAATGAGGTGGTGAACTTTGAGCCTTACGAAGGTAATGACTAGTGACTGAGACCTTGGGCAATGTGTTGTGCTTGAGAGGATCTGTCAGACCAAGTGCACCTGTGCTGGTGGCATGTAAAGAACACTTTTCAAGCGTTGGGCCTCATGGAAGCTAAGTGGCTGAGTTCCTTTCGAGCATTGAGTCTCACAGAGGCAGTGGCTGAGTTCCTTTCGAGCGTTGGGCCTCACAGAGGCAATGACTAAGACCTTTGTCATGCTTGAGAAAGCCCATCAAGTTGAGCAAAATTGCAGTCGTGACAGATACTGGTGTCACGCAGTTGGCACGTAAAAGCACCCAATACACTCTTGGAGTGGTTGGCATTAAGAAGGGCATCCAGCCATAGAAAGCCATCCCTTATCAGACTGGAGTCTGGTGCAGCCTTCCAGCGTGCCAGCCCTGTCAAACCATCCAACCCATGCCAGCATGGACAATGTACGTTAAATGATGATGATGGTTAGAGTGGAGGCAGAATAACATTGCAGTTTACCGAGAGTTTTTAATGCACTTCTTTGGTGGTTTCCCCTTATGGTAAATGTATATATTTTTAAAGATATTTTTACACAATTATAATGGAAAAGAATTCACATAAATCAAATAAACGGATAAATGTAGAGTGTGTGTGTGTGTGTGTTTTGTTTTGTTTTTTTTAAAGTTTCAGCTCAGAGCTGTGGCCATGCTGATGCAGTCCTCAGTCCAACCCATGCTAGCATGGACAGCGGACATTAAACGATGATGATGATGATGCATTGTCTCATAGCTTTGAGATTTCAATGATGCGGTTGTATATTTTTAAAATAACATTGTAGGGCAGGTGTGAGAGGCCAGATCCGGCCAATTTAAATGCCAAAGGATTAAACTGGTTTAAAAAACCATTGCCAATAACAACAACAACAACAAAATTGTTTTATTAACCTCTATAAAAAATTTTGTATGAATGATTGAGATGTTTGTGATAGAAGTAGATTGTCATGAAAGGTTTTGGTTGGTGCTTGTCAAAAGATTTATGATCCCATTTGGTTTATTCTATGTACTAAATCTGACACATTTACAACTGCTTAAAAAAACTTCTTTAACGATCATGAATTTTGACCGACTAAAAATATTTTTGTGATATTTTTTCTTTTTTTTTTTTTTCTGCTATGTGATGTTACATAAAAAATTTTTTTCAACAGAAAATACCTTTGAGCATTTAGCTTAATAATGCCTTTTCACCTGAGCTAGTGAGTATTATGAAAGGAGCACACTTTGTATTATGGTTGGCAACATTAAGAAAGGTATCCAAGTAAAGAAACTAGGCCAAAGCAGACACTGGAGTTTGAAACAGGCCCTCCAGGTATTCAGATCCTGTTGAACCAGTCAACCCTTGCCGCCATGGAAGACAGATGTTAGCTGATGATAATGATCATGTTGGTGACAATAATGTGTGTCATTGGATGTCTGTAGCAGAGAGTTCACTCTGTTGCAAACATTTAGACCAGCTCTCCAGCCTGCCACTGACCAATGAATTGTGGTTTCTGCCTCTCTGTTTCCTTAACAGTCATGGAGACTCTATAAAAGGAAGTTGTGGGCCCTGCTTTTCTTCCTTTTCTGATTGATAATATTTTTTAATATAATACATTGTAAGTACAATGAAAGAAGACAGAAGCTTCTGTATTTTACTGATGAGTTAATTTAAATATAATATAGACAGGACAGTAGTTGAAGTTTTATTAGAAAATGTCATATATAATGAAAATGTGTGTAGCAGAATACAAAGGAATGAAAGATTAGACTTCAAAAATAGTTTGATGAAATTTCTCTCTCTCTCTCTCTCACGCACGCATGCACACACACACACTCACTCTCTCTCTCTCTCTCTCTCTCTCTCTCACCGCATGTGTACTGTTGGCGATTTTTTTTCCTCCATCTTCCCTTCCTTGGATCTTTCCTTTTCCTATGTTTCTGACGAAGAGCTCCGCTCGAAACATTAAATCCTCCTCTTTCTTTCCTTTCCTGAGCGTCCAATAACACTATACTTGTTCCACGTCCTCGTGTTGTTGTGTTTTCATTTTTGGATTAACTTTATGTATGTGTGTGTGTGTGTATATACATACATACACACAGTAATCTCTCACTATATCATGGTTCACTTATTGAGGTTTATTATTTAAGCTTATGTCAATTCTTCCGTGGTGTTCTTTTGTATTTATAGTAAAATAAATATATACAAATTTTTAATATAATAATAAAAAATATACAGTACAGTACTGTTTCTACTTCGTGGATTTTCACCTATCAAAGGGGGGTGGGGTGGAACGCAACACCAGTGATAGTCGAGGGATTACTGTAAACATATAATTTCTAATTATGTGCCTTTTACAAAAGAAATAGAAAATGTAGCTGAAATTCAAGAATATTACGTAAAACCTAGAAAATTAACATTAAAATATCTAGTTCAAACCATTGTTATATTTTTATTACTCTGTGTGTGTGTGTGTGTGTGTGTGTGTGTGTGTGTGTGTAAGAGCATTTAAGTCCTATTAGAAATGCATTCTGTTTCTTTTAAAATACTTTGTTTACTTTCCTTTTTCTTTTACTGGTTACTTCAGTGAAATTTAGAAAATATAGGCGTAGGAGTGGCTATGTGGTAAGGAGCTTGCTTCCAAACCACATGGTTCCGGGTTCAGTCCCACTGCGTGGCACCTTGGGCAAGTGTCTTCTACGATAGTCTCAGGCCGGCCAAAGCCTTGTGAGTGGATTTGGTAGGCGGAAACTGAAAGAAGCTCATCATATATATGTATATGTACATATATATATATATATCGTCTGTCGTTATGTTCTGAGTTCAAATTCCGCCGAGGTCGACTTTGCCTTTCATCCTTTCGGGGTCGATAAATAAAGTACCAGTTGCATACTGGGGTCGATGTAATCGACTTAATCACTTTGTCTGTCCTTGTTTGTTCCCTCTATGTTTAGCCCCTTGTGGGCAATAAAGAAATATATATATATATGTGCTTGTATATGTTTGTGTGTCTGTGTTTGTCCCCTCACCATCGCTGGACAACCGATGCTGGTGTGTTTACGTTACCCGTAACTTAGCAGTTCGGCAAAAGAGACCTATAGAATAAGTACAAAGGTTACAAAGAATAAGCCCTGAGGTTGATTTGCTCGACTAAAGGCAGTGCTCCAGCATGGCCACAGTCAAATGGCTGAAACAAGTAAAAGAGTATAGAGAGGCTAAAGCATATCAGAAGTTTTTGTTTCTCCGACAAGCAACGTGTCTCTTTGCGTATGCACCCTATACATGACAGTCACATTTAATTTTTTTTTTAAGAATATATATTTAGCTATTTATATTTATTTATATTTGCATATTCATGTTTGCGCTTATTATACTTCCTTCTCCATTCAAGTAGTCGTCTTGTCCCAATGAATCACAAAATATGTTTATATTGTAGATGGAACAACACAGAAAAATGAGGTTAATTTTGGCAGTTAACATAATGGCACTGAATGGCAAATTGTACTGGTACAAAAACAGTACCAAAAAAAAAAAAAAAGAAAGAAAGAAAGAAAACACACAAAGTTTTCATTATTTGATAAAAATGTTTTATTTGCCTTCCAGTACTGAAATAAAGTATTTAAATTAAACAACAGGAGTGAAATGTATTGTGCTTTTGTGTCAGTATGAATTTAACAAGACAGTTTGTACAATCCACTTCCTAGCAACACGACACTTTTTCCTGGAGCATTCATCATCCAATTACAGACGTTTATTCGGCAAAATAGTATATATTTTTTTAATGTTTTATGTAAAGTTATATTTTTTATGTTACGGTATATTTTAAGGCTTTTTTCTTTGAAAATTTAAGTAGCTTAATCTTTCGCTTTATTACACATATAAGTTCAGTACAATTCTGAGTTTGGTTCTACAATTCTGAGCGTGGCACCTTGGGTAAGTGTCTTCGATAGCCTTGAGCCAACCAAAGCCTTGTGAGCGGAATTGGTAGATGGAAACTAAAAGGAAGCTTGGATATAGATATATGTGTTTGTGTCTCCTTGCCTGGATATTGGGTGATAGTTGTAAACAAGTGTCACTGTCATACAAGTGGTGCCTTTCATTTCCAGTCTTCCATGAAAATATGTCTGGCCGTGGGGTGGTGGTGGTGGAATACTGCATTGCTTGGAAACGGGTGCAGGTTGATTACAGGAAGGACATCCAGCTGTAGGAAATTCACCTCAGCAAAATACTGTGCGACCCATGCAATCATGGAAAAGTGGATGTTAAAACGATGACACAACACAGTGATTGTCATCATCAAAAAAAACCCTCCTTAGACAAATTTATCCCACCACAACATTACACTTCATGTCTTGATCCTTTGTCATGTGATACACTCAGCAACACAAAAATAAAAATAAGTGGACCTGTTGCCACTTTGTCGTGCAGGTCAAGGATTTCCCAACCTGAAACCCTTCCTATTGCCAACCACTTTGCATCACAGTCTCAAAGTTATCAACAATAAAAATGTTGTCAGCCAAAACCAAAACACCCACTGCTACCTGGCACCAGCTTCTATTCAATTTGCTGCCACTTGTTGAGTTCTCATCTCTTCCATACCTTACGATAGGAAAACTACTGCTTATGAAGGGAGAAGCTCTAACTACACAAGAATGAGGGTCTGTAGAGAGGGAGGGGAGGGACTCAAGTCTGGGCTCATCTCTTAGAATAACTTTTTTTTTAACCATTTGCATTTTCTAGACTGACACTAGGAATTCAACTTAGCACCCATTGGCTGGCACTGTACTTGTCAATTTTACAATGCCTATGGGTTAATGAGTTTAGTTTTCCATTGTATGTTAAATATTTCTGATGATACACATATATATGTTTGTATATGTATGCGTGTGTATGTATGTTTATGTGTGTGTATGTATATATGTATGTATGTGTATCTGTGTATGTATGTATGTATGTATATATGTATGTGTATCTGTGTATGTATATATGTGTGTGTATGTGTATATATGTGTATGCATGTACGGTGTGTATGTATGTATATATCTGTGTATGTGTGCATGGTTGTGTGTGTTACTGTTTCGTTGCCTTAATACTGTTGAAAGCCAATGTCAGAAATGCAGGTGTTCTTCATTTCCAGTCTTCCAAAACAGTAATGGGGGGAAATATTACCTTACTTGAAAAACAGGTCAGGATTGGCAACAGGAAGGCCAAATCTGCCTTGACAAATTTCATCCAACCCATGCAAGCATGAAAAAGTGGATGTTAAACAGTCATAATGAGTCTCTGAGATGACAGTTTTTTTATTTGTACTTGACATAATGTGATCTGTTTCGTTTCATTTTCCGACATTTATTTTAATTAATTTTTTTTTTTTTCATTTCCAGGCTCAAAAACCATGGATGAAGCGTTATAATAAATTAATGGTTGCCAAAAAGGAATACCATTCTGCATGCAAACAAGAAAGAAGTACAGCTAATCAAGAAAACAATGCCAAAGGTGACCCTTCAGTTCCTGTGGATCAAGTAAGCTTTCATCTGTTTATTATTTGCCTAGAATTTTGTTTCATTTTCAATTTATTCCTAAATAGCTAACAATCAAAGTTCAAGTAACAATTCGGTGCGATACCAGTGCAGAATCACCTCCCTCCGACAAGTCACCCCAACGAGACGTCTGCGTTAGGTGGGTCATGCCCTCCGTCGTCAACCAGGAGAATTCATCTACGAAGCAATTGCCCCAGCTCCCCTTCAGGGTTGGCGAAAGCGATGTGGTGGACAACGAAAAACCTGGCTGATAACAGTTAAGGCTGATCTGGAACCCAACCTAGGTCCCCATGTCTACAGCGTTCACCGCTGGAAAAAGGAGTGGTTGGAGATCATGTGGTCGTTAGCCTCAAATCGCCAGGTCTGGTTGGCGTTTGTGAGAGATGCAGCATTGAGGATGAATGAAGCCAGCTCAACCCACCCCGGGTGAATGCTGTCTCAAGACAAGAAGAAGTAACCTTCCACATCCAAGCACCATCTAGATGCAACATAGACATGCATTTTTGACATTAAATCTGCTCTGAATGTGAGTGTAGCAGCAGTGCCATCAAAAACGAGAAAGAGAGAGCAATTCTTGTTATGGGTTACCCATGAACTTTGTAGAGAGAGAGCAAACCTCTGCCAAGGCAACACCAACATCCTCTCAATGATTAGCTAGGGATAATCTCTATATATATATATAAACGGCAAAATGTCTGTGTGTGTGTGTGTGCATGTCCTTTATACAAATCCATAATTTTTCAGTTAGAGGGCTCGCACTTTATATGGTTATTCAAAACCGTCCAAGGGTGGTCGTGCACATCTTTACATTTCTCCAGTCACCCCGCAAAGCCATTAAAAAATCAATAGAAGTAACGTTTTTGTGAATTTTCTGTCCAAAACCCAATCAAAATGCCCGAAACTTGATACGCCAATTGCATGCCAGCTAGCCGTATGTGATTGGTCGGAGATTTGGACAGTACTCGCGTGTATGTGCACACGCATGCAGCTGTATATGCATGCACTAGCACTATGACTTGGCGTTGCTGGGTCATAGTGCTAGTTTTTAAAATGAGAATATCTGAAATAAACTTGACTGCTCTCACAAACAAGAATACTGAAAATGAACCTGACCCCCTCTCAAAAATTTTAAAATGCAGGAAAAATAATCAAGAATCCTTGTCCGGTACTGGATCGTTCCCAAAATCCAATCAGTTTGTGCCAGTCATGAGGCCAAACGTTCCTGAAAGTTTCATCTGAATCCATTCAGCAGCCCTTGAGATATCTTGTCTACAAACAAACAAACAAACAAACAAACATGACTGAAAACAATACTTCCGCCTTCGCAGTTGTTGATGGCTGTGTCTGTTTATGAGATGAATATGGCCAAATGGATAAGAAGGTAACTTCTGAGTCACAAGATTCAGGGTTCAATCCGACTCCCACTACAAATGTCTTTTGCTCTTGTCTTGAATCACCTCAAACCTTGGGTAGATGGAAACTGTATAGAAGCTCTGTAGGTAGATTGTACCTGTAATTTTAAAAGTCCAGCTTTATCACATTGAGTCACACTGACTTTATCTGAGCATTTACACCAAGGTTACACGTCTGTGGAAATCTCGACCGCCCACAACGATAATTCTGTGAGTTTGGTAGTTCAGTTGAGCAAATAACTGAAAATGGCTGTAATCCATTTATATGATTGTGTGTGTGTGTGTGTGTGTGTGTGTGTGGTTTGTGTTTATTTTGTAGCATAAAAAAAAATGAAATTGTTCAATACTAACTTTTGTTAAAAGTGTGTTAGTCTGATGTATAAAGTGTAAAGTCAATAAAGATTATATTTCTGAATAACAATCAGCCTGTTGGTCAATTGTACACATCACCATATTGAGAAGATTCACATGAAGCAAGCACACACACACACATTGACAATTACATAGTATTGCATTTATATTAGTCATGTGTTGGATTTTTTTTTAAATATAAAATAATGAGCAAAACGCCCCGTCCAATGGACAGTGCTGAGTTATCAAACATTTAAACCAAATTTTCTCAAAACAACTTGTCCAACCATCCCATAGGCCTCCTCTTTGAGAAACACTGATTTAACCTAAATTTGAGACATATGCGTAGTATTGATCGCAGCAGCTGATGTACTTGCACATATGAATGTACGTTCCCACGGCTTTATCGATCGTATTCTCACCTGGAATCGATTTTTGTAATTTTTTCAAGATTTATACATGCCCTGATACCGTCGGTATCTACATATCAAATTTGATCACAATCGGATGGAGGATGCTCGAGATCCTAGAAGACACACACACAGACAGACAGGCAGAACGGATTTTATATAATAAATATGTGCTTTAAATGTGTTTTAATCCAACAAGTATATAAAATAGATATTCAATTTGATTTACCATGATATTCCTTTGCCCCCTTTTTTTCTCTCTCTTCTCCTCTTATGTGACCGCTGGTCAACCAGCCTTTCAGCTTCTAACCAGCGCCTTGAGATTTTCGTTGTCTTCGTCTGCCGAAAAAGGCATTTTTTTCCAAAATACGCCAGCTAAACTAAGTTGTACTGTCCATTAGTTGTAAGACACCCGCTGTTTTTGTCCTGTTTTTACTATTATTGTTTTTTGTATATTATATTCGTGTGGCATTGTCCGTTTTTCTGTCCCTGTTTCGTATACATTTGATCCATTTTCCAAGAAATCTAATGCTCGTAGCTTAGTTTTTCCTTGGGGCTGGCCGGATCGGAGCGATCTCAAGATTAATCAGCCGAAATTGCTAGGATGATCCGGTTCTTGACTGAAGATCGAAGGCTTCGAATGTCCCGTCCGTGTTTTTTGTATCGTCTTCTAAATGTTTTACGTTCTTGTCCCAGTTTGTATTTTTCTACATATAATAATAAATATATATTTATATATATTGTTATCACAATTCTTATTTCTTTTTTTTTCTTTTCTTTTCTTTTTAAGGTAAAAAAACTTGGCGAGAAATTAACAAAGTGTAAGGGTGAAGTGGAAGCATCGAGAGATAAGTACAAAGCTGCATTGCATGACCTGAACAGTTATAATCCTAAATATATTGAAGAGATGACTTTTGTAAGTAACAGACTCTTTGCAGCTTTTTATGTCCATCCGTTCACCCATTTTCTCTATCCACTTTTCCTAGAAGAGTCATTAGGGTAGAGTCCTCCAATCAGAAGCAACCATCACTTGACTTTCTGCCCATCTTTTTAACCCTTTAGCATTCAGGTTATTCTCTCAAATGCTCTGCTTATTTATTCACATTGTTGCAAATTAATCATGCATTATCTTGTGGCTCCACAACTTGAGCTGGCATGGAACATGGATGTTAAATAGTGTGTTGGTAGTGAGAAGGGTCTAGGTATAAAGTTAGATAAAGTATACTTAAGTTTCCTTTGATTGACAGTGCTATTCAGTTAAAATTCTGTCCTCAGCCTTGTTTTTTCATATCTGAACAAAAATGCAACCATTGTACACACCAAAGGAACAATCTTGCAGTGGAAACCATCCTTTCTCATGAATAAAATGTAACTCAAAATCTTACAGTCTGTAAAGTAGTGGGGTTTTTTTTACTCTCAAAAGGATGAAAGGTAAAGCTTACCTATTTCTTTACTACCTACAAGGGGCTAAACACAGAGAGGACAGACAAATGGATTAAGTCGAGTACATCAACCCCAGTGCATAACTGGTACTTAATTTATCGACCCCGAAAGGATGAAAGGCAAGTCAACCTCGGCGGAATTTGAACCCAGAACGTAATGACAGATGAAGTACGGCTACACATTTTGCCCGGCGTGCTAACGTTTCTGCCAGCTCGCCGCCTGAAAGGCAAAGCTTACCATGGCATGGTTTGAACCCAGGGAGCAAAGTGCTAAAATGTATATAACAAGATATGCCACACAGAAGCAATAACAAATGACTGAGACTGTTGGCAAAATGCTGTGCTTGAGAAGGAATCCCCATGAAGCCGAGTGAAATCGTAGTTGTGGCAGATACTGATTCATCCATCTTCTGACTTAGATAGCTGACATAATTTTGGTAAAACAGGTTATTAGTGATAGCACAGTGCAGGCAGTTGTTCTTGATGGTGAGGAATCTCAGGAAAGAGAAGATATTGAGGGAACTATTTACATCTAAAAGTTCCCATATCTGTGCAGACATTCAGATAAGAAGTCTAGCCCCTACTGCCACAACCTTTTATTTATTTTTTATTTTTGTTTTTGGTATGGTAGTAAAGCATATGCAATACAGAAATATAGAGATAAGCCTTTATATCGATTGGAAAAGAAACACTTTGAATATGGTTCGTTCTTATGGAATGGGAACTTGAGAAACAAGTTGTGTTCTTGAGAAAATTAGATATGAGTACACAAGAATATTTGGGAAAAAAAGTAGTAAGATCTGGTCTGAGAAGACAGAATTTTTGCATATTTGTCCAGTTCATACCAGAATAGTACGGTTAAAATGGTGGTGGTGGTGGTGGTGGTGGTGGTGACAAGTCTTTGCTCTTCATGTAGCATCACAGCAATTAGGTTTCCTTCTGGTTCAGTTGTCTTCACTAGTTTTTGCCTTTGATTGGTCGCTTATTTAACCCTTTAGCTTTGAAACTGGGCATATCTGGCCCAAATATTGTATTTGTTTTATGTTCATAATGGCCAGATCCAGCCTCTCACGCCTACACTGCAATGCCATTGTTGTGTGGTAAGTAGCTTGCTTACCAACTACATGGTTCCGGGTTCAGTCCCACTGCGTGGCATCTTGGGCAAGTGTCTTCTGCTATAGCCTCGGGCCGACCAAAGCCTTGTGAGTGGATTTGGTAGACGGAAACTGAAAGAAGCCCATTGTATATATGTATATGTGTGTGTGTTTGTCCCCCCCCCCATATATACTCATATGCATGTGTGTGTGTGTATGTATGTATACACAAAGAGATGCTGGAAAGTTCCTGGCTTTTAGTAAAAAAAAATACAGGGGAATCAGTTAATTAGAATTTTATTCAACATGGATATTGTAGTTGTGATACCCATGCCAGTGGCACGTAGGGCCTCACAGAGGAAATGATGAAGATTGAGACCCCTGAGATATGCTGTGACTGTGAAGACCCGACAAATGAAGTGAGTTCATGGCTCGCAGGACGGCCTGCTGTGCCAACCTTGGATCGTAGAGTGACCTGCTGCTTTTGAGGAGACCTATTGAGTCAAGTATGTCAACATCAACATCAAAATCAAATGGAAATTGTAGTTAAGACACCCGTGCCGGTGACACGTAAAAAGCACCGTCCAAACGTGGCAGATGCCAGATAACAATCAAATGGAAATTGTAGTTAAAACACCCGTGCCTCCATGGCTTACCAGACACCAGTCGAACCGTCCAACCCATGCTAGCATGGAAAACAGACGTTAAATGATGATGATGATATTCCTCTCTCAGATTCACACACTTATTGCAGCAGTCCTTTAATTTTTCTAAGCCCTGTAAAAGAACTTGGAATGTTGGAACTTTTCAGCTCCCCTTCATATGTATATATGAGCTTCTTTCAGTTTTTGCTTACTAGATCCATTTTCTCGAAACTATGTGGTTGGGGAGCAAACCCTTTAACCACACAACAGTACCTGTGCCTATATTGGTCGTTGTAAAATAACTTCCATCATTGTTTTTCTGAATTATTTAATTTTAAAAAAACAAATCTTTTCTTTCTTTCAGGTTTTTAATGAATGTCAAGAAATGGAACGAAGAAGATTAACATTTTTTAAACAGATGTTATTTGAAATTCATCAATGCTTGGATCTTTCACAGAACCAACGGTAAATTATTAAACTATCTTTATCTTTCAAGTAAATTTGCTCACATTTCAGCTGAATTAATGACACAGAATAAGCTTATAAAAAGAAAGATAGGGTAGTGGTTTGTAAAGTTTAACTTTTTTAAATACAACACAATTACTTTCGAATGCTTTAATTTTAAATCTTCATCTAAGGTCATGATTTTAAATATCTTGAAATTAAATCACAGATATTATTAGAAAAATTTCCTAACACCAACCACTCTGTAAGGTGGTTGGCATTAGGAAGGGCATTCAGCTGTAAAAACTCTACCGAAGCAGACAGTGAGTCTACCGAAGCAGACGGGGTGCAGTCTTTTGCTTAGCCAGCCACAGGTCAACAGGCCACGATCGTGGCCCAGATAGATGCATTTAATTTATGGGCGTGTTTTGAAATGTCTGTCAAGAGATAGTTCAACAAAGAACTTTTCAGATGATATAAAACTTGCCACCATTATATACTAAGAAGATATTTTAACTATTTTTTGTTTTTTATGTGTGCATAGCTGCAGGTGTGGCTGTGTGGTAAGTAGCTTGCTTACCAGCCACATGGTTCCAGGTTCAGTCCCACTACGTGGCACCTTGGACAAGTGTCTTCTAATATAGCCTCGGGCTGACCAAATCCTTGTGAGTGGATTTGGTAGATGGAAACTGAAAGAAGCCTGTCGTATATATGTATATATATATATGTATGTGTGTGTATATGTTTGTGTGTCTGTGTTTGTCCCCCCCAACATCGCTTGACAACCAATGGTGGTGTGTTTACGTCCCCGTAACTTAGCAGTTCGGCAAAAGAGACTGACTAGGCTTACAAAGAGTAAGTCCTGGGGTCGATTTGCCTGACTAAAGGCGGTGCTCCAGCATGGCCACAGTCAAATGACTGAAACGAGTAAAAGAGTATGGTAGTCTCATTTTCATAAAATGTGCTCAGCAGTCCATGCTATGTAAGGGCAAATCCCAGCACTTTATGGGTTAAACTAATATTTCTTACCATTGCAGGAGCATTATTGATTAGATATTTTTCATTAAATATGGTGGCATTAACCTTATGTAAAAAAACAGGACAGCTTTATTTACAGAACATTCGATTTTTCTAATACAGAATCCAAAAAGTATTTTAAGAATCCTGTGTATTTATTTATTGTTCTTCAAATTTCAGATTTGCTGAAATATATCGTCAGTTTTATCAAGAGATAAATTGTGCAGACTGTGAGAAAGATTTAAGGTGGTGGTCTAATATTTATGGTGCTGGAATGTCTATGAACTGGCCTGAATTTGTCGTAAGTGTATTTGAATTTATCTGCTATTCCTGACACTACAGAGCAATACTTTCTTTCAGCTGCACGGACACCAGTTGACTACAGACCTAACAACCTATACACACCCCTTTCTACTGCAATTACATTTTTTTTTCTTTGATTTGCACTCCACCATTTAATGGGTTTTTTTTTTCTTTCTGGAACTATTAGTACGGTTCATTACTGGCAATGGAAGAAGCGTTCTTTTCAAACAGTATCACTGCTGAATGATTTTCATCTGTTATTGATATTCTTCTATGCTTTTTAGAACTAGATGTCTATACAAGATGCTTTCTTTAGACAAATACCACAGTTTTGTGGCTTTCTATTGTATATCCGCGTTAAGATATACTGAATGCTATTAGTACTATGTTTTTTGTTAGTCTGAAAATTCAGTGAAGCAGTTTTTTTTTAATACTGAGGATCATATAGTTTGCTGGTTTTGTTTGTCCGTTTCACATCTCCTTTTTCCATGCTAGAATGGGCTAGACAAATGTATTATTGAGGCATTGCTTTACAGTCTCATGCCCTTCCTGTCACTAACCCTTATCTAATTTTCAAGTAAAGGACCTTTTATTTCACAAATCTTCAAAGGAGTGGATAATTTCTTGACAGGAGACATGGCAACAACAATGCTCATTGCTTTTGTAGAACGCAGATGTAAACAAACACACACACAGCTTTGGTCAGCTCAGAATGATATTAGAAGACACTTGACTTAGATGCCTTTTAGTAAGACAAAGCAGAAGTCCTGTGGTTGGAAAGCAAACCCACACTTGCCTACTTACTGAAGTATAAATAGGCGCAGGAGTGGCTGTGTGGTAAGTAGCTTGCTTACCAACCACATGGTTGCGTGGCACCTTGGGCAAGTGTCTTCTACTATAGCCTCGGGCCAACCAAAGTCTTGTGAGTGGATTTGGTAGACAGAAACTGAAAGAAGCCCGTCGTATATATGTATATATATGTGTGTGTGTATATGTTTGTGTGTCTGTGTTTGTCCCCCAACATTGCTTGACAACCGATGGCGGTATGTTTACATCCCCGTAACTTAGCGGTTCGGCAAAAGAGACCGATAGAATAAGTACTAGGCTTCCAAAGAATAAGTCCTGGGGGTCGATTTGCTCGATTAAAGGCGGTTCTCCAGCATAGTCACAGTCGAATGACTGAAATAAGTAAAAGAGTCTCTGTGGTTTTACATAGGTATAGATTTTTATGTAGTTGCTCTCATTAACACTGGTCCTTTACTTTGGTATATAGTATATTTATTCTGAATAATTTTTTAAAACTTTTCTCCCCCAAGGTCCAAAAGTATATAACAGCTGCATATTTTATTCCATACTGGCATGAGACGGACTAAACTAGAGAAGGCAATAGTTTGTGGTCTCATACTCTTCCTGACTTCAGTTCTTGTTTTGAAGCACATCTTTTATACCACAACTTCATATGAACTACTGAGCTTTTGAACCTTTGTGTTTACAAGGAACATAAACATTGTCTCTGGCAGCTGAACAATGTTAGTGCAAAGAAACAAAGCTATAAACACACACACACACATACATTCGTTAGTCTTGATAGAGGCAAATTCTAATTGTATACTAAAAGAAAGGCTAATATTTAATTATTTTATTACAGTTTAGGAAATATGTCATTGGTTAAAGATTTCCAATAAGCCAATCATGCTATCCTGGGCTCCTAACAATGAGTGTTCAGAAGGGTGCTACTAGTTCTTCAATTTTTTTACCTATGTTTTAAAAAGATTCGAGTAAGGTCGTTGCTAGTGCCGCCTGATTGGCCCCGTGCCGGTGGCACATAAAAAGCACCTACTACACTCTCGCAGTGGTTGGTGTTAGGAAGGGCATCCAGCTGTAGAAACTCTGCCAGATTAAGATTGAAGCCTGGTGCAGCCATCTGGTTCGCCAGTCCTCAGTCAAAATCGTCCAACCCATGCTAGCATGGAAAGCGGACGTTAAACGATGATGATGATGATATTTAAAACCTTTGCTGATATACTTTGTTGAATACTGTCTGTGTGTGTAGTGGCCATGTGGTTAAGAAGTTTGCTTTGCAACCACATGGTTTCTGGTTCACTCCTGTTGTATGACCCCTTGGATGAGTGTCTTCTTGTAAGACCGCGAGGTGACCAGTATCCTGTGAATGAAGTTGGTCAACTCAAACCATACCCAACACCCCAACTCGATAGTCAGTGTTGGTTTGCTCATGTACATTTAACTTAGCAGTTCAGCAAAAGAGACCAATGGAATAAAGAGCAGGCTGGAGTGATCAACTAAGCCCTTCACAGTGGTGGCCCCAACATGGCTGCAGTCCAATAACTGAAACAAACAAAAGAATAAAAGAAATGTGTGTGTGTATGTATGAGGTGCCAGTTGAGCTTTGTGGTTAATAAGTTCACTTCCTAACTGCGTGGTTTCAGGTTCACTTCCTCTGTGTGGTGCCTTGGCCAAGTGTCTTCCAATACAGCCTTGGATTTGGTAGACAGGAACTGAAAGAAGTCTGACCAAATGTTTATGCCCAGGTGTCGAAACCATAGTAATATCCATTAGGCAGCTGATGATGAGAATCATTGCTTGATAGGCTTACTGTCTGTGAATCTTTTGTATCTTAGAGTTTTATTATTGAATTATTGAGTTGTAATTCATTCTCATATGGTTGAAATTGTTAAAGGGGCCATGGTTTATGGTGGTTTAAAACTTATTTGATGGCTTGATTGAATTCTTAAGATATTTTCCTCTTTTCAATAATTTTCAGGTTGTGCATGCATCATAACATATAAAAAAAAACAACAAAAAAACAACTAGCTTTTTTCTGTCAGAAATATTTGTTGACTGATCACATTCTTCTAAAGAAATCAAAATGTTTATTTATTATTTTAAAGTACATATTTGTATCACGGAGATGTACTTGCATGGCAAGTCTTCTGATCTGAGACTGTGTTGAAACTAAAACGAATTGCTGTATGGAAGAGAAAACATTATCCATTTAGAAATGTAAGCTTCACTTAAACATTCATTGTTTGTAATGTGGTGTCAAAATCACAGTTTCAAATGACAAGAATGCTGACACCACATTACAAACAATAAATTTTTTAGTGACATTAACGGTCTTTGTGTGTTTCTGAATGGCTAACATGTCTCTTCCATTCTGCATTATGTTTTATAAGTTTTTTTCACAAAGCAAAAACAGGTCATCTGAAAATGACATTTGGTGGCTTCTCACATTATCTTCTCTCATGTGTATCGTTGTATTGGCAATTTTCTCTTTGCTTAAAATTTCTTTGGCATGTATATCCAATTCCAGGAGGCAGAATAAGATTGAATACATGTATGCTCACCTACGTACGTATGTTGTACATTGTCCTGTTTAGTTTTAATCAGTAGAAAAAAGTGACTCAAAGGCTGAAAGTTTCATATACTCTTTTACTTGTTTCAGTCATTTGACTGCGGCCATGCTGGAGCACCGCCTTTAATCAAGCAACTCGACCCCGGGACTTATTCTTTTGTAAGCCCAGTACTTATTCTATCGGACTCTTTTGCCGAACTGCTAAGTAACGTGGACATAAACACACCAGCATTGGTTGTCAAGCAATGCTAGGGGGACAAACACACACATGCATATATATATATACATATATATGACGGGCTTCTTTCAGTTTCCGTCTACCAAATCCACTCACAAGGCTTTGGTCGGCCTGAGGCTATAGTAGAAGACACTTGCCCAAGGTGCCACGCAGTGGGACTGAACCCGAAACCATGTGGTTGGTAAACAAGCTACTTACCACACAGCCACTCCTGCGCCTATATGTGGAACTTGCTTACCAAACACGCATTAAACTCTTAGCCTTTGAATCACTTTGTAACTTCTGCAGATTGAAATAAAAATAAACACACACACACACTGTTGAGTTACATTTTTCTTGTTTGTATTACCAAACCTATAAATATGTATGTGTGTATATATATATATATATATATATATATATATATATATATATATATATATGATACATACATACACATACACACTCTTACAAAGAAAGGGCTGAGGTTGACAGCCTGATCAAGCGTGCAAGTGAAAACTTTGAAGTCACTGTCAATCTCGACCGTTTCCTTATAGAAGTTAATAATTCTGTATTCTACTAAAAATTATTGAATAACCTTTCAGTTTCATGTTAATTTGTTTTTATATACAACTTGATATAAACACTAATATAATTGCATATACACCCACACACACACACATACTTCAGTATAACAACTAAACAAAAAACAAAAATCGATGATGTTTGTCAAATATAGATTAACATAATGTAGGCACAGCTATGATTATGTAATTAAGTAGCTCACTTTGCAACCATGTGGTTTTGGGTTCAAACCCCACTATGCAACACCTTGGGCAAGAGTCTTCTACTATGGCCCAGCGTCGACCAATGCTTTATGAGTGAGCTTGGTCGATGGAAACTGTGTGGAAGCCTGTCTATGTGTGTGTGTGTCTTTGTTGCTCATCCCCAGCATTTGGCAGCCAATGTTGGTTTGCTTACGTCCCCATAACTCTAGCAGTCTGACAAAAGTGAGTGTTAGAATGACTACCACACTTCAAAGAACATAAATACTGGAGTCAGTTTGTTCAACTAAAACCCTTCAATGTGGTGCCCCAGCATGACCACAGTCCAATGACTAAGTAAAACATAAATGTATACATATATAGGTGTAGGCGTGGTTGTGGGTAAGAAACTTGCTTCCCAACCACATGGCCCCGAGTTCGGTCTCACTGCGTGGCACCTTGGGCAAGTGTCTTCTGATACAGCCTTTGTGAGTTGATTTGGTTGATGGAAACTGAAAGAAGTCCATGTGTGTGTTTTTGTATCTGTGTTTGTCCCCCACCACCGCTTGATGATGGGTGTTGGTTTATTTACGTCCCTGTAACTTACTGGTTCTGCAAAAGAGACTGATAGAATAAGTGCTGGGCTTATAAAGGAAAAAAAAGAATCCTGCAGTTGATTTGTTTGACTAAACCACTTTAGGGTTGTGCCCCAGCATGGCCACAGTTAAATGACTGAAACAGGTAAATGGTATTTCTTAACAATAACTGACACTCCGTCGGTTACGATGATGAGGGTTCCAGTTGATCTGATCAATGCAACAACCTACTTGTGAAATTAATGTGCATGTGGCTGAGTACTCCACAGACACATACCCTTAATGTAGTTCTCAGGGAGATTCAGCATGACACAGAATTTGACAAGGTTGGCCCTTTCAAATACAGGTACAACTCATTTTTGCCCAAAGTATCACATGGCAGAGTTGAACTGAGTGGTAAGAAGCTTGCTTCCCAACCACATGGTTCTGGGTTCAGTCCCACCGTGTCGTACTTTGGGCAAGTGTCTTCTACTATAGCCTTGGGCCAACTAAAGCTTGTGAGTGGATTTCATAGATGAAAACTGAAAGAAGCCTGTAACATGCATCTAAGAGCTCTTGAGTCATTCTTTGGCTACCACCTGTTATTCTACAATAGGGTACATTTCCAGGGCAGGACATGCATGTGGAACTCCTCTCTGTATAAGATCAATAATATTCACCCGCGTATTATATTACCCTTATAGAACAGCCAATCACTTAGAGAGAAACACGTAAGCATACAACCTTTGCTCAAATACCTTTGTGAACATCAAAGTACAAGAGAAACTATATTCTGTACTAACAAATCCATGACATACCTGACTAATAACACCAACCTTACATATGACAACAGGAAATACCCTAAATGACAACAATTAGTAAAAATGAGACCCACCCTTATCATACCCCTTCATTGTTTTGTGAAGAAAAGTAGACACACCCAATTACTCAGGGCTTAAATACTTGACTTTGTACCTTTGATTAAATCCAATAATACCAAAAGCAACAAAAATAGTCACACCTGGTGTCTACCTAACAAAAGAGAAACACCCACAATCTTGTTAACAAACTTCTACATGCATGAATGAATTTTAAACAATAACAACAACCTCAAATTTAGTCAATCAAAATTTTTCAAAAACACTTTTCCATAACAACCAACCATAAAAATCTAATTCCCACCCTCAATGAAACCTGTACACCCAAGATGATTTTAAGTCAGCAAAACTAACTTTAATGCATTGAACTGAACATAAAAACATTTATGGTGGTTTTTATGGTTTTTTTTTAAATTCAAAATTTACTTTAAAATAATAACCTCAATTTAACATATCTATCTTTATGTATATAATGTAAGTAGCTATGTAGCTCCTCTGCAACAAGAAATCTGTTCTGCTCTACTACTCCTTTCTCTCTCTCTCTCTCACATACACACACACAGTTTCTGCCTACTGGATTCACTTAGTAGGCATTGGTTTGGTGCTGCAGTGGCAGATACTTCCCCAAGGTACCACAGGTGGGGGTTGAACCCAAAACCATAAGGTTGATATCTGATGCCTGCACCTATTTTATGAATATCCATGAATTTTGTTTTTACTATTCTCATTTAGCTTATTTTTATTCTGAAGAGATTAGTGAGGCTTGATAATCTTGGATTAAGCTTATCTTTTTTTTTTCTTTTCCTGTATTATCTTTTAATTAATTTTTCTCTTAGGCCAGTAAAATGTTATTATCTAACATCATTGGAGAGTTAATAGTGGATTTTTATTTCACAACCTCCATAGATAATGTTTCACGTGGTTGAAACATTATCCATATTAAAGCAAAACAAAAAAAAAAAAGCATCATTTGCAATTTCGGTATCTAAGGAAAGTAGAACCAAATTAAGAAGACATGTGGAAGAATCTTCTTTGATTAGCAGGCCCCAGATTTTATAACCAATGTTGAACCAACGTTACGTTTGTATATTATAACAAGTTTGTTAAGAATTAACAATTTAGGTCTAATATTTCACAATTCCATCTCTCCTTGTATGCTACTCATTTCCATTTTAAAATCTTCATCCTCATAGGCAGGAGTGGCTGTGTGGTAAGTAGCTTGCTTATGATCCACTTAGTTCCGGGTTCAGTTCCACTGCGTGGCACCTTGGGCAAGTGTCTTCTACTGTAGCCTCGGCTGACCAAAGCCTTGTGAGTGGATTTGGTAGACGGAAACTGAAAGAAGCCCATCATATATATGTATGTGTGTGTATATATATATATATATATATATATGTATGTATGTGTGTGTGTGTGTTTGTGTGCCTGTGTTTGTCCCCCCCCCAACATTGCTTGACAACCGATACTGGTGTGTTTACGTCCCCGTAACTTAGCAGTTCAGCAAAAGAGACCAGTAGTATAAGTACTAGGCTTACAAAGAATAAGTCCTGGGGTCAATTTGATCGACTAAAGGCGGTGCTCCAGCATGGCCACAGGCAAATGACTGAAACAAGTAAAAGAGTCATCTCACTCATTCTTATTGAAAAGAGCATTGTTGCTGTGAGAACAATTACGACCCATGTAATCTGTTTTTTACATTTTTCTTGCCCCACCCCACCACCACCAACTTCACTTTGTAAATGAACAATCTGGTGTGTTTATTTTAATAGCCTATCAATGTATACAGTGAGTTTCTGTGCCCTGAGTGTTGGGAAGACACTCAACAAGAAAAGGCAATCTGAAAGTTGGAAGAGGAAAAGATCACTATCATAATAATAATAATAATAATAATAATAATAATGATAAAAAATTCCAAATTTCTGGCACAAGGCCAGCAGGTTTAAGGGTGGGGTTGGTTGATTACAGAGACACATTGCTTTATCAAACCTGAAAGGGTGAAATGTAAAGTTGACCTGACGGCAAACTGGCAGAATCGTTAGCACGCCGGGCGAAATGCTTAGTGGTATTTCGTCTGCCGCTACGTTTTAAGTTCAAATTCTGCCGAGGTCGACTTTGCCTTTCATCCTTTCGGGGTCGATTAAATAAGTACCAGTTACACACTAGGGTCGATATAATCGACTTAATCCGTTTGTCTGTCCTTGTTTGTCCTCTCTGTGTTTAGCCCCTTGTGGGTAGTAAAGAAATAGGTATTTCGTCTGCCGTTACGTTCTGAGTTCAAATTCTGCCGAGGTCGACTTTGCCTTTCATCCTTTCGGGGTCGATTAGATAAGTACCAGTTATGCACTGGGGTTGATGTAATCGACTTAATCCGTTTGTCTGTCCTTGTTTGTCCCTTCTGTGTTTAACCCCTTGTGGGTAGTAAAGAAATAGGTAAAGTTGACCTCACTGACATTTGAACTCAAAATGTAAAGAGCTGGGAGACATGTAAAATATTTTGTCTGACATGCTAACATTTCTACCAGCTTAAGCATTAATTTGTGAATGAGTGGACATAACCTAAATCTTTCAGTTTAAGCATTCATATAGTCAATTTCAACATTCTTTTGTCATTTTTATTTTTTCACTTTATTATTATTATAATGGGTGGATGTTGGGAAAATGGCCAGTATGGATGGACCAATTCTGAGATTACACCTGCAAAAAACAAAAGGTTTAAAAAGAGAAAAAGCTCTTGCCCTGTTAACCAGACACTTGTGGCTTTTATGGGTTTTTCCATGAGTAACCTTTAAAGTGCCGCCTCCTATTGGGAGTTCTACTTATTACATTTTTTAATTTTGTTATGAAATGTTTACACGGACCTTTGTCTCGTGTTGTCCTTCAATGTTTTGATTTATGTTAGCCCTTGTGGCCCAAAAAGTTGTTATTATTATTATTATTATTATTATTATTATTATTATTATTATGGCATCAAGCTGGTGGAATCATTAATATGCCGGGTAAAGTGCTTAGCAGTATTTCATCTGTCTTTACAGTTTGAGTTCAAATTCCACCAAAGTTGACTTTGCCGTTCATTCTTTCGGAATCTATAAAATAAGTACCAGTTGAGCCCTGGGGGTCAGTGTAATCAATTTATCCTCTCCCTCAAACTTGCTGGCCATGTCCCAAAATTTGAAACCATTATTATTATTATTATTATTTATTTCTTTATTGCCCGCGGGGGTGGGGTGGGGGCTAAACATAGAGGGGACAAACGAGAACAGACAAAGGAATTAAGTCAATTAGATTGACCCCAGTGCATAACTGGTACTTATTTAATCAACCCCGAAAGGATGAAAGGCGAAGTCGACCTTGGCCGAATTTGAACTTAGAACCTAACGGCAGATGAAATACTGCTAAGCATCGTTAGCCAGTGAGCATTTTGTCTGTCCTTAATGTTTGAAATTCAAATTCTGCTGAGGTCGACTTTGCCTTTCATCTTTTCAGGGTCAGTAAGATAAACACCAGTCAGACACTGGACCTGCCCCTTTCCCAGACATTGCTGGCTTTGTGCCAAAATTTGAAACTATTGGGTTGGTGCATAATTATTGCGGCTTTTTTCAACAAATTTTATTCAGCTGAAACAATAACAATACTTAACAAAAACATCTTTAAATGACAGTCTGACTGTCTGCCAAGCAAATTAGGGAAGCAGTAATTGAAGTAGATGATGAATATGCTCCAGAATAATCATTTAAAGATGTTTTTGTTACATGTTGTTTTTGTTGAAAAAAAGCCACAATAAATATGCACAAACCCAATATTAACAACATTATTATATAATAAAGTTCTGTCCTAGTTTTAATCCTCATTTTTTTGTTCACACAAAATTAAAAACTATTTTTAGTCACAAGAAGACAGACTTTTTTTTTATTATGTACTCTAGTCATACTTGTTGCATATTTGAAAGACTAGCTTATTAATCTTATTTTATTTTTTTATCTCAGTTAAAAAAGGCAACCCCCTCCCCTCTAAAAAAAAAAAGCAAAAGACCATCATGGGACATAATGTGAACCATTGCTAGCAAATTATATGACAAGTTAGATAGCATTTTACAACAACAATTGCCATTGTCATCATTGTTAATATACTCATAAGCTGTAAATTTTCGACATTCCATTTTCCCCCCATTTTTATGGGTCAGTCAAGTTTGGACAATAAGACTTCTTCCTCTGAAATAAATGTCTTTTTTGTTTGTTAACACTTTTTTTATCTCTACTCAAGTATTTGAAATATATTCTCACCTTTCACTCTCATCATACACCAATGCCACTTCTGTTTTCTCAAACTTCCTTTATCCTCAACAGTCCATCCCTTTTTTGCTTTATTATATACCGAAGAGTTATTAAATAATAAACTTAATGTTTCATATGTACGGGGTGCGTGTGGTGTAGGATATACAACCACCCCACATTGTTTATAAAGTTATTTTAATTTATCTTGGTGCCCTATTTTTTCCTCTTTTCTGTACACCATCTCCTTGATGTTCTTTCCAACCATTCCAACATCATTTAGAAATTACTCTGCACATTCACAAAGTCAGTTTATCTTATTAGTCGGCCCCCAAGCTTTTCACTCACTGTCCATAGCCTCAAAGCCAGAAATTCTGGTGTGTTTATAAAATCACTCTCTACACGTGTACTGAGAAGTATTCCTGTTACAGTTTTATTGAGTTACTGGTGATTTATATGTGTACTATCTTTTTTGTTTTCAGTGTGTTTTAAACCCAATTTCAAATATCTTGTGTTTCTTTGTGGACGTTCTGTTCTCTGTGTACACTAGATTGTGTCGGCACATTTTATTAATGGTCATACGCACACAGAAAGAGCTGATAGGTTCACTGAAGTTTTAATTTGAAATTATTTGAATAATAATAATAATAATAATAATAATCCTTTCTACTAAAGGCACAAAGCCTGAAATTTTGTAGGAGGGGACTAGCCAATTACATCGACCCCAGTGTTTCACTGATACTTTAATTTATCAACCCCAAAAGGATGAAAGGCAAAGTCGACCTCGACAGAATTTGAGCTCAGATCATAAAGACATGAAATGCTGCTAAGCATTTTGCCCGGTATGCTAACGATTCTGCCAACTTGCTGCCTTAATAATAATAATAAGAAGAAGAAGAATGTTTAAAATTTTGGCACAAGACCAGCAGTTTTTACAGATTGAATAGTCAGTTACATTGACCCTTGTGCTCAGCTGGTATTTATTTTATCAACCCCTAAAAGATGAAAGGTAGTCAACCTCAGCAGAGTTTGAACTCAGAATGTAAAACTGAAACAAATACCACTAAACATTTTTGTCTGACATACTAACATTTATTTCTTTACTGCCCACAAGGGGCTACACACAGAGGGGACAAACAAGGACAAACGGATTAAGTCGATTATATCGACCCCAGTGCGTAACTGGTACTTATTTATCGACCCCAAAAGGATGAAAGGCAAAGTCGACCTCAGCGGAATTTGAACTCAGAATGTAGCAGCTGACGAAATACCGCTAAGCATTTCACCCGGCATGCTAGCGTTTCTGCCAGCTCACCACCTTAATAATAATAATCCTGGGGTTGATGTAATCAATTAGGGAGTCCTAAACAATTACATCGACCCCTAGTGTTCAACTGGTACTCGTTTCAGTGGTCCTGAAAGGATGAAAAGCAGTGTCAACCTCAGTGGAATTTGAACTAAGCATTTTGTCTGATGCGCCAATGATTTTAACAATAACAAGATTTCTAATAAAGGTAAAAAGGACAGTAATTTTGTGGGTTGGAATTTGTCAGTACCGACAGCTTTGCTCTGTCCTAGTATTTGACTGTGAGTTTTTATCATGTCCTCAAGGATGACAGCTGACCTCATTGAAATATGAAGTTAAACTGTAAAGAGCCTGAAGAAATACTCAAACACTAACAATTCTGCCAATCCATCACCTTTGTAGGCTCTCATGGTTTCCGATCTTAACTGGTCAGACGTGTTATCATGTACATGCTTTGTCTTGGTTTAAAAGATGGACTACAAAAAATATTCTGCTCAACACCACAGACTTGCTTGTCAGTTGCTTGACCTTAAACAGTTGAGCATGTCCCTTAGTGGCTGACTAGCAGGAATAGTGGGGGAGTGTCATAGCTATATGTTGAGAGGAATTCTTTAGGGGTTTGAATAATTCACATCTGGAAATATGGGTATTTTGTTCATCAGCCTTATTCAGGGACCTCTTGAGTGGGGATACTTGAACTGGAGAAAATTCTAATTGGGTCCCAACTGTAAGGTCATGCACTGTTTATCTTGATATGAAAACACCATGTTGTACACATGGTGTTGTGATGCATGTGCTTGGTGTACCCTTATCAGATGGCTAATCACGAGGGGTATATTTATGTCCTAGTGTCACTTTCAAGGCATGCACTGCTCTTTTATTCAATAGTAATAACAACAATAATAATAATAGCTTCTGATTTAGGTACAAGGCCAGCAAGTTTGAGGAGGAGGTGTCAGGTGATTTTAGCAACTCCAGTGCTTGATTGATACTATATTTTATTGACCTGGGAGGGATGGAAAGCAATGCTGACCTCAGCAGGATTTGAACTCAGAACGTAAAGGTCTGGAAGAAATATTGCATGGAACTTGGTGTGATTCTCTGATGATTCTGCAAACTTGCCACTTTGTATAATAACGGTGATAATAATGATTTCAAATTCTGACACAAGGGCAGCAATTTCAGGGAAGTGGGGGGAAAGTCTATTGATCCTAGTACACAACTGGTATTTATTTTATCAACCCTGAAAGGATGAATGGTAAAGTTGACCTTGGCAGAATTTGAACTCAGAATATAATGTAATATTAACAACAACAATAATAATGATGATGAAAATATTCTCAAGTGTATACTTCTGATGATCTATGAGAAAATTTAACATAACTCAAGCAGATCAGTTCCAAGCTGCCATTAAATATGAAATAAGTAAAAACTGATGTTGTTTAATTAGCTTATAGTACATTGTAATTACAATGTACCGGATGTCTACATTCCCAATCATCGCTTGATTTGCAAGAACTAGTAACCAATGGCACATAGATTATACCCTTGCTGCCACTTTAAAATAAGGAAGGCTACATTCAGTACTGTCTGAAATCTATAAAATAAATTTTAAAAAACCAACCATGGGGTGGTCACATCTGAAATACATTTGATCATAAGTCTGCTAGATTGGAGTTGACCTTGAGCTGAACAAGAACAATTTAGGAGAGTTTCTAGTTGAAAATATGAAACATAATTTCATCATGTCATATTATGTGCTGAAAATAAATAAAGATATATATATATATATATATAATATATATATATATATATATATATATATTGGCTCTGTGGTAAGAAGCTTGCTTCCCAAACACATGGTTCTGAGTTTGGTCCCACTGCGTGGCACCTTGGGTAAGTGTCTTCTACTATAGCCAAGGGCCAACCAAAGCCTTGTGAGTGGATTTGGTAAACGGAAACTGAAAGAAGCCTGTCGTATATATGTATGGATGTTTGTGTGTCAGTGTTTGTCCCCCCAACCATCGCTTGACAACCGATGTCGGTGTGTTTATGTCATTTGACTGTAACTATGCTGGAGCACTGCCTTTCATTGAGCAAATCGACCCCAGGACTTACTCTTTGTAAGCCTAGTACTTATTCTATCTGTCTCTTTTGTCGAACCGCTAAGTTACGGGGACGTAAACACACCAGCATCGGTTGTCAAGCGATGTTGGGGAGACAGACACACAAATATATACACACACATATACATATATACGACGGGCTTCTTTCAGTTTCCATCTACCAAATCCACTCACAAGGTTTTGGTCAGCCCGAGGCTATAGTAGAAGACACTTGCCCAAGGTGCCATGCAGTGGGACTGAACCCGGAACTATGTGGTTGGTAAGCAAGCTACTTACCACACAGCCACCCCTATGCCTACATCAATAATAAAGTACTAACGTTTTGATTGTTTGTCCAGTATCCTTGGTGTTTGGGTCACAGCTTTATGACACCCTCAAAAATATATACTAAAAATAGTGTCAGTGTAATATAGTTTAACAAAAGTCTGCTCTAAAATGTGTTTTGAATGCTTTTTAAAACCAGGCGATAGTTGCGGTGCTGCAGATATGGCTGTATGCTTTTAAAAGTTTTCTTTGTAACTGCATTGCTCTGAGTTCAATTCCACTGCGTAGCACTTTAGACAAATATCTTCTGCAATGGCCTCAGGTTGACCAAAGCCTTGTGAATTAAATTTCGTTGAGGGAAACTGTGTGTAAACCTGTTAAAGAGGGTCCATTCTTGTTTTTGTATTGGTCAACTTAATCAGTTTACCACCTAACCTTTGGCCACCTCTGGGACAGTCCACTGTTATAAGCTCCATGTTACATCTTCAGTCTTTGTATAACTTACTCCCTTCCTCTCACTAAATCTCAGTGCTTCTGACAAAAAGGTTATTCACGTGTTCTACCCTTACTCCTCTGGCTAAAGCCATAGCAGTAAATATTTTATTATCGAATATATTCCAGCTTGTTTCTTACATGATTAGTTAATAGTTTCAAATATTGGTAGTTTACGTGTCTGTCTGTCTGTCTATTGTTTGTGGTCACAGGTTTGTTGTCACTTAGCCATAATTTTTTCCCCCCTGACTGTATTCAGTTGTTTGTTTTTTGCGGCAAAATACACCACTTAGTTTCACTGGCCTTAGTTACTCTCACTTCTGTTTCCTTCACTTTTATTTACTTTTTGTGTTTTTTTTGTCTTTTGTTTTAAATTATTCTAAAATCAGTGCAGAATTTGAGTCAGATTATTTATCTATCATTCATACTTATTGTGTTCATAATTTTGTAATTTAGATAATTAACTATACTTCTTCAACCATTAAAAAAAAAAAAAAATGCTTCCTGAAATTTTAGTGTCGAGTCCAGACAGATTTCATTCCCAATCTCTCTTTGGTTGATGCTAAATAATTTTATTGATTTTTAGTATATTTGTAGTACTTTTTCTATTTTCTACTTAAAAAAACTCTTTTTTGATTCTCAAATTTTACTATTATCAGATGAAATTGTAAAAGAGTGATATTTTAATATATATATATGTATATATATATAAGATTAAATAAGGGTAGAAATTAATATCAATCAATTAAAACCAGTGGCTTAGCATATTTAAAAATCCAAAGATTAAAAATTGTTTTACATACAAAATTTAGAGGACTGACCACAAAAAAGTGGACAGCCTATATGCTAAACATAGACATCAAATCTTCATTACCACGAAGAATGTGTTCTCAAGAAAAATCTCAGCACAAAACCAAAATGTAAAAATAAGCAAGACAAATGAAAATATATGAAATAAAAAAACGATTGATTTTTATTCTTCGTGGTAATGAAGATTTGATGTCTGTTTAGCATATAGGCTGTCCACTTTTTTGTGGTCAGTCCTCTAAATTTTGTGTGTGTGTGTATATATATATATATAGTCTGTGTTGCTTGAGACTTCTGGGACTTTATTTCACCTGGTAGCTTATTAAACTAATTCATCTGAAAAAGATACCAAGCAAAATTTAAAGTACCAACCAACATAGATTATAATAGATTTGACTTTACTCTCAGTATTGATTCCCTCAATTGGTAAATATTTCATTATTATTTTGAAATTTGCTTTAAAATTTAGCATATCTATCTATCTATCTATCTATCTATCTATCTATCTATCTATTTAGCATATCTATCTATCTATCTATCTATCTATCTATCTATCTATCTATCTATCTATCTATCTATCTATCTATCGATCTATCTATCGATCTATCTATCTATCTGTCTTTCTTTATAATATAAATAGCTATGTAGCTCCTCTGCAGCAAGAAATCCATTCTGCTCTGCTCCCTTACTCTCACACTTTAAATCTTCATCCCATAGTTACCTTCTCTCTTTACTCTAGCCCCACTCAATCAAAGGGGATCTTAGTCTTGCCAACTATGTGGCAACTTTACTAGTGTTGGCTCCATGGTAAAAGTACCCAGCACATGCTGTAAAATTGATTGGCTTTAGGAAGAACACCCAACCACAGAAACCATTCCAAAGAAAGCATTGGGGTTTGATGCTGTGTTTGGATCTGAAAAATACTGCTAAACTGTCCAACCAATGGAACATGGACAGTGTGTGTGTATCAAGTAATTTAATATCCCATGGAAATTTTTCTTCTCTTTATTGGTTAGTTTTCAAAATTTAAGAAAATATTTCATTCTTCTTGAAAACATGTCCCTATTAGGGTTATGAGGTTATTGTTAATAGAAAGGGTAACAACACACTTGGTCTGGCTTTTTGTTTTAAATTCATTTTCTTAACCGTTGTAGATTACAAAGATTATCTTAATAATTTTTAGGTCTACAGCAATTAATTGAAGTGACTTGGAATCAATTAGATTTGTCTCTTGATTGGTTTGTTTGTTTTCTGCTTGACGCTGGAGCATTCTGTTACTAGTATTTCATACCAAACTTCAATCCATACTACCATTTCCTAGTGTTCTTGTGAAAAATATTGAAAGTCCAGTTTTAATTTTTATTGTATGGATTTCTTTTCTGCTTTTTATTAATCACCTCCACATCATTGTAGTGTTTTGCTAGTGTTCTTTTCTACCTGGTTAACACCTAACACTTTTTATAATAACAGCTGCTCCAATTATAATTTCACTGTTCTAACAACTAATAATTCATCTACTACATTACAGATATTTAAAATATTAAATTTTGTCTTTCACTACTGAGAAATAATAATGAAAAGAAGACAATGCTATTTTTTACATGGTCTCACCATCTTAAAAGGAAAAAGTGAAGGACACATAAAATAATTTAATACTAGCTACCAGTATAGTGAAGGCACATGGCTCAGTGGTTAGAATGTCGGGCTCACCATCATAAGGTAGTGAGTTCAATTCCTGGACCAGGCTGTGTGTTGTGTTCTTGAGCAAGACACTTTATTTCACATTGCTCCAGTTCACTCAGCTGTAGAAATGAGTTGTGACGTCACTGGTACCAAGCTGTATTGGCCCCTTTGCCTCTCCCTTGGATAACATCGGTGGTGTGGAGAGGGGAGGTTGGTGTGCATGGACAACCACTGGTCTTCTTTAAACAATCTTGCCCAAACTTGTGCCTCCGAAGGGAACTTTCTAGGTGCAATCCCATGGTCATTCATGACCAAAGAGGGTCTTTACCCTTTTACTAGCTACCCCTAAAAAGACAAGATTATCAAGGCTGGAATGATCATAAACCTGCTTAATCAGAGCTGAACTGGGGCTAAAAATAATTACTCCCTTACAATTTATTGAACATTTTTTTAATTAATGTCATACCAATCTAGTAAAATAGAATTAATGAAATTGGTAAATTAAATTGAAGGATTAGTTTTTTAAATGATTAAGTAACTGGTGATGGTTTGCAATATTTGTTAAGTTCAATTGCCATTAGTAATATAGAGTCTAATATTTTGGGCCTCCAATGGAGAGTGAAGAAGAGGGAGAGAGGAGTGTTGTCACTTTGGCCTTTGGCAAGTAGCTGGAACAGTTTCTTAAAGCAATTTTTATCAAAGTAGAAAACCATCAAAGGAAAGAATTTGATTCTTAAGCAATCTGTCTCAAAACTGCACTGACTTTCATTGAGGACTCATTCTTTGTGGAGTGACATACATTCTGTTTTTCACTTCAGGAATACCATCCGGATCAAATTGAGTGAGTCTTTCGTGGAAATTCTAGTGTGAAGTCTTGTACAAACTCTCATTTCACTAACTGCCTGGTGCTGCCTATGAAACTATGAGCTGAACAGTTTGCTTGGAGATATTGGTATAAATTTGATGAAAGAAAACAGAAAACCTTGCTTAATTACCCAGCTGTTGTTATCATGTAGATCTTTTTGTCTTTGTATCATAGTTAAAAGAATCTTTATAATTATATCTCAAGAATGTATAAGTTTCTAAAGTTTTCTCTGTATTAAGAAGGCTGTACAAATTGTTTTAGCTTTATGGTATGTGATCATTATATAATTGTTATAGCTTTTATGTTCTCTGGAAATCTCATGTTAGTTTTTTTTATTTTTTAATCGAATTTCAATTTATAAAAAAATTTATTTAAATTAGAAAATCAGTAAAATGTAATGGTGATTTAAAAAAAAAAATCCTGTAATGTTATATAGAAACCATGCTAGTTATCTTTGTTATTTTTTCATACTTTTTTGCTATTTAAAAGGAAAAGGTTTAAGGAATTATATGAAATTATGTATCATCTTAAATTCCACAACCATATATTTTTATAAACTTGTCTTTTTTTTCTTTTTTTTTTTTCAAGTTAATCATAAGTTTTAATGTAATAGATAGAAAACGAAGTTATGTATATATTTTACGGAGCCTGCATAATAAGTCCTGCAAGGAAAGCGCTACCAATATTTACAACCAAAGTTTAGTATCTTAGAAGAACGTATATCAGCCATCAAAGTTCCAACTCCAAGACCTTTCTTTGTTCACTGATATGTGAACCTTCGTTCTTAGTTATTCTGAACAAACTTGGTCTTGTTCAAAAGTTCATCATCATTTATTCCATTTAATTTCCATGCATGTTGAGTAGGCATATGCCCATATTAGGCGTTATATGAACTTGAGGATTGTTATGATTGTGGAAATCAACATTTTGTTATTGTTGTTGTTATGTTTTATGAGGAATTTTATTTATTTTTCAAGATGAGTCAAGTTTTAGATTAATCTGGATCTGATTAGTCTCACTTCTGTTTATAGTTGTTCATATATTATTTATTGGTAAGGAAGATGTGTTGATAAAATCAATAGGGTGACATACAAAGCTACTTTGTAGTGTTTAATATGTCGTTATGTTATGAATTTAAGCCTTCCCTATCGGGGTCAACTTCGCCTTTCATCCATCCAGGGTTGATAAAATACAGTATCAGGCAAGAACTGGGTTGATGTAAGCAACTATACTCTATGTCTGGCTTTGTGCCTATGCTAGAAACCAATATCATATTTATTGCTAAATTGCTCGTTAAAGTCAATTTGTGTGTGTATGTATGTATATATGATGCATGTTTATGTTCTTTCAACAAACAAGTGCCTTTGTATTACATTTATAAAAAGTTTTATAGATGTATTTATAAATAATTCGATTTTTTTACAAAAGAGATGGAGTAGATTTTTTTCTATAAATTTACCTTTTTTCGACTGTAAACTTAGCATTCCCGTGTTAACATTTTGTTTCAAGTTAGCACGCCAGGTGAAATGCTTAGCGGTATTTCGTCTGTCTTTACATTCTGAGTTCAAATTCCACCGAGGTCGACTTTGCCTCTCATCCTTTCAGGGTCGATAAATTAAGTACCAGTTGCATACTGGGGTCGATCTAATCGACCGGACCTTGAGCCTAGAGTAGAAAAGAATATTTTGTTGCAATGAATCGTACATGATAGTAGTTTACTAAGTTTCACTAATTATTATTTTAACCTTTTGCAAATGGACAAGTTATAAATGGAAATTTTAATATATTATTTACAATTGTTGGATAGGTGTCCTCATCTTGTTTACTCTTACCGCAACATTTCAGCTGATGTACTCTCCAGCCTTCATCAGGTGTTCTGGTGGAATTTCGAACCCAACCCTTTATTTCACTAATGGGGCACTCTGTTCTCATTCCTAAGGTATTTTTTTCTACTGATATTATTTCCCAAGTCTCTGCCTGAGTTCAATCCCAGGCAGGGACTTGGGAAATAATATCAACAGAAAACATCAACAAAAAAATACCTTAGGAATGAGAACAGATTATCCCATTAGTCAAATAAAGGGTTAGGTTTGAAATTCCACCAGAACACCTGATGAAAGCTGGAGAGTACACCAGCTGAAACGTTGTGATAACAACAAACAAGGTGAGGACACCTGTCTGTCCATTGTAAATAATGTACATAATTCCCCATCTCAAAAATATTGATTAGACAATCTTAACATATTTTTGTTACTTAATAGTTTTAATTACACAATCAAAATTTCTTTCAAACACATTGATCTTTAAATATGGCCGGTTTAACTTTTGTATGTCAGTGTTTTTCAGTTTTTTTGGGGTTTTTTTCTTGACTGGTTCGCTTTTGAAATTGTAGCATTGTCTTTCAAATGATAATACAATGTTTTTGAGGGAAAATCACATCTTTAGGTTTGATGGTGGTAAAGAGAATGTGTCAATGTGATCAACTATCCCGCTCTTCCAAAATTTCAGGCCTTGTGCCTACAGCAGAAAGGATTGTTATCGTTAGCACCTTCGTTAGAATACTTAGCAGCATTTCTTCTGGGTCTTTGCATTCCGAATTTAATCTTTCCACTCGTGGAATTTAATAATTAGGGACCAAAGGGGATTAGTGGCATACTACATTGTCAAGACAGTGCAATAAAATAAAGAAGTGGGGTGGGCATCAAGTCATTGTCAGAGGAGGAAAATATATACAGTGTACATTCTGATCAGAGAATGAATGGTTTTGTATAAAACATTAGATAGATCCTCTCCTTGCCACCGCTATCCTACCTAATTTTCAGTCTCAAATATTTTTATGACTTTTAAAATAATTCGGCCACCAGCAGAAACAGCCAGTACGGCTATAAACACAGTTGGATTTCCTTGGTACTAAACTCTTATGCTCACCCAAGCCACTCTAACCCAGGATGCTATAATACCCTTGATAGATAGCAATGAACAAATAAGTTCCCTGTCTAGAGATAGAGATTATTGCGCTATGGATTACAGCGGCCTACACTTAATTTACTTCACCATTATGTGTCTGTGAAAGAGAGAGTGTGTGTGTGTGTGATTGAGTGTGAGAAGGCAAGAGACAACTTCCAAACAAAGGAAGCTCATTTCCTCATACAACTTTCGTAGTATATTTGTTGAATGTAGTTTTAACCATGTTGTACTATTTATTGTATTTCCTTTGTTATTTGAAACTAACTGCAATAAAATCTCTTTAACATTGAAATATGACTAACATTTGTTTTTTAATCTTAAAATGAATTTTTAAAACTGCTTTTCTATTTATATACCATGTTTGTTTATGTATAATACACCCTCATATATAACATGCCCCTCTAATTTTGGTCTATGAATTCCCAGGAAAATATCTTATATACACTGACTTTTCTAAATTAGAAGTGTCAAATCAAATTTATAATTGCTTTCCAATATATTTGGAGAAAATTTGTACATGCTAAGCAAAAGCATCTTTAAAAGTGACTTGGGAACTTTGCTGGTTAAAAGCAACTTTTAACTTAACTGGCAAACATGTGATATTACTACAGTCAACCTTATATAGCAAACTATAAAAAGAATGTGTTATGTAAACCCGTCCATTTAAATATAACCAATGGTCCTCTGTCTAGAATGTACCACCTTAACCACGTTCAGTCATGCAGCCCAGCGTCCAGAGGGTGAGCTGATTTGTGATGTCCTCCTCCCACCTCCCACTTCCCAGCTGGCGCAAACGCACGGGCGGGCAGCTGAAGACCTGGGCAACGACAATAAAGGAGGACCTCTCCAAACTATCAGGTCCGCAGGTGGTCGGTCTGCGCAGATGGAACTGCGAATGGCTCGCTATCTCCAGTGACCTCACACAGGACTGTCAATCGTGGGCCGCCATGGTTCGTGATGCCGTCAGGACCAGAGAAAAAGCCAGCTCAACCCGCCCTGGGTGAACGCCGTCACAAGTACAAAGAAATGTCTAGAATGTCTATGGTAAGAAACGAACTATCACAAAGCACCATTCTGGGCCTACTTTTGGTTCTCATAATGTTGGCCTTGACAAAAAATATACAGTTAGCCACTCTCAGTGGATATACAGTCAAGATAGACAAAAATATCTGTGATCTCCAACAAAATCTAGACATCAGATACAACAGTAAATGACATATATTGTACAAGACAAAAAGAGAAAAAATGTCAAAATTCTGAGCTACCAGGAACACCTCAGCACATTATATCTCTACTCTTTGGAACATTGATGGAAATAATGTGTTGTTATTTGTATGTGGAAGATTGTTCCAAACTTTGGCATGCAACAGAGAAAACAAAAACAAGAGAAACATGAAGAATGGAATGTACTGCCAGGTCCCAACACCCTTTCCCTCAAGCTATTATTTCAAGTACCTTTACAGCACTAGTTTGGTATTTTCAAGCCCTCAATTATATATATGTGCATCTGAAAAGTTTTACAAAATTTGACCAAAGTTTCTCATGATATTTTGAAATGTATCTCGGTGTACTTCTTCCTAGGTGCTTCTATTAATTTGCCTTACCACTAATCACAGTCTTTTGTCTCTCCACCACTCTGAAGCTTTGTCTCATCACCTCATGGTCCTTCATCTCATTATTTAGTGTAGCCTGTTACCTTGCCATCCACCAGTTCTGTTTTGTTATCCTCCGTGGTCCCTTGCCTTGCTACTCGCTGTGATCCTTCATTTCAACAGTCTTTTTACCTCCCTGGTCACTACTGTCATTTGTCTCACCATCTTCTATAGTCCTCCATTTCATCACAGAACATGCACACACAACAAAAAATAACTGGCTGACTCTTTTGTTGTGTATCCTCTTTCAGCATGAACTGGATACAGTTTAGCATGTCAACATCACCAGAAAAGAAAAACAGTAACTGGATAGAAACAAAAAAACATCCCTTCTGCCCTATATCATTTGTTATCCAGAATCACTGTCCTGCTTGGCAAATAGGTGTGGATGCAGCTTTCAAAGCCCATGTTTCCTTTGTACATTTCCCTTTATTTTTAACATAGCATCTATGATTGAATGCCCTTTCTATCACCAACCACTTCACAGCATGAACTAGATCCATTTTTATCATGCTACCAGTTCTATAGAGCTTGTCTGTCGCTCAGAGAGTTTCCTTTTCTCTATAATCAGTTCTTATTCAGAGTTGCTGCCTTCCTTTATGTTCAGTATTGATCATTATCAACATAGAATATGTATTTCAACATCTGTTCGACATAAACTGTGACACGTGTGCCCCTCGTTCTTTATGCTTTTGATATTGATTCATTTCAAGAATAGTTTGTGGCAGTTGAGTCACGGAAGCAAAATGCCAAGCGGTATTTAGGCTTGGGATTCAAAATCTCATCAGTGGTTTCAGGTTTGGTCCCACTGTGCAACACCTTGGGAAAGTGTCTTCTACTTAGAGAGCCAGGCCTTGTGAGCTAAACTTGGTAAATAGAAACCAAAAAGAAACCTTGTGGGTGTGTGTGTGTGTTATATAATTCTTTTAGACAGCAGTCTGGAAATATCTCGACTGCTGGTTTTCAGGCGTTTATGGTCTCTATCAGCACATAGGTATACAATTACGTGCTTTGACTGCAGAGTGTTTAGCTCTTATTTCTAGCAATGTAGGTGTTTACAACACCCTCAGTCATATTTACTGACGGCTATAGTACATATATTTATATATGTATATGTATGTCTATGTGTGTTCATGTATCTTTTGACATCGTGCATTAATTGTAGACAAATTGCACTGTCATACAAACAGGTATTTCTTTGCAGTCTTCTTTGTGAAAACTTATTCAGACTAAGGGAAATATTACCTCACTTGGAAATGAGTGAGTGTTGGCAGCAGGAAGAGCATCCAACTGTAATAAAATCTGAATCTTGTCTGACCCATGCAAGCATTGAAAAGTAAATGCTAAAACAATGAAGATATACATGGTTAGAAAAGATTTGGGTGGTCGGTCTGCGCAAATGGAACCACGAAAGGCTCGCTATCTCCAGTGACCTCGCACAGGACCGTCAAGCGTGGGTCGCCATGGTTTGTGATGCCATCAGGACCTGAGAAAAAGCCAGCTCAACCTGCCCTGGGTGAACACCAACACAAGTACAAGTAAGAGTTCAAATCCCACCTGCCTGGAGAAGGCAATGAGAAACAGCTCCAGTGTTCATTCCAAGTCTAGTCCTGGTACCCGAAGGTCCAGTAATCTGCTAAACAGCAGCAGGGAAGGGTACAGGCACTCCCAGGTTGTATAGAGAGTGCTGGAGAAGGTTCACATTTACAAGACCTGCCCAAAGATAGACCACCACTAGACATAGTAGTCACATGTTGACATAGATGCTCTTGGTCCTCCCATGTTTGATCCAGTAGAGCATTGAGAATGTGGTAACTGGAGGAGAAGAGGATTGCGCCAGCAGTTGGTTGGTGCCCATTTTGTAGCTCTGAAGCAACATGAAATGATGTGTCTTGCTCAAGAGCACAATGTAATACTTGGTCCTTAAAGCAAATCCTATAAGGAGCAGAGCACCAAAATATTGTATTACCTCTACACTGGAGACCCAATCTGAATACTTGCTACTGAGAAGTCTCTGTTAAACACCCAAGGACTATATAGGGTAGTGTTAAACTCACAAATGGATTAAGACTACTACCTACACACTGAAACAGGTTTCTGTGCCCCAAATACAAGAATGAAGTTTCTGTACAGTTTCCATCTACCCAATATTAGTCAGAAATATAGATAGATAGAGAGGGTGATTAATAAACTGTTGTCTAAATTATGCAAAATTGAAAATAACACTGACATCTCATTTTAGCAGAAATATTTACCAAAATTACATTTTAAAAATATCTTGAAATGCTAAACAGTAAATTTATTCAATAAAATCGCCATTGGCTTCAACCACAGCCTCCAGACGACTTTGGAATCTCCTGCAACTCTTCTGGACGGTCTCCTTGTTTAAGTTGGTGAATACTGCCATAATCCTTGCCTTCAGTTCTTCTTTGGTGTTACAAGGAGTTTTGTTGGTTTCTTGCTCTACTATGCCCCACACATAATAATCAAGGGTGTTGCGGTCTGGGGAGTTAGGTAACCAGATGTTAGGGGTGATATGATTACAGAAATTGTCTGACAACCACGGCTGAGTTCTCCTGCTCGTGTGATATGGTGCAGAGTCGTGTTGCCAAACATAGGGTCTTCCAGCAGCCACCCTCTTGACTCAGGGCAGCACTCCCTCCTCCAGGGACTTGATGGAGGCCTCCAAGTTGAGTCTGGAGGCATCACTTGTGATCACTCCAAACACAAGGATGTTGATTGGATGTTTGATTTTTATCACTTTTGGTACATGTCCTTAGACTGACACCCAAACACTCTGAACTGTTCATATTGGAACTCCCAGTGCAAACGCCGAGTAGTACAGCATGTTGTTTCCAAATTTCTAGCAGAGTGAAATGCATCATGGTGCTGTTTTTTCTCACAGACAGTGCCCAACTGACCCTACTACACTGTGGGGTTTGCAAAATCAAAGACAATGCGCACGTGCAAAATTAAAAATATAAAATGGCAACAATTTACCCATCACACCTTACACACACCCACACACACACAGGTGATATTGGAAAATTCCTGGCTTCGGCTAACAAAAAATACCAGAGGATCAGTTAATTATGATTTTCTTCAACATATACACCTCTCATATTTGCACACTTATTGCAGTGGTCCTTAAGTTTTTCGAAGCCCTGTAAAAGAACTTAGAAGGTTGGGCCTCCAATCAAGCCTTTCACAAAACCCTTAAAGCCAGGAATTTTTCAGCACCCCCTTGTGTATATGTGTGTGTGTGTGTGTATATATATATATATATTATATATATATATATATATATTCATACATCTGTCTTATCTGCACCTACATACATGTAACATCAGTATGTATATATTTTATCCATAACTAGATGCAGGTAATATCTGCCTTGGTGAATTCCTTCTGACCCATGTGAGCATAGACACTGAAGCAATGATGATGTATATGTCTGTGTGTGTGTGTAGAAAATTCTCTATTTTATCTACGAATCATCATCATCATCATCATCATTTAACGTCCGCTTTCCATGCTAGCATGGGTTGGACGGTTCAACTGGGGTCTGGGGAGCCCGAAGGCTGCACCAGGCCAGTCAGATCTGGCAGTGTTTCTACAGCTGGATGCCCTTCCTAACGCCAACCACTCCGAGAGTGTAGTACGTAACAATAATACATCTATCTATTTCATTTGCACCTACATGTAACATTGGTACACATATTGATCTTACCAATGCTTAAACAAAGGTTAAAGCAACCTGACTGTGCTGCTTTGTATTCCTGTATACGGTATGCACACACACACACATATACATACACACGTGCATGGACACATGCGTGCGTGCTCCCACCAATGTGTATATTTATGTATGAGGTGTTTTGTTAGTGTGCTTGCCACACTTCAATCGTATTGTCCCTTATTGATTTCTCGTCCATGGCAGTGTGCCAACTCCAAGAATCTCTCTGCAGCTGTTTCCTACCATTCAGTTTGATTAATGGCAAAGACATTGATCTCCCTCTTCACAACATCTTTAAAGCCAAATGCCAAGCTCAATGTCTGTGTAGCATGAATGCCAGCTCACCTTAATTTGTCCTGCGGTAATCCTCCATCTGACAGTTGTCAGACAGTATCACCCCCCACCCCCCACCAAAGATGATTGAACATGGCTTTAATCTTACTGCAATAATAGAAAAACGTATATTGAGAGCACATGTGGTCGCAAGTGGGTGCTCAGAGCACATGTGGTCGCAAGTGGATGCTCTTTAATAAACTCTTTGATGTCAGAGGCATTTCCTATGTAACGGGGAATTGGCAGCCTTTTTTTCCAGTTAATGCACCCACCCTTATCTAATGCAGGGTAACCATGTACCTCCTCTGTAGCAAGGTACCTGACATAAAGCCACCTCCGTCTCTCGACTACACCCTCTGCACATTCAATTAAAAGGGTTTTATTTTTTTTTCCTTTTCTTGCAACCTTTACTTGTTTGACAACCTTACTGGTGCCAGTGCCGCATAGAAGACAACCAGTAGACATAGTAAAGTGGTTGGTGTGAGGAAGGGCATCCAGCCATAGAAACCATGCCAAAACAGACATTGGAACTTGATGCAGTCCTGTGGCGGTGCCCCAGCATGGCCGCAGTCAAATGACTGAAACAAGTAAAAGAGTATATTTTTATGTCCTCAAAGGGTTTATGTTTTGTTTGTTTTTTTATCTCATTTCATTTTGAAATATGGGATAATAATGGAGTAAAATGTGGGGTAATAATGAAGTAGAATACAGGTAATAATGAAATTAAATGTGGGATAACAAGAAATGTAGGTTAAAAACATGAAGTGTTGGGCAATAATGAAGTAAAGTGTGGGGTTATAATGACAGGAATGCAAATCATCATCATCTAACATCCATTTTCCATGCTAGCATGGGTTGGATGGTTCGACCGGGGTCTGGGAAGCCAAGAGGCTGCACCAGGCTCCAGTCTGGTCTTGCAGTGTTTCTACAGCTGGATGCCTTCCTAATGCCAACCACTCCGTGAGTGTAGTGGGTGCTTTTTACGTGCCACCAGCACAGGAAAAGTAATTACTTAAATTCAGAGAACTAACGAGATATAATGTGGAGTAAATAACAAAGTAAAATGCCGAATAATAACAATAAGAAATGTGGAGCAATGATGAAGAGAAACCTGGAGTAATAATGAAGAAGCAACAAGAGTATTATTCCCAGAAGTTCCTCAGTGGAGAGTATTACTCTTACTACAATACTAACATAGTGAAGCTCCTTAAGGAGTACTCTTTTGTACAGAAATAAATGAGGCTGGACAATCTGATGCGAAGAGTGAGGGATAATTCAAATGGGGATGGGGATGGCCAGTGGTAAATAAGAAGGGTTCTGTATTAAGAATGAAGAGTGGATGTAAACAGAAGTGACTCAAGGGAATGGGAGTGATGACTGGCAGCTCAAGAAAGAATTTTCAGATACCGTTCTTCAGTGATTAGTTTGATGTTTTATAAGGCGGCGAGCTGGCAGAGTCGTTAGCACACCGGGCGAAATGCTTCATGGTATTTCACCCGTCGTTATGTTCTGAGTTCAAATTCCGCTGAGGTCGACTTTGCCTTTCATCCTTTCAGGGTCAATAAATTAAGTACCAGTTACACATTGGTGTCAATGTAATCGACTTAATCCGTTTGTCTGTCCTTATTTGTCCCTTCTATGTTTAGCCTCTTGTGGGTAATAAAGAAACAGATCAGTTTGATGTTTTACCACTTGCCAAACCGTTTCCTCGTGGTACTTTATTTAATTAAAATTTTGAAATTGTATATTTACGGAAGTAATTAGCAATTTCCAAAATTGTATAATGCTTTTTTATTCAGTTTCCAATTTCATATTTATAGCTTTTGCTTCTTTTGGTGGAGTGTTTTTTTTTTTCTACTTGCATTTTAGTAAATATTTATTTTCGTTCATTTTTGCTCAGGAATACTCACCAGAATTGCACAATATCACCAAAACAAAGAAGCCAACATTTGGTTCAAATGAAGGCATCACCATAACAGGTATCAAACACAACCGTGAAAGTTATGCTGCCAACTCAGACCATCCTCCGGCAGGATCCAATTACCAAAAGTAAGAATATCATGGTTTTTATTTGATTTTTCCTTTTCTTTTTTTTTTTGTATGTTTATTATTACTGTTTGATTTTTTTTTTTCTGCTTCATTGTTTTGAAGTCTTTTTTTTATTGTTGTTGTTGTTTTATACATCACAAATATTTATTTCAGGACCTCAACAACCTATCCATAATTGCATGTGTGTATGTATGCATAATACACACACACACACACAATATTTATATCACAGATACACACATTCACAGACACCAGATGTACATATACAACACATTTACACATCATCATCATCTAATGTCCGTTGTCCGTGCTGGCATGGGTTGGATAGTTTGACCAGGGCTGGCATGCTGGAAGACTGCACCAGACTCCAGTCTGATTTGGCATGATTTCTACAGCTGGATGCCCTTCCTAATGCCAACCACACCGAGAGTATAATGGGTGCTTTTACATGTCATTGGCACATGTACCATTTGTGTGACACCAGTATCTGCCACAACTATGATTTTACTTGGCCTGATGGGTGTGCGTGTGTGTGTATGTATATAAAATATTTCATGTCTGCTTTACATGCTGGCATGGATTGGTCAGTCCAACAGGATCCAATGGGCCAGAGGACCACATCTTGCTCCAGCATGTCAGTTTTAAAATGGTTTCAATGGCTGGATGCCCATTCTAATACCAACCACTTTACAGATAGTACTAGTGTTTTTATGTTGCCCCAGCACAAGTGAGAGGAGGCTTCATGCAAAATATTGAGGGGCTTCCAGTATGATTGTGGGGACAGAAACAGGCTTGTTGTTGTGGAGATTCATGGCTACTCTACATATTATATAGAGCTGGTTGGGAGTGGATGGATGGAGCAAGAGAGAGAGAGAGAGAGAGAGAGAGAGAGATGAAAAGGTGATAAAGTGCCAGGGGATATCCTCAATGTACAAGAAGGTGAACAGAAGATAGTCTGGGGACAGAAGATAAAGAATGATGGGTGAAGGTTGCAAAAGTGTGAGGGTAAGTGAGAGATGGTTATAAATTGGGGTGCATTGAATGGTGAATGAAGGTGAGGGACGAGGAAGAGAGTGATGACTGGCGGTACAGGAAGGGTGTTGACTAGCAGAATAAATAAATACAATAGGAGAGGGATTTAAGGGTGAGTGATAAAGAGTGGCAAATAAGGTTGGAGATGGTCAGTTGATGATAAGCATGAGTTTGTTGGATGTTGCTAAAGGATGAGGAAGTTCTTCGTCATTTAATGTCCATTTTCCATGCTGGCATGAATTGGATGGCTTGACAGAAGCTGACTAGCCAGAGGACTGTACCAAATTTCACTCACACACACACACAGTTGCAAACATCACACACACACACATATATATAAACATATTTTAGCATATATATTCTTTTCTCATTATTTGCATCTTTTTCAGTGAAATTTTAATATAATGAAATATTTTTTTTTCTTTAAAGGATTTTTTTGTCCAGGTTGAAGGCCCATCCCGTAAGACTTATTCCCACTTGGTACTTGGAACTGTACAAGTTGGCAGTTAGGCTTTTTGTTCTTCAGATATCTTGACTCAGTAATACACCAAAGTACTTTTTAAAGCATTTCAAAAAAAAATTTTGTTTTTAATTTTACTTTTATTAATTCATTTCGGAGATAGGGGTGGGGAGTAATTTTTTAATAATTAATTATCAATAATTGCCATTATCAAATAGCTCCAAAAAAGCCTCATGATAGCAAAAGAGAAAGGCCACCAGCCAGCTATCCGAACTGTTGGAGTGGGCTACACCTGCCTACCTCGGTTGAGGTAGATCCAGCCACCCCTGTTAACGGGGACAAAACTCAGATTTAAAACACTGGATGATGATAGTGACTGCCCCCTTCCTCATGGGAGTGTGCTGACCCTATGAGTAAAAGATCTGGATCTACCTACAGTTACATTGATTTTAATGCTGATACCAATATCAAAAAACACTATATTTGTATAAATTCTTACTTGAAGCTTTAGATATAAACATTTCTGTTCACAAAATAAATATGCTACGTTTTGGTTGTTGTTTATGTTAGATGGACATCAAACACCTAAGAAACCAAAACTGGTTTCTTGTGGTCTTAGTATCAAAAAAAAAAGGGAAAAAAAGCTAAAAGCAGGTTAGATATAAACTTTTTCCAGAAGTTTTCTTTTACCCCAATGTTTTGTAAGGTGGATATATTAGAAAATCAGAGATTTTTAGATCATGTGATTTGGTTTCATGAATTTTGTTTTTGCTTTGATGACATTTTTTTTTTGTCTTTGAAATAAAGAGTTTGAGTTAGTTTAGGGATGTAGATACAAGATAATGGCAAATGGTATTCTATAAATTTTTAAAATTGAAGAAATATTTTCAAGTTTCACTTGCTGCATTGTAATCTAATGTAGTGAAATGAAAATATAAAAAGAAATTCTAATGGATTATTGTCGATTGATTGAATTATTTTAATTAAGCTGGTGTTAAGGTATGTAATAAAGTTAGCATTAAAATTGTAATTAGAAATACATCCAGGGTGGAGAAAAATTAGTATTAGTTAAGGATTAATATAATTTTTATTATTTTGTCAAGTAAGGGACATAACTCCAGTCATGTTTTCTATTATTATGACCTCATCATTGAAGCAAACATAGACATAGTGTTGGAAGAATCACTAAGTACAAGATTACATATTGGTTGGTTGGCAGATAGAAATAGAATTATTTGGAGAATATAATTTCATCATAATATTATTGATTGTTTGATATTATATTTATAAATCTCTTATGAATATAGTTTTGTGTATGTGTGAATTTAATAGCACTCTATTAAGCAATAAAAGTATGGCAGCATTATTTACTTTTTACTTGCTTGGTCTGGAGGAAGGGCTCTTTTCAGACACCCCCCCCCCCGACCAGTGAGACTGATGCTGTTAACCCTTTCGTTACTGCATTTATTTCGAGATGCTCTGTGTTTCTTCCAATTACTTTGAATATAACAAAGAATTTAGTAAAATAACTTAGCCATCGTTAATCTAATGTTAGGGACATAAATTGTGACTAAGGTTTGGTGGAAAATTTTAATTGAAAACTTATGAAAACAAGACATTTGTACTCAGAGCCAGAGCCGGTTTCAGCCGGGTCGGTAATGAAAGGGTTTAAGAGTTCATCTCAATTTGTAAGTCAACAGTTGTGTAAAAGACATGAACAGGGAGAAAATTCCAGAGGTCTGACATTTTGGGAGGGAAGAACTGGATATAATGGTTAATGCAGGGCCTGGGAGCAATTGATGAAGAGATGAGGAGAGACTATTAAATAGGGTTAAGGAGTATTTTCTAATCAATATACATGTGTTGCTAACGAGTATCCTCTTTACTGTTGTTTAAAAACTAATATTGGAAATATTTTATTGGATCATTAGTAACGTTCATACATTATATCTTGTTTCTTCCATTGATGCTGTATATTTTCACAGATTTACTAGTGGTGTGAAATCAAAGCTCTCTTACGTTGTCAACATATCAAAATCCTTTACTGGAAGGTGGTGGACAAGCCATGCCACAAATGCCATGATCAAAATCTCTGAGTCCTTGTCTGCTCATGCGCTGTGTGGCCTGGAAGCTATTGATAAAAATCCGTTTGGCAGGTTTGAGCCTCCTCACCGCAACTGCCACAAACCTTCAATTTATTCGACCAAATACTGTAGCAATAGCTATTGGACTTTAGCATGCCACAGCTTAGTACCCCTTAGTTTACCAAAGTCACTATACTATTTTCTGTTGTTTTATTCCAAAATATTCACTCTTGTAATTTTGTATAAATAAGTAAAATAAAATAAATTAAATAAATACAATAAAAATAAATAACATAATTTGGTTATTATTAAATATAACTTCAACCAATTTCTAATTTCCAAAAAATGTTTTGTCAATAATAATAATTATAATAAATATTGGTGATTTTTCAAAAAAACATATCTCTTGTAAATATATTAATAAATACGGACACCAAGATTATTCTGTTAATGTATAGATGCCAGGAGTATTCAGTGGTTCCAGAACTTTGTATATTTCTCATAAACTACCCGGTGTTATATTATGTTGATTTCTGTACATGTTTAATCGTTGCGAACATTTCACCAGCAACTAAATATTATTTCATTTAGTTTCGGCATTGTTCATATTTGAATGAGCCGTATCAGTTTCTTTTTTAACCCTTTAGCATTCATGTTTCTCTGTCAAAATGAAAAACTCATTTATTTACCATTGTTTTGAATTAATCATGCATTATCTCATTGCTTTGAGATTTCAATGATGTGGTTGTTTATTTTTAGAAGGACATTGTAGGGTAGGTGTGAGAGGCAGGATCTGGCAAGTTTGAACATAAAACAGGTAGAATATTTAGGCCAGATATGGCTGGTTTAAATGCTAAATGGTTAATTCTGAGTATTGCTATTGGTTAAATTTGTTTTAACACAGTCTACAGAGATCTTTTACCTGTTATCCTTATAGCCAGAAAAAAGAGCTGTTATATTCTAGACATTAACTAATTTTATTTTCAAAATAACAATTATTCACAATATTATGTGTAACCATCAACATTTTGGATTAATCTTTTCTTTTTATTTCAGTTTTTCAAACATTAGTTTGACCATTTTAGTGGTAAAAAGTTATTTTTTTATGTCATTGCTTGTTATGTTGTTATTTCATTATTTTATATATGAATATTATCTGAAATCTTCCTGTTATCAAGGAAACTATCCTTCTGGTAGTCCATTTTAATTATACATAGATGTGTCATTTCTCTTTATTGAATTTACTCTTGTGTGAACAAACTAAGACACACTGAAGTCATTTTCTCAGTTATTTTTGTTTTTCTATTTCTTTTTGTGTTTATTCTCAGTTGGGACCTGAATCATTAAAAAACAAAAACAACCTATCTTTTTAGAATTACACTTTAGCTGTAAATTAATTTCACTATCATTCTATACACATTTTCTTTTTACTATTGGTAGTTTACAAATTGTGCAGATATATTTTTGCCAGATGTGTATATTTAACTTTAGTAAAATGAACACGTTTCTGTTTAATTTAATCAGAATAATTTAGCAGGTAGGATATGGAGTATAGAGAAATTGCTGTAAATTTTAAATTTCATATGATGAAAAACTTTCTAGGAGATGATTATAATCAGTTGTTAGAAATGGAGGATTTAAATGAATTGAAAGAACAAATATCATTTGAGATATTTGGATATAATTCTTTTAAAATTCAAAGGAAGTAGAAATGAAAAGGCGGGGTATTTGTATCTGACAATTTTTGTTTAAAACAAATATGGTTTCTCTCAAAAGGAAAAATATATTGAACCCTTTTGTTACCATATTTCTGTTGAAATATACTGCCTTTGTTCTGTTTCATTTGATTTTGAAAATAATGAAGAATTCTGTAAAATAGCTGTCGTTATTCAGGTTGTGGGCTGGCAAAATCGTTAGCACAACACACAAAATGCTTGGTGGCATTCCGTCCATCTTTATGTCCCAAGTTCAAATCCTGCTAAATAAGTACCAGTTGAGCACTGAGGTCAACATAATCAACTTGCATCCTCTCCCCAAATCACTGGCCTTTTGCCAAAATCTAAAATTCATTATTAAGCTGCTGTTTAGAACATAAACCAACAAGATGGAAAATCTTAACTTAGACAAGTTTAACCCTTTCATTACTGTATTTATTTATTTCAATTACTTTAATAATACCAAAGAATTTAGTAAAATTTAGTTATCATTAAGCTAGTGTTTGGAAATAAATTGTGACTAAGGTTTGGTGGAAGATTTTAATTCAGAACTTATGAAATCAAGACATTTGTACTCAGAGCTAGAGTCGGTTTCAGCTAGGTTGGTAACGAAAGGGTTAAAACTAAAAATTTGTGTAATAGTACTAGAGACAGTCCTGGGTGGGTTGGTATCAAAAGGGTTAAAATATATATATATTTCCTAAATTAGCATTGTGAGTTGTTTTAATTGCTAAATGGTTTGTAGCTTTAATTATTTTTCTTAAATAATGGCCCTTTTTTTTTTTTTTTTTTAATGACCATAAAAATGAAAGAAGGCCAAAAATGTATTTATGTTTAATGAGTTGAATGGTAATGCATTTTTACAGTAACTCTGCATTGCAAATATTTTGCATGGAACATTTTTTTTTTGCTTGTTAAGTAAACAAATAAATTGCAGAATTAACATTGTTCCTTTGCTTGCCGATCTTGGGAAAATGAGCTGAGGTTAGCTTGTGTTTTGTATTTGATGCCTCTTCTGTATGACAAGGGCTTCCTCTGTATCAATAAGTATGTCTATGATTTGTTGCATCTTCCCAATCAGTTAATCAATCAATCAGTGAATTGTTAGTTTGGTTTGATCTTTAGAAATATTCTGTTCGAAATGCCGTTTCTTCAAATGCATTTCATTCTTTACCTTTTTCACTCTGCTTCCCTTTCTCTCTCTCTCTCTCTCTCTCCCGATCTTAGAATAGTGTTTTAACATTCAATTTGTAGTTCAAAAGCATGGAGCTTCTGTCTTTTGGAAGTTCAGTTTCACCAGGGATATTGATAATGTTCTATGTCCCAATATCATCAAATATTCATGGAGAAATTTAATTCTAGCATTTATAAGCACTGAAGAACATTCAATTGTATTAATTCACTTTTAATTTTAAAAGTATTTCAGTTTCATTTCATTTTCAAAAAATAAAATAAATGCACTGTAGGAAGTCTGTTACAGGAACAAAAGTATAATATATTAAGAAAATTATCAAACCATGATTATTATTGTCATTATTCTTCTTATTGTTGTTATTATTAAGGTGGCAAGCTGGCAGAATCGTTAGCATGCCAGACCAAATGCTTATTGGCATTTCTTCCAGTTTTACAATCTGAGTTCAAATTCCACCAAGGTGACTTTGCCTTTCACCCTTTCAGGGTTGATAAAATAAGTACCAGTTGAGTCACTGGGGTCGATGTAATCAACTTACCCCTTCTTCCAAAAGAGCCACCCTTGCGCCAAAATTTGAAACCATTATTATTATTATCATTATTATTAAGGCAGCAAGCTGGCAGAAATGTTAGCATGCCTGGCGAAATGCTTAGCAGTATTTCGTCTGTCTTTACGTTCTGAGTTCAAATTCCACCAAGGGCGACTTTGCCTTTCGTCCTTTCAGGAGTCGATAAATTAAGTACCAGTTGCGTCCTGGGGTTGATCCAATCAACTGCCCCCCCCCCCAAAAAAAATTTTCAGGCCTTGTGCCTAGAGTAGAAAAGATTATTATTATTTTCAAAAGAGAGTAGTCTTTGCTAATTCATTCTTGAAATGTATATTTGAGTAAACAGTGACATTGCTTATGATAGTGACTATTGAAGATACATTAGTATGTGTGTGTGCGTGTGTGTATATATATATATATATATCATCATCGTCGTTTAACGTCCGTTCTCCATGCTAGCATGGGTTGGACGGTTCGACCGGGGTTCTGGGAAGCCAGAAGGCTGCACCAGGCTCCAGTCTAATCTGGCAATGTTTCTACAGCTGGATGCCCTTCCTAACGCCAACCACTCCGTATATATATATATATATAATTTATGTTCTATCATTTTGCACAGTAATACATGAATGTGTGGGGCCTAGTAGTTAGGGTGTTGGACACAAAACCATAGGGTTGTGGGTTCAGTTCCTGGACAGGGTGCCACATTGAGTCCTTGTGCAAGGCAATTCATTTCACGTCACTCCAGTCTATTCACAGGAAAAGAAGAAAAAAATTTAAAAAACTAATGCTGGCACAACTGTGACATCTTGGATGTTCCTTTGGGTCGGGAGTTGGGGAGTGGCGATAGGTTGTGTGTGCCTGGTTGTGACTATATTGGTGCTAAGCCAAGCACACTACATGCTAGCATGTCACAGTCACTTGCAAGTGATGGCATAGTGCTTATATATATATATATATATATATATATATATATATAAAAGCACTAACTATTGCTTAATCATCCTCTCACACCGTCTCCGATGAAGGGATATAATTAATAAATATCCTGGAAACAGCTGTAAGACCTATCTATAAATGTTCTAATATCTACACAGCCTTGGTTTTTTTATCTCATTACGCAAAAAATTCTTATATATATATATATGCAAACACACATACACACACACATAAATATATTTTCTTAAGTGTAATATTTATTAGATGACTGCCAGATTTTTTAACTGTATACATACTGCATACAGTAAAGTTGTGTCATTGACCAGATCGTAAATGAATAATAAGGCACTGATGCTGAATAATGTGTGTGTGTGTGTGTTTGTGTTCTATTGTAAAAGCAACACAAGAGTCTGTGTTGGCAGAACAATCTGATTCAAACACACAAGATTCAACTCGGTTTCAAATCACCTGCCAAACAGGTAACAACAATTGTCTACTCGAGTAGTTGTTGTTGTTGTTGTTGTGGCAGCTCCCTCATTGTCTCATTGTATATTTGAGTAATTGCTTCTTGATTTACTATTACTGAGCCACCTCATTAGCAGAATTGATTGCTTTTTTTTTTTTTTTTTTTTTATATATATATAATCTCAAGTTAGAAAAAGGGATGAAATTTAATTGTAGTTTCACAGTTGAATTAACCAGATAAGTTATCACTCCTAATCAAGCAGGCCTATGATCAAAGCCACTCCAACTATGACCAACCAGTTTTTGTATTTGCTTGTAGTAAATAAAATATTCAATGCTTTCCATTATTATGTTTCATAGATGATTTGAACATTATTTTTTTTTCTGCCATTGGCTCTTTTCACATGACCATATATAGACTGCCATCTATTCATTGGTCATTTGACATAACAAGGCAGATAAATGCTAACTCGGATGCATGCAGTAACCTGATGGTTGCAGCCATCTTTGCCTGATCTTCTTGCTAACTTTCAGCAGGTCTCCATAAAGGCATCCATTTGTCATATGTTGCTGCCATTTCACATTTAGGGCCATTTGTAGCATCCTTGTGGTGCATCCATTTAGCCCGTTTGATAACTTCATTGTCAGTGTCCATGTTTCACTGCCATATAATAATAGCACTGATTCGACTATGCAGCATTCCTTTAAACTTAGATATCCTGAAGACAAGGGAGCTTCATTAGTTTTTACAGGAGTGGCTGTGTGGTAAGTAGCTTGCTTACCAACCACATGGTTCCAGGTTCAGTCCCACTGCATGGCACCTCGGGCAAGTGTCTTTTGCTATAGCCTCGGGCCGACCAAAGCCTTGAGAGTGGATTTCGTAGATGGAGACTGAAAGAAGCCTGCCTTATATGTGTGTGTCTCTGTTTGTCCCCCACCTCCAACATCGCTTGGCAACTAATGCTGGTGTGTTAACGTCTCTGTAACTTAGCAGTTCGACAAAAGAGATCAATAGAATAAGTGCCAGGCTAGGCTTAAGTATGAAAGAGTGATAGACTGAGAATCCAGTGTATCAAGGGGCAAAGCTATTATAAAACACAGGGCACCAACTGTTGTAGGAATCTTCACATGTCTATGTTTCATATAACTTTTTTGTGAAATGCCAAAGTTTGAGTTTGTACCCACTTCCTATAGGATTGTTGTCACATGCAAGGAGCCAGTGAGTGGACTTATTGATGTTATGTCATCTTGTTAGGAAAATAAAAATAGGCGAAACCTGGAAATATCTCTAATAAAATCTGATCATGGTTTAGTTGACATTATCTCAGTTATTTTCCATAAAAACACTGGCCAACCACACATTTGATGACTGTTTTTAAGTATTTCTTGGTGCATAATTTTCTGTGTGTAATGTTTCATTTGAATTTCTAGAATTGCGTTAAGATTGTTTTATTTTGCAGCCTATTTAATTTTACAAATTGTATTTTTGTTTGTTTCTGTTTTTTTTTTTTTTTCAATTCATTAGTATTTATAGATTTTGATTTCACTTTGTGATTGCTTGGACCTTTTCTGCTTTATATGTAGAAGAGTTAGGAAGTCGTGACTTAAATTAGATAAGAGAAAATTATTTAGAATTACAAATTCAGATAAAGGTATTACCAGAAAGGATTTTTTGAATAATGATGCTATGAATACATGAGTAGCCTCCAAGAGGTTGAAATTATTGAGCGAAAATTGGAAAACCAAAAAAAAAAAAAAAAAAAAATCAAAAATTACAGTTCTAATTCTTCTAAAAACTTTCAACATTTAATGCAGTCAGTTAGGTGTTTACAGAACCCTGTGTTATCATGTTTATATATTATCCCTTTATAAAAAAACAATAGGACAAATTTAGGGTTATACATTTCAACATTTTTTGTAGGGAAACTTTAAACTATTTTAATTTTAACAAATTAATGTATTTTGTATATTTAGGGGTAAAAATGCAAAATTTTCATTTAGGCAATTCAAAGTAGATGTTATAAAAAATATATTGTAAAAAAATGTATTTTTACTTTTCTCGAAATTTTAATAACCTGAATATTTACTAATCTACACTTGTAAATGATATTTTCAGATTATAATATATTCCAGGATAATTACTGTAAAATAATCCCCTCTCTTTCAATGGATTATCTAAATACTATGCTTTTAATGCTTAAAGTCAGTAAGCTGTTTCAAGTTTATCATTCCTACTTGGGAATTTTTTTAGGGAAGAGCCACAGCGTGAGGACAAAAAGAATCCTTTTGATGAGGTGCCAGAAAAGGATCCGGCAGATAGCAAAGGGAAACAGAATGCCACTGTTACAATCGAGCAGAATGCCCCTGTCGCAATTGAGCAGAATGCCCCTGTCGCAATCGAGCAGAATGCCCCTGTCGCAATCGAGCAGAATGCCCCTGTCGCAATCGAGCAGAATGCCACTGTTGCAACCAAACAAAAAATGTAAAATAGCGCTCTCTTATATATCTGCTGCATGCCGGCCAGTAAATTCTGCCTTTTACCCATCTCTGCGTTCTCTTATAATTTTCAGATACAATCTTTAATTCATAATACGTCTACTTAACTTTCTTATACCCACTCTTCTAAACCAGAACTATTCTTTATCTAAATTTCCCTAATCTGCTTTCCTTTTTTTTTTTTCCAAAGTACTCAAAAACCAGCTAATGATTTCTTAAGCTTTGTAATAAATCAGCTCGTAGATTTACCAAAGAAATTATCAACATTTCATTTAGTCTCTAATTGATTGTAAAGTAGAACTTCATATACGATAACTAATAATAACCCAATCATAACTCACCAACAATATAATTCCATAAATTAAGAAGGAACCGCAGGCAGGAATAAAAGTTGTGATCCACTTAGATTATCTGTTGACTTTTTAATGCCTTAGGAGAGGAAGAGTACCTCAAATGACTCTTAATAAAAGTTTCTCTGCCTAGTGGGAGACCTACACAAATATTTGCAACCATGGGCCATCTAGTACTGTTAAATCTGAACATGAACTGACCATCTCCTTTCCAGCTGCCTAATTTCAGTCGCATGGCATTGGTTGACCTGAGCCTATGGTTGTAGACCCTTGCAGAATAGGACGCACGGTGGGATTGAACCTGAAATCATGTAATTGTGAAGTGAGCTTCTTGGCTATACAGTAATACCTGGGATTACTTCAATGTTAGTAGTATAGTGATCAAATACAATTTTATCATTGCCAAGGAAAATATTTTAAATTTGGATCACAATTTTTATTCCTGTCTGCGGTTCCTTCTTAATTTATGGAATATGTTATCTCCGATATTTGCCTGAGAGAAAATTTAGTTTGAATAGGTTAAAACTTAACATTTTTTTTTTTTTTGTTGTTAGTACAAACAGGCGAGATTTTAATTAATATGAAAAACTGGTATACAAAGTATCCTAAAAACTTATTACCATGTTTTATGTGTGTATTATTAATTGAGAAATTGGATTTCTAATCTAGAATTAGAAAGCTTAAATACCATAGGATATTGTTGTTGTTTAGCTCCAGCTTGGACCTGGTTGAGCAGACCTCTAAATCAGATGTTCAAGCTTTGACCTTTTTTTTTCTTTAAGCATAATATATGTAGGATTACACTAACTAATGTAGATATTCTTCATTTTTTAAAGATTATAGGGTGCAAAAATTTGGCTGCTCTGCAGTGTCCCCTCAAATTTTCCCCAATCACTTAACAGAACTTTTCATGCCTTGAGCAGAAATATTCTAAATGCAATGCTAATGCGTGGCATTCAAATTTTCATGCAGCTTATCTAGCATATCTTTATGAATTATAGTGCGCAGCCGCAAGCTTTCTGGGACCATTGCTGCTATGTATAAGATTACGTAAAAAGCAACAATATCAATGAGTTTGATCATTTGGAATGGTTTTTTTGAGTGTCTCAAAATTTCATTTCAAAAACCTAAAAATATTTGTTTTGTGGATTTTTGGCCACAAATTTAAATGATGTAAATTAGAAATAGCAAGAATTAAGCTTTTTTTTTTTTTCTTGCCACCTTCTCGTTGTTGTTGCTGTTATTTCAAAGACTTTGTCCATCTGAGTTGGTTTAAACACATTTTTGTGTGTAGCTTAAGTTTTTATTTAATAATCACCTCATTTTTCCTTATTACACAATTGTCATGGGGGGGGGGGTTATTGTTTTGTTGTGTGTGTTTCTTTTATTTCATGTACTACTAACTTGATTGCAGTTGAATATTAACTGTGTTTTTCAAATCACAAATGAGTTTACATATTTCTAAATTTAACAAGGTAGACCTTTTTCCTTTTTTATATTTGAACTTGGGCTTCTACTGTGTTACCTCAATAGACCAAATCAAAGACTTTTATAATATTTTGGGGTCATTCTCATTAGATAAATTTCCTGCTAATATCTTTTCCACAACAGAATGTCTTTGGTGAGTTTGCAAATACAAACGTTTGGACACATTATTGGAGATTATTTACAAATTGAGATATTAATCTCCAAATGGTTCATCTTAAATTCATCTTAAACTTAAGGTTAACTCATTAAACAGCTTCTGTACAGCTCTCCCCAATTTATATTTGTTACTTTCGAAGAAAAAAAACAATGAAAAAATATTTACATTTCTAGTTCTGTATTCAGTTCCAAATTTGGTCAGTAAAAGGAATATATTAGGAATAGGCTTAATTCTTGGGAGAGGCATGTTCTCAAAAAATATCACAGTTTTAATAATTGTAAGAAGACTGCTGCACTGGCAAGTCAAGTTTCTTCAGCAGACCTGATAAAAATAACTCAAAGATTTTTATTTTAATAATTTTATGGCATAGTCAAAAGAAGGCAAAACTGGTGTGAAAATTATCCACAAATTAGACAACTGATCCAAATGTTTATGATAGACTGGAATCTTTTAAAGAACTAAAGACATCCAAAGACCCAACAGTGGTGTTTAATCAAGCTGCAGATTAAGATTAACTCTCTACAATAAGTACAGGCTTCCATGCAGTTTCCATTACAAGGATTAAGTTAACCCTTAACCCGTGGTATAAGAAATTTGCCTTAGGTACTACAAAGTACTACATAATCCGGAAGTAATTTCCTTCACTTCACATACCAGCACCCTTAACATCACACATCTTAGGATTTACAGTTAATTATGTGGGAACTGGGGCAAAACCTGGGAGAATACTAGTTCTTATTTCTACCAATTCTACAAGAAATAGGGACCGTATTTTTTAATCAATGAAGGGCTATTTAATATTCTTTTATTACAGCATGATTCAACCTTTTTCCCCTTTGATTATTGATCTCCTAATAACGGTCAATCTCATGTTAACCTAATCTCAACTATCATCCCATTATTCTCAACACTTCTTTCTTTCTTCTACTTGAAGATCTAACTGAAATGGCTTATCCCCAACAATATTTTTTTTTTTTTTTTTTATAAATCTAAATATTTCTAACTTCTGAATTGTAAGACTTTTAATTCTTCATTCTCAGTTATGTTGTGTTTACTTTTTTTTTTTATATATATATACTTAAATTCAGAAGTAGTTTCCATGATATTGACATTACTAACAGATCCTTATTTTTTTTTTTTAATAATCTTTTGGAATTTCTAATTAATTTCTAATCTGTCTTGCTCTATGATTATGTGTGTGTACACAGACACACACATCTTTGAGGTCTCTACCAAAAAAAAAAAAGAAACCAGACTTTATTTTTTTAAATCTGTTGCTTTACAATTTTTTTCACCCCCAATATAGTCCTGCCTTTATAAACACACTGTTCCCAGTGGGGATGGGGAGGGGGGGTTCTCATCTAATTTTGTAATGTGTTTTCAGGAGAGTCTGTATTTCTCAAAGCAGATTTTCATTAATCTCTTCTATCATCTGAAACTAGTGATCATTCAGGGTGGGTTTCAAGTGTAACAACTTTCCCCCCAAAAAATTTTTTTAATCCCACAATCATTTCTGGAGATTAGGGCCTGCTGCTGGTGGGGATGCTAAAAAACCATCTTGTTGCTTTGCCAAACGGTCACAGATAGGAGAGTGACAGTTGAGGAAATGCATTGTCACTGTGTCTCTCAAATGTCTCAAGACATCTAAGTAAAATTCTTTCCCACTCACCCGACAATGGGGGAAACATCCTGATGAGTGATGCACCCCTAATCAAGAATGACAATCAACATCACTTTCTAATTTGAGCAACTCTGATTTGCTTTCATTTTAATTTTTTTTTTGCAGTGACATTGGTCTAATTCACATCAACAACTATTGTTTTTGATATTGGTAGCTCTTGTGTTTTGTCACATTTATAAAACTCTACAGAAAGTTTCCATCTGTATTCAAGCAATTAGACAAGTCCCAACTCTCTTGAATTCATTTAGCACAAACTTGTACAGTTGTCTGTTAAAGTTTTCCAGAAATTCATGGAAAGTCAATTGACAATATTCATGGAATCACACAATGGGATTATTGTCTGTTGGTGGAAGATTTAGGGTCATCTTCAGTAGATGGTCTTATTTGCTCAATTTGAAACTCTGGTGTTACTCATGACATTTGTGCACAGCTCGTTCTCCTCTCAGGCCTGATGCAGCATTAGAAAAAGTCTCCATAAAAATGTTTTTATCCAATATAAAACAGAAAATTTCATAGAAACGTGTACTTCTTGCAAACTTCTCATCGTTCATCTTGCAACAAATTGCCAAATGTACTAGGCATTGGTTCGAGCACATGTCCATTGATGATTAAATGACGTAGCAAGACGTGACTATTATTTGATAGAGGATCACGGTCACCCACATACAACAACACTACAATTACAAACATACTACACCCACCAACTGGTGGGTGTGCGGTTTTAAAAGTCTGGTTTCTTTTTAGACAAGTTTTGTGTGTGTGTGTGTGTGAATTGAATATTTTTGCAAAGTGTTTTTACTATAATTCAGTTTTGCTTTTTTTAAACTCTTGTGAATCAAATTGATAAAAAGATTTTGTAACTCTGAAAAAGTAAAATGCTTTTTATTCCTTTAGATATGGTGAATGGTTATGTATCTGTGAATATTGAAATATTAGCAAAATGTTTTATCAAGCTAAAAGGTCATCAGAAATTGTTATTCGCCAATGCAATATATTCTCCTTTTTCAGAGAAGAAATTTACTTATTGTAAATTCAGATATAATTCAGCCATAGTAATTACAGGTACAAGCATAGTCATGTGGTTAAGAAGTTTACTTTGCGATCATGTGGTTTGGGGTATCAATCCTACTGCGTGGCACCTTGCTGGCCCCGTGCCGGTGACACGTAAAAGCACCATCCGTTCGTGGCCGTTCGCCAGCTCTGTCTGGCACCTGTGCAGGTGGTACGTAAAAAACACCCACTACACTCGCGGAGTGGTTGGCGTTAGGAAGGGCATCCAGCCGTAGAAACACTGCCAGATCTGACTGGGCCTGACGAAGCCTTCCAGCTTCACAGACCCCAGTTGACCCGTCCAACCCATGCTAGCATGGAAAGCGGACGCTAAATGATGATGATAGACTAGAGTTAACCAATACACTTATGAGTGAAATCTGGTTGGTGGAAACTGTGTAGAAGCCCATCTTATGTGAGAGTGTGTGTCTGTGTTTGTCTATATCCTTATAAAATGGTGCATCGAGATGCATCCCTTTATGGCAGTCACTAAATCGGGGTCAGTAAAATAAGTACCTGGTTGAAGTAAGCTTCGGGGTTTGACATGGTTGCAGTCTGTTGGCTGAAACAAATAAAAGAGTATTTAAGAGGATGAATATGTAATATCTTTATGCAGCCCCTCAATTACAATATTATTGAAAGCCCCTTTATTATTTTAAATTCCACTTGATTTGAAAACTCATAGCTAGATAGACAGATATAATAGTTGGACAAAACAGTTCTGTGTGAGAGAGAGAGAGAGAGGAAGAAAGGGATAGAGAGAAAGAAAGGGGCAGAAAGTGAGAGAGAGAAAAAAGGGACAAAGAGAAAAAGAGAGAGGGGGAAGAAAAAGCATTTTACCTTTTGCCTGACATTTTTTTTTTCCAATTTGTGTTTGTTTCAAATTTTATTTTGCATATTCTCCCTCAATTTTCTATTTAACCATGTTGATGTTTTGTTTGTATTTGGTCTGCAAGATTCTTGATGTGAACTTGTGTGTTGAAAGAGATTTTGTTGTATCTTGGAGTAGAGTCATTACTGGCACAATGACCCACCCAACATACAACAAAATATATTTATATGCAATTTATTAATTTCATTTCTGAAATAAAAGAGTATTTAAGAGGATGAATATGTAATATCTTTATGCAGCCCCTCAATTACAATATTATTGAAAGCCCCTTTATTATTTTAAATTCCACTTGATTTGAAAACTCATAGCTAGATAGACAGATATAATAGTTGACCAACAGCTGATAGTTTGTAAAATCTCCATTAGCATCACAGTCTAGGATGGACCCTTATGTTAGAGTCTAAGTGGCCCCTCCCTTTAGAATAGACCATTTGAATGAATGTCTGAGGTTATTTGATATCAACTTTGAAATATTAAAACAATTTTAGTTTAATTTGATTTATTTTTCTCCTATTAGGTCTATTCTATGAGGAAAAAAATGCCAGTAATTTATAGCTATTCAACAGATTTCTTCAAATTTTAATGTCAACTGATTAAAGAAAATTCTAATTAATATGGTTATCTCTTTGTTATTAGTATTTCTGTAGAGGAACATTGCCCTTGTTTTAATTTGTTTCGAAAATAATGAAGAATTTAGTGAAATAATGTGGTCGGTACAAAGCTAGTGTTTGCAAAATAAATTGATGTTTGGACAGGAAGTTCTAATTTAGATCACATAAAATGGAAAGGGTGTATCATATAAATTAGGGGACATATCGAAAGTGTTCAATAACATATTGTATAAAACGGTAAAAACTAATAATGTCAGTCTGTCAAAGACGATTTAATGTTTTACACCATCTACAAAAAGGTAAAATATATCTGCCTATAATGAACTTTACTAAATTTGAATTAAATCTTTGAATTATTATATAATAAAGACCCCCTTCGGTCATGAATGACCATGGGATTGCACCTAGAAAGTTACCCTCCTAGATACAAGTCCGGGCAAGGTTGTTTATGGAAGACCAGCAGTCGCCCATGCATACCAGCCTCCCCTCTCCACGCCACCAGTGTTATCCAAGGGAAAGACAAAGGTCGACACAGCTTGGCACCAGTGACGTCGCAACTCATTTCTACAGCTGAGTGAACTGGAGCAACGTGAAATAAAGTGCTTTGCTCAAGAACACAACACTAATAAAAATAATAATAATAATGAAATTATTGTATACAGTGCTCAGGTGCACTACAACTTGTCAAAAGTGCATATAAAGAATATGCAGTAATGAACAAATGTCTGGAAAGCGAACATTTGTACATTACTGCATATGCTTTATATGCACTTTTGAAAAGTTATGGTGCACCTGAGCACTGTATACAATAATTTCATTATTATTATTTTTTTTATCATATAATAATTTAAAGATTTAATTAAAATTTTGTAAAGTCCATTTTGTGTGTGAGTGTGTGCACGCACACTATAACTCCATTTTGCCACAACAGGACCAGTTACAAGTCGATTTATGGCTAAGCTGTTTATCTATTTTATTACCTGCTGCCTTTAAATAAATTATTCTCATCAATATGGATCAATACTGCCTTGATGGTAACATCATATGAAAAATCTAAGATAGTGGTCAAGAATATGCAGTTTAATTTTGAAGTGAAATATTTATAGTTGACCTGAGAGCTAGATCTAAATGAGCAACTGGATATATTGGAAAATGGTTGTTAAAAATATCTCCTTAATCTGTGCCAAATTGGAAAAGCAGGGATGGAATGATATTTATTTCTGTAGTATAAATCAATGTTCTTTTGGAAGATGTCTTAAGATCCTTTTACACTTGGCCTGAAGCATGAACGTCCTGTGCTGATTAAGGCCATCCATCTTAAAATAGAGACTTTTGTGAATGATGCATTTGTGATCAATGATAATTGTTTAGAAACAGATTTTGTGAATGCAAATTAAAAATGGAAAGAAAGAAAAAAAATGTTGCATAAGTGTTGGATATGCTTTTCCTTATATTGTCATACATAATGAAAGATGGTTGGGATTAAAGTAAGCAGTTAGATTAAGATTTCTGGAATAATTAGATTATACATAGAATCATCATCATCATTTAAAGTCCGTTCTCCATGCTAGCATGGGTTGGACAGTTCGACTGGGGTCTGGGAAACCAGGAGGCTGCACCAGACTCCAGCCTGATCTGGCAGTGTTTATAACAGCTGGATGCCCTTCCTAATGCCAACCATTCCGTGAGTGTAGTGGGTGCTTTTTTCATGCCGCCGGCACAGGTGCCAGGGGAGGCAGGCAGCGGCCACGATCGGTTGGTGCTTTTTACATGCCACCGGCAGAAGCCAGTCAAGGCAGCACTGGCATCGGCCACGTTTGGATGGTGCTTTTTACGTGCCACCGGCTCATCATCGTCATTTAGCATCTGTATTCCATGCTGGTATGGGTTAGATGCTTTGGCATGATCCAACAGGTCAGAGGACTGTTGAGCTCTAATGTCTGTTCTGGAATTGCTTCTATGGTTAGATGCCATTCCTGGCACCAACCATTTCACAGAATGTACTGTGTGCTTTTTCACTGACACTCATGAGGTCACCAAGTCGTTCGCAAGACAAGAACCCTTGAATTAATCATAAACTAATAAAGCAGAAATACTGACCATTTTTCAGAACTGTAAATTAACACAATTCTTGCTATATTCTGCTTTGTTTCAATTCATTTTGAAAATAATAAGGAATTTAGTGAAATGACTGTTATTATTATTAAGTTGGTGTTTGGAACAAAAATTAACATGGAATATTAATGAAAGCTTTTTGGGTCATTTTTAACAATGTAGTTTGTATTGTAGTACCAGGAGTGCTTCTCGGGTGATTTGATATCAGAAGGTTTAAGCAATATTCAATCAAAATTTTATCCCTCCCTACCATTCCAATATAAAGGTAAGAAATAAGTTTCAGCTGTACTCATAAGTTGTCCTACTTAGGGAAAAAAAATAACAAAAAAAAACAGTATAAACAGACAATGGTCTCTGAGCATGTTATAACTTATAATTTTACATGCATGAACTAAAAAAAAAAAGGTGGGGGAGGTGGGGTTGAACTAAGAGCAATTATCAGTTTCTCTGGTGTGAAGTAGATGAGAGACAAACGAGTCTATGACTAATTTTTATGGGCAACTTTCCCAGAGGAAGCTGATATCCATTCTGAAGTTACATAAACTAATATAAGAATTAATAATTTACTCAGTGCTTCTGGTGAAATGTTTGTTGTACATTTAAACTCATGACTCATTAACAGTTGATACTCTGATATTTTATTGGTTTAGAAGAGAGTTATTGAAAATGATGAGTTTGTCAATATCTGCAAGATGGGTTAATCTAGTTTAATATAGATTTACGGTAGCAATAAGATTGTTTTCATTAAGTGGGAACAGCTAGGATTTTGTCCAACCCTTCATTTTATGAGTTTTTTGGGGGTTTTTTTTTTCTTGCAGTCACTATTAAATGAGCAGTCTAGCAAAAAAAAAAGAAAATTGCTTTTGTATGTATGTGTATAGGATGGGAGTTAACTTTAGTGCAAAGATGTTTTTAGATCAAACGTTGATTTACAACTAATTTTTGTGTATTAGGAAGGAAAAAACAAAATGAGAATAATGGTTTAATCTATCGGGAAAATTGTTATTTTGTCTAATCAGTTGAGCATCATGATTGGACTTTGTTTCTCTCGCCTGTTTTTTTATTATTTTTTTTTTCAAGTAATTTCATTTTATTTTCAGCTCTCATACAAAATATATTTCAGGTCCCAACAAATACATCATACTAAATTGTTTCTATTTATTTGTATGAATTTGATAAACAACACATGTATTTGATATTGTTTATTGATTTCTCTTTTTCTCCCAATTTTATTATTGTATTTTCTTGTGTGTGTTTGTGTGTTTCTTCTTGCAAAAGCAATCTAATATCTATTTATTTGTTTAATAACTATTGATTCTATAAACGAATTGAAATTTTGGTGAGCTTTTTTTCAAACACACGAGGCGCTATTTTCTTGCCTTTTTTCTTTTTTCACGTTTGTTGTTTTTTGTTTTATTAATTCTCTCATCTATATTGCCCATACCTATCAGAAAAAATATCCTCTCAAAGAAACCTAACATCCACTTTAAAAAAAAAAAATTCTTGTTTTTTTAAAAATCTAATAATTTATCTTAAAATGCATGGAATGGTGTGTGTGCGTGTTGTGTGTACATGTATGCGTGTGTGTTTGTTCAGTTTTACTTTGGCTCCACATTCCCTTCCCGCCAAAAATTAAAAACACAATACTTTTAGCTCTCGACTTCATTGAATTTGAACAGTCTTATAGCTCCTATACCTTTTATAGGCAAGAGAGCTACGATGAAAGTCTCAATCCTTTTGGAGAGGAATCTGACGACGAAGATATACATAGTGATGCTAAACATTTGGTGAAAGATGCATCTCAAAAGAAAAAGTAATGATAGGTTTGCAGTTCAGTGTCTATAATTTAAATTACTAAAAAAACATTTTATTTACTGCATCTTGGCATGAAATGAAAGTTCCTGTCAACAACATACCTCTTCCTATGCAGACTTTTGCCATTATAGATTAGACGGGCTCTTAAAAGAAAAAATAATAATAAATTAAATTAAATTAGAATTTTTCTTCTCAGCTCTTCAGTTTTAGTTCTTCTGAAGTGGGGGGGGGTATGATTTTCTAGCTTAGTACAAAGAAGAAGAAAATTCTTTAATTTAATCCATTCTTATTTTACAAGGAGCTGATCTTTGAGCTTACACAACACTAACAGACTTTCTTCAGGTTGTTTGTTACAGCCGATAGATTATTAAATGATTCTTATCTGGATCACTTAATAATTTACAGGATTGTGTAGGTTATATGATTAAAATAGCAATTGTTAACATGAAATTGAAATTTTTATATCCAATCGTAGCAATGATGTTTTCTAAGTCCTTTGTTCCTTCCTCTATTTACCTTACTAGCTCACCCAGGCAGAAAGGACCTTTGAACACTGGCATAAAAATCAACCCAACTACTCAGTCACCCGCAGGTATGGGGCCTCAAGGACGGGGTGCTGGACCAGCTAAATTTGGAATGGATCCACGTTCCCATGTTTCAAGTCCCCGTGGCATGAGACCACCAGGTATGGGTCCAGCTGGCATGAGACCACCTGGTATGGGTCCACCTGGTATGGGTCCACCTGGCATGGGTCCACCTGGCATGGGTCCAGCTGGCATGAGACCACCTGGCATGGGTCCACCTGGCATGGGCCCACCTGGTATGGGCCCACCTGGTATGGGCCCACCTGGCATGGGCCCACCTGGAATGGGGCCACCTGGTATGGGTCCACCCGGAATGGGCCCACCTGGTATGGGTCCACCTGGCATGCGACCACCAGTAATAAATGAGCCAAAAGTAAGTCCAGGAAATCGACGTGGTAGCATGACACCACAACCCCAGGGTCCACCTAACCCAATGATGAGACCCATGATGAATCAAAATGCACCTACAATTCACATAGAAGAGAGGAGACCTAGCTCTCCATCGCCGATCCCAACCAGAAAGAACCAGTATAGAGGAATACCTGATAACTTTGACCAAGAAATTCGAGACATGATACTTGGGAAACCTGCTGGAGGTAACAAAGGAATCGGTGTCAACAGAAATATAAACACTCCAAATAAGAACCTGAACAATAATAGGAGCCCTATGCATCAATCCTCTCCATATATAGACAGCCGAAAAGGATCAACTGACTATGGAGTTTTGAACAGATCCAACACAGATCAGTCGATTGAGGGTTATTATCGCAGTGTTGAAACCGAGTCCTTGTCTGATTTCTCTGATTGATCTCTACCAGGTAGGTACGATCCTACACCCGCCCCCACCACAGGCAGTTAGCTAACTTCCCATTGTTGTAAACCTGTATCAGTTGTTCCATTTGCACCGCTCCAGATCTGACCTTGCAAACAAACAACATCAGTACAAACCAAGACTCGCCACCCCCCCACCTGCTTTTACCTACAGTCACAACAGGGTTACCACGTGCCCTTATTTTCCATCGTACTTTCTCTAAGGGATTTGCTTCAGACTGTTATTTATGAATTTGTGTCGGGAGGTGGGGAAAGATACATACATACATATATATGTGTGTATGTGTATATATATATATATATATATATGAATATTCACAAATCTGGTTGTAGCTAATTAATTTAAGAGCATATGCATGATATATATATATATATATATATATATATGTGTATATATAAAAACACAATGTTATTTCTTATCATGCTTATACAATAATCTTTTTACCCTCAGGTCTGTTTTCCTCTAACCGTTTTTGTTGGTGAAATTCAATATCACTCATGAATTATAACACTGTGCAGTTAAATTAACACAAATTTATGCTCAAAGACTAACAAAATAACGACGTTCGTTAAGGTTTTCATCTTAATATATTTAGTAGGGAGTGTAGGTACCTTAAATTTTGTACAGGGGCTCATCTGACTTTTGCTTACATTCTCTATAACCCCAGGTAAGGCTAGGTACACCTTGGTTCATCTTTAATGTTTCCTCAGATTCACGACTTGCATATCATATGCAATATGTAATATAAGGTCTTTCCTTTTACAATTTACTGAAATTACTGTTACACATTGTATATAAGCTTAGCTTTTAGACAGACAATATATTTTCTTAGTCCGTTAACATTCAGACTAGTTTCAAAATCTTATGCTCATTCACATTGTCTTGTAGCTTTGGCATTTCAATGATGTGATTGTTTAGTTTAGAATGACATTGTCAGGTAAGTGAGAGAAGTTAGATCTGGTCAGTTTCAACCTAAAACGGACAGAATATTTTAACCTGATATGGCCCGCTTAAATGCCAAAAAGTTAATAAAATTCAAAAAGAAGGAAGCAAGCACCTGTCTCTATATTTATTCTTCATCAGTTTGTATTCTACCTGTCCTATATATAAACTTGTAGAATGTAGAATATTTGCTTAAAAATATTAAATGATTATTTGGACTGTTTCCTTTCTTTAAATAAGTTGGTTAATATCAATGTTTATCATTATCTATTATGTGGGATTTTTTTTCCAAATTTCACTTAAAAGAATAATTTTCTGGCTAGAAGAGTTCCTAATTCATTTTATAGCAATCAACCTAAAATATCTGCATAGGAATGGCTATGAAGAGCAGGTTCCTTTTTGTTATTCCCAAAGATTTTATATAGCCGCTTTCTGTCCAAATTTTAACCATTAATTTCTCTCCGTTGATTTCATTTTTCTTTTCCTTTTGTCATCTGTTTGTCTAATTTGATCCGTCTTTCCTCAATCTGATGCCATGACAGTTGCAGCCAGTGCATGTTGCTATTTGCTCGTTTTTGAAACTGCATGCAACACCTTTTTTTATTTTTCTCTCTTTGATTCTTTTATATCTTCCTTATTTCCTTCCTTTCTTTTCATCTTTGTAATTCTTCTTTGTATTGTCAGCTGTCTGAAAAGCTTACTGTTATATTTTATAACAAGCTTGCAAATATTTTCCATTCAGGTCTAAGGTTTAGGTTATTTTCATGTACGTTTTGTCATATCATTGATAACACATATTAATATGATTTTGAATTTAAAAAACAAACTCTGCTTATTTGAATTTTGAAAAAAAATTGTGTTTTGCAGGGAAGGGGAATTTTTCTGGTTTTTCTTAATAGCATTCAATCATTTTTTATTTTCTACCTGACTTGTAACTATAACACAACAGATGGAATGAAACTATTGTATTACTTGAATCTTGTGGATTTTTCTTACAACCATTAGTCTAACACTGAAGGAGATAAGGACCTGTTACACCAGACACACACTCATTTGATCATTTTTATGCCTGTTTTTTCCATGCTAGCATGGGTTGGACAGAAGTTTATTCAAGACAGTAGATTATAGTTAGACACATTCCCTGTCACCAGCCATTACTTGTCTTTCAAGTAAGGGTGTTTTTGGGGGTTTGCTTGTTTTTTATTTTTATTTTTTTATTCTGCTGGTCTTTGAAAACACTGAGCAACAGGATGTATTGTCAATGGGAAATGCAAACATTACATCACTGTATTATTCAGACAGTGACCAGTGAGGTCAAGAAACATCAGCATTTGTACACACACACACACACACACACACACGTATACATACTTAGATAAACTAATTTCCATATTTGTTCCTGTCTGACAATTCACAAGGCATTGGTTGGCACAAAGCTATATTTGAAGACACTTGCCCTGGGTGTCCTACAATGAAATTGAAACCATGTGGCTACAAAGTGAACATAAATATATTCATTTATTAAGGTACATGTCCTAGTGGTTAGGTTGTTGCACTCGTGTTTTCACAAGATGGTGGTTTTGATTCCTGGACTAGGTGGTGCTTTGTTGTTCTTGACCAGAACACTTCATTTCAAATTGCTTAATGACCACTGATATCTGACATGTGGCACACCATGCACCTGTACAGGTAATAGCAATTTGATGAAGGGAGTGCGCTAACGTATGCCACATACATTTGATCACTACAAAAGAAATCATCTGTGTAGGTTGTGCAGCACAAAGTTGCAGAATCCTCTTCAGTGTGAGAGTCCACTGTACCAAACCAGAATTGGTTCAGTTCCCTATAACATTTGCCGTAGGAACTGAGTTTGTCTCTAATCAAAGAAATTACTGAAGTTTGGTGCTGTGATTTACTGAATCCAACACCTTTTCCAGATTCCTCATTGGAACTACAATTGGTTTTGGCTCTCACAAATCCTCCCTATTTTTTCATTTCAACATGATGGTCGTCCACTCGTGACAGAGGAAGACCATTGCCGACTTTTAGGAACATTTTGCGCTCTAGGACTAACTTATATTTTGCATTTACGGCTCTGTTGGTGGCTAATGAGCCCTGCCCTTGACAACCATACATGGCTGCAAACATTGCAGGCCAAGCTTTCCCCATTCACTATACAAGCCATGCGCTTTCAAGCAGCACACTTAAATTCTTCATGCAGAATACGTACATGCATATGCATGCACACACACACACACACTTCTCAAGTATTTTAGAAAGGTTGTTTGTTTCAGTCAGCATTTTCTTTTTCAGTACAAGAATTATATTAACTTTCCTTTTGCAGACAAAGAGGATTTTGGTTTTTGTTTTGGCTTGGTTTTGTCTGCTTTTAACAGTTCTGAACCTTGCAAGTAACTGGAAGCTGTTTTATCGTTAGAAGGCAATATTTGGTAATGAGGTAGATTATAAAAGATTAACAGATCATTAATCCGAAATGATGCACTGTTTAAGTGCAAGACTTCAGATTTCATTGGAGTCGTGGCTAAATAGCTTCATCTAGGATTTGAAACTGGTTCATAGGTTTACTGGAGATTTACTCTGTTTTTTGAAATGGTCACCGCTACACCAGACATTAAGGCTTGAATTTTAAATTAAAATTATCGCTGACCTGGTCTTGATGATATTTTCGATTCCAATTTGCTATGGAAAGCATTGATAAATACATTTGGTACAAGGCCACAGAATATATAGGAACCAAAATCAGTTTTGGTTATAACGAAAATTATATGAGTTCATATTGGAGATTTCTTACTTTGTCGGCTCTAAAGAAATGGAAAGCAAAGTTGGACTGTCAAGATTTGAGCTTAGAATGTAGGACATCAAGATCAAATATTGTAAGACTACATTTAGTTTGTTGAGCTGGTGTTTCTCTCTCTGCAGATTTTCAGTATTTGATGATTAACCCCTAAGCATTCAGATTAGTTTGTGAAATGCATTGTAGCTTATAGCTTCGAGATATTGAGGATGTGATTGTTTATTTTTAAAATGACATTGTGGGATAGGTGAGAGAGGCCAGATCTGGCCAGTTTGAACATAAAACAGGGTGAATATTTTGGCCTGATGTGGCTGATTTAAATGCAAAAATTTAATTAAAAATTGATTTACAAATAGAATGCAGCTTAGTTTTTATGCTTTCCTGAACAAATAAACATTCCGTTGACTTATTTTTTGCTTTCCTATTCTAAGCTTTTCTATAAGTGTTCTGGCTCCAAGAATTTACCGAAACAGTCTAGCTTCAATATTTCTCTGTTTTTCTTGTACTTTTTATTATTATTATTACTATTATTGTATTGGCATGCTGCATTTTACAAAACAGCAACTTACCAATATGTTATATTAAATGAGTTTCAATTTTCTTCTAAATTTAATATTATTCGTCTTTTCAAGTAAAATTTAGATGTCATACTCTAAATCTTTATTAACTTGTTTCTTTTATTTTTACTATCATTTGTTCCTATTTTGGATTCATCTGCCAAACTTTTTTTTCTGTTTTGATTGGACAATATTTTTCTGTTTTCAGACAAAATCAATAATTCTTTAAAATATTATTATTGGTATTGTGATGCTGGATTGATTGAATTGTTAAAGAATTGGTGGGGAAAATACCTTGTGGTGTTTGTTCTGGTGTTTATATTCTAAGTTCAAATCCATCCAGGATTGGTAAAACCAGTGCAAGTACAGGGACCGTTTTGACCAATTCTACCAAATTTGAGGCTTTGTGCTTAGGTTAGAAACGATTATCAAAGATGTGGTTTGACAGAATTGGTTTAGCATTGAGCGAAATATTTTGCAGTATTTTGTTCCAAGTCTTTCCAGCTTGAGATCAAATCCTACTGAGTTTAACTCTGCCCCTTCATTCTTTCAGGGTCAGTAAAACAAAGTTCCCGGCAAGTACTGGGGTTGATGCAATTGACTTGTCCCCTCTCCTATGTCCTTCTGCCAAAATTTGAAATCATCATCATCATCATCATCATTGTGCCAAGCAGCACTTCTCCTGGCTCTTTACATTCTGAGTTCAAATCTCATTGGGTCAACTTTGCCTTTCATCCTTTCAGGGTAGATTTAATTGACTAGCCCCTTCCCCCAAATTTCAGGCCCTGTGCCTATAATAGAAGGGATTGTTATTATTATTATTATTATTATATTATTATTATTACCATCATCATCTTCATTGAAGTGGGTTGACAGAGTTATTAAAATGTTGTACAAAATGCCTTGTGGTATTTAGTTACAGCTCTTTACATTCTCAATCCAAGTCCAACTAAAGTCAAACTTCACATTTCATCCAATCCTAATCCTGGGGTAAATTTAATCAGTTAATCCGCTCTCTGCTTAAAAACTTGTGGCTTTGTGCCTTCTGATTTTAAGAAACTGAAAGAAAAAAAAAATTTGTAACTCAATAATTTGAACAGTTAATAATGTCTAAATCTTCATTATTGTTTCAAAAATGTAAAAGAGAAAGTTCTGGAAACCACCATTACTTCTAATTCCCTTCTATTGCACAGCTATATATATATGTGTATGTCTATATATATATATATATATATTATTACTAGAATCAGTGTGCTTTATATGTTTGTATATTCAATTTTTTTGCATTTATTTTAATGTCGTTCCTCCATGTCGCTTTGCATGTGATTTTCTCAACCATTTTCCTTTATTTTTTTTCTTCTTTGTATCCTTTATATGCATGTTTTCCTTTGAAAATCCCTGTGTTTTTTCTGTAGATTTAAGGGTATTTTTTTTTTCTTTCTAAATCTTCATTATTATTTTTTTTCTTCTTCTTTCCATTTAAAAAAAAAAAAAAAACTTGTTGCACTCCTTGCTTCTTTTTGTCTCCCTGTTGCCACAATTCCACCACCGACTATTTCTGTTAACTTTGCAGTGCTGAGACTGCTGACAATCATAACCCTGATTCAATATACTCCAGCTCAACATACGTTGCTCCTCCTCCTTACTCTTCTATTACTGCTCCTACTACTACCACTACCACTACTACCACCACTACTGATATCAAAGATGCTGATGGTAGGAATCCGTTTGGTGACCCCGACAGCGATGATTGGCTTGACGACACAACATTGGTGGATGATAACCGACCAGGTGTGCCAGTGCGCGCTTTATATGATTATAGTGCAACGGCTCCAGATGAGCTGACTTTTAAAGCAGGTGAGCTCAGATTACTCTAAAAAAAAAAACACTGAAAGTGATCAAATATACTAAATGGTGTCATGTTTGAAAAATCAAAAAGCAATTCTTCGATTAAGTTTGCTCTGGAATAAATTAATCATTTCTTTTCTAATCTAAAAAAAAAAAAAATTCCTGCTCTTTTTTTTTCTGCTTTTTTTCATGATTCTTTTCATGAATTTGAGGTTTTGTTATTTTTCTTTTATTTTCTGGACAAGTTCTGGACATTGGTTGATTTTCTTGGTTTTTCCCAAATATTTTTGGTTTTTTTTTCTTCTGTGACTGACTCCTAATCTTAAAAATATAATCTAGCCTTTTGATTATAGGGACCAGCTTTATCTTTTAAATCTTGAGTAGTGATTATCACATTTAATTGTATTGATGTGGGTTTAGTCCAAAGATCACAGTCGTTGAGCTTTTTAGGGCCTCCCAGACTGGTGAGAAGGACACTGATACCCAACCTGAACATCACCATGAAAAAATATAGGTAGGAAGGTGACCAGAGGTCTTGGCTAGAATGCTTATGACAGAATGAACTCTACTAAAGTTACTCAAGGACCAAGAGGTGGCTTGAAACTAGGCAGAATGTTAAACTTGGCACCGAAGTAGAGTTAGAAGTTTGAAACCATCAGTTGTGTATCAGGTATAGGGAAGCTTTTTCACTGAGTCCTCAAACCAACAAATTCTCTGGATTACTTGTAAAATTAAAATAAGATTGTGGAAGGTGTTTATAAGCCATTTAAGAAACACACAAAAACCATTAGATTCACTTTGACATTTAAATTTAATTTGTCAAAATATTTTCGCTTTGAGACTGCGACCTGTTCACTGACAAAACTTCGTGCTGCAATTGTTTTTGTTCCAGCACAAATCTCAGATCAAGTCACTCGCTATGCAAGTACATCTCCCTAAAATAAGATTTTTAATTAAAATATTGAGACTACAATTATTAAAACTACTACCATATTTTGTTGGTTACTTAGGTATTGTTTCTGTCTTTCCAATTGTAAAAAATATTACCGTTTTTTACTTTGGGATTTTATTAAATGAATCTATTTTACAATAGGTGATATTTAGCAAATGATATTTTGCATTTCTGATTCTTTGCTTAACACCAGTAAGTAGGTTGTATCAGTATTTGAAAGCTTTCTCAATATTCATATTTCATGTTTATTCAGCGTCTGAACCAGTCATGGCCAAACTGCAGGCAGCAGGACTTTCTGTTTGTTCTGCCTAATGAAAAATTACCTTCAGCATTATTTAGTAATGTGGCCTGTTTGATAATAGTGCTGTGTCTCAAGTGGCCTGTTTTTCAAAAAAGATTGCCCATGTCCAGTGTAATTCCTTAGGAAAATTCAGTGTGTTCTATTTCACTAGTCTTAATTTGTTTGTTTGCATTCTTCCTTGTTGAAGAAATGTTGTCAGTGCTTTGTTGTTCTCAAACCAGTTTTGATTTACTAACTTAGCAACGAAACCTTTCAGTCACTTTCTGAAGCCATCGGATTAGCATTCAGTTAAGCCTAGAATGTCAAAATGTTTGCTGCAAGGAATGCAGTTTTGTGTCTGTAATGCCCTGCTGTACACTGCTTCTCTACTAACCCCTTGTTTCACTCTTTATTTTATTCTTTGGTCAAAATGCTGAAGGGCAATGACCATGAATTCCTGTATGGCCTCTGGCTGATGCAAGGGAAGGACAAGATTATTCTCTGACCAGAGATCTAGTTTGAATTATTATAACGGTGTGGATTCTGATAAAAGCACCAAAGATTCAGCTGGTCATGTTAAAACACAACAGATGCTGTCTCCCACTCAAAGACAGGATTTGTTCCACTGGACATCCACACAGTTTCCATCTCCCAGACTTACCTACCCAAAGCCATGGTAGAATGAAACTGCTCAGTGTGCTATGCATTGGGATTGAACCTGAAATCACATGGTTGCAAAACAAACTTCTTGACCACTCAGTCCTGCTTGCGTTTATTTACAAAACTTTGAAGGGTTTTGTTGTTGTTTTTTATTTTTCTTCTGTTGTTGATATTTTACAAAAACAGGAAATATTTAGATAGAAAGCAGAAAGCTGGAAATTTAAATCACAGAATGATGCCATGCGATGCTGCTATGGTAATGCTAAATTGTTCTCATGGAATAGACAGAAGTAATATTCTTGAATTATTGTGTACGATACTCTAGTAAATCATTATTTCAGTGATTGGAAGGGGTTTCGGATAACCCAACTAGAGTTTTAAGCTTTTGAACTGTGGATGATTTAAAAGTAAAAAACTGTCTGGGAGAAGAAAGATTATATTTCCCATCTTGTTTGTATCTCTTCACACCATATTTGGTTATCACAGAACAAAGCTTTAGAATCTAGAATTGAGATATTACAGTTGCTGAATATGAAGCTACAGAACATTCTTTCTCATCTACTTTCCTGATACCTCAAAACCTTGCCTAATTTCCAATGTAGTCGCCTTTCACTGAAACCCAGCACAAAAATACATCATTTTCCTTCAACTTCATCATCACCTGTTTATTGTTTCAGTGTCTTTTATTCAATATTTCACAACCTACTCATTCATTAGTTAAAAAATCCATCATTTATATTGTGGCATTTTTTTTTTTACCTCCCTCATATTAAATAATACCACTTTTAAAAATTTTTTCTTAATACTTTACATTACTAGATGACAAACTGTTCTGGATTGGAGTTTTGAAGCATGCAGTTATTGACCCACCAGTTTACGCATGTCTTCCAATCTTCTCTTTAAAACCTTAGTTATTTTCTTTTTCTTAATTTGATTACTGACATTATGTAATTTTCATTAGTTGTTAATAAATTAAATCTACTTGTAGCTTTTCAAAAATAAATTAGAAAGAAAAAATGTACAAATTTTCAAGTAACGTCACAGCCACAGTTAAATTACTAGTTTTTTAAAAACTTTTTTATTTGTTTTTCTTTAAATTATTTTCTAAATAATTTAATTCTATTTTAAATCTGTAATTTTACTTTTAATAGAAATATCTAATATCTCAGCTATGCATCTGTCGCAAGAGAGAGAGAAGCTGTCTGTATATGTGTGTCTGTCTATGTATGTATTCATAGATATTTAAAGAAATACATATTTATGAAAATTATAACACAAGGTGTTAGGGTTTGTTTTTAAATGTCTGTCTGCAAACTAATCTTTCTCCTTTTAAATTTTTCTAGGTGAAATGTTCACTAAACTTTCTGATCCTGACGAATTGGGGTGGTGCAAAGGACGCAAAGACGGTCGAGTAGGCCTCTACCCAGCCACCTATGTGGAACCACTGTGAAAAAACACTTAGATAATACGCTAATATAGCCCTTTTATTATCACACAAGACCTTTTTTGCCCTGACCTGGAGTATAATATCAAAACTGGAAAAAAAAAAAATTACACATTAACATTGAATATCTGTATAATCCTTCTCATGGTACCGATTATAGCTTCCCTTGTCTGAAGAACTATTGTGCAACAACCATATCTATAGCTTAACGTTTCACACACACACCCACACACACACACACACATCAACACGGTCAAGAATTGACAGATTCCTTGTGACTTTAGTCCAGTGTTGGACCTTATATCCAATATTCCCACTGAGTCTGTTTTTAATGATAACCAAATTGGTTTGTACGTCATTGATCAAAGTTCAGGATGTAATCACCGTGAACTGTAAACCAATTTAGAATTGATTCCACCTTCTATCAGTTATTGATAGTTTCCCCTTTAGATTATTGGCAGAAAGGTCACTACTTTTAGTTCAAACAGTCCAACTACAGTAAATTTCCTACATGGTATACATGTCCAAGGGGGTAGGGGAATATTAAACAGAATTTTATATGTGTGTATGCATGTGTGTGTAAGTGTATGTGTATATATATATATATATATATATATATGTATGTTTGCATATTTGTGTATGCATGTTTGTATGTATACATGTAAGTTTGCATATATATATATGAGTGCATGTGTGTATAAGTGTATATATGTATGTTTGCATATATCTGTGTATGCATGTTTGTATACATGTAAGTTTGCATAATATATATATATGAGTGCATGTGTGTTTATATATATGCATGTATGTGTATATGTTTGTGTATGTGTCTATATATATATATGTATGTTTCCATATATCTGTATGCATGTTTGTATGTATACATGTAAGTTTGCATATATATATATATATATATATATATATATGAGTGCATGTGTGTATATATGCATGCGTGTGTGTGTGTATATATATATATATATATGCATGTATGTGTATATATGTTTGTGTGTGTGCCTATATATATATATATATATATACACACACACATACATGTATATATATTTATGCATACATGTGAATGCGTGTATGATATATCTATATTGCTATATATATATAGCAATGAAGTTGTTAAAAATTTCTCCATTTTCATTTTTGTTATGTTAGTAATACAGATTATATACGGAAGTAGCTTAACTGTCTTGCTAATACAGATGATGATGATGAAGGTACAATTTACAGATTAATTGTCATAGAAATTAATACAAGTTAGATTGCAATACTGGAAGTCTATATCTCCTAGCAAAGCAGATTATTCTACAACGGTTGAGATTAATGATACAAGAGTAATTGTTGGAAACAAACAAACAAGAAAGAAAAAAAAACAACCTTGAACTGCAATATAATTAATTATTCTGCAAAACTCCTTCACACTGTTATCCTAAAACTCTACACACATTTTAATGGATGGGCTTTAAAAAAAAAAAAAAAATTTAACAAAAGTTAGCTGAGCAATAAATGGTATTTTATCAATCTACGTCTTTTTTTTTTTTTTTTAACTTCGTTTTAATTAATTGTAGTTGATTATGTTAATTAAAATCCTTTTTTTTTGTCTTTTTGCACACAGAAAGTGCGAACCACTATTTTTCAATTCCCAAAGACAGCCTCGTTGTTGATATTTTTGTCACAAAAATGCAAAAGTTCATATTTTGATTTTTATTTCGTATTATCTAAAGCTATAAGACGATGGCAAAGTTGCAGAACTATTAACACGCCAAGCCATATGCTGACAGGCATTTCATTTGTCCTTATGTTCCGAGTTCAAATTCCGCCAAGGTCAACTTTGCTTTTCATTATCAAAATTGCTGGCCTTGTGCCAAAATAAGAAACCAATATTATCTGAAGCTATATAAGCTTTTTGTTTGTTTTTGTTTTCCTTTGAAATATTGCTATATTTTTTTCATATCTTTCCTTCCTCCTCATTGTTCTCTTCACTTAGTGGAGCCTTAATAATCAACATCCAACCTAATTATTCAGAAGTAGATATTAATTAAGCAATCTGTTAAAATTACACTCTACTTCCATTGGTAAATGCTTTTTTTTTTTTTTAAGAATTTAAGCTAATTTCATAAGTTTAATTTATATTATTTAAAATATTTTACGCACACACACACAACTATTTCAAGCATTACCTCCTCTTACTTTTTTTTCTCTATTTTTAATATCATTTTATTACGGAGCTGATAAGAGAATCTCTGAAATCTGCCCAGATTTTTCTTTCAGCCAAAATCTCCCATCAGTATTGAATGGAGTTATAGTTATCTCCCTTGTATATTTTGCTATTCCGTGATTTCCCTTCACTGCAAATTTAGTCACTCCATCATCCACTTTTATTACTATCAGCCTTTATATATTTTTTATAAAATCAAACAAAATATTGTAATAGATTTTCTTAAAATAGTATGGAAATTGATTTTATAGACATATATAATTAAATAATAAGGGTAGAAATTGATGTTAATCAATTAAAACCAGTGGCTTAGCATATTTAAAAATCTGAAGATTAAAAGCTGTGTTACATACAAAATTAAGAGGTCTGACCACTAAAGTGAACACCTTATATGCTAAACATAGACATCAAATCTTCATTACCACGAAGAATGTGTTCTCAAGAAAAAATCTCTGCAAAATGTAAAAATGAGTAAGACAAATGAAAACATACAAAATAAAAACGTTTTTATTTCGTATGTTTGCTCATTTTTACATTTTGGTGTTTTGCTGAGAACACATTCTTCGTGGTAATGGCGATTTAATGTCTATGTTTAGCATATAAGGTGTTCACTTTAGTGGTCATTCCTCTTAATTTTGTGTGTGTATATATATATATATATATATATCATCATCATCGTTTAATGTCCGCTTTCCATGCTAGCATGGGTTGGACGAATGACTGAGGGCTGGTGAACCTTAGTCATTCATCCAACCCATGCTAGCATGGAAAGCGGACATTAAACAATGATGATGATATATAGATATATTATAATTAGCAATTATTTGCACCGTTTAGAAATTCAGCTGATGATAAATGTAACAGCAGAAATACACAATTGAAGGGAAATGTAGGTGTGATACTTTCAGAATTATTCAATTATTATTAAGTTGTAATATATAATTATTGATTTATTGATGATCTTAGCATCTAAATTTATAAAACGAATTATATAAAAAAAAATCTAAGTAACCTGGGTTGTGACTACTAAGTTTTTGTATAATGAAGAGGGTGATCTGATTCTGAAGATTAAAATGGTGTTCAGTGTTGCACATATTGATTTACTGTATCTGCTGGCATACAAGACGCACCCCTATTTTCCAAATATATTTTGTATTAAAAAAAAAAATGAAAAAAAAATTAGCATTTGAACATACACTTAATGATATTTTTATGTGGCTTTGTATTGGGGGAAATGTTTGATTCTGTGTGTGTGAATATGTCTGATATTGCCAGCCAATCAATATTATTGTGTGCATATAACTCTTAATATTTCTTACCAATGTGGCGAGCTGGCAGAATCGTTAGCATTCCAGACGAGATGCTTGGTAATTTGTCCATCTTCGTGTTCTGAGTTCAAATTCTGCCATGGTCAGCTGTGCCTTTCATCCTTTCAGGGTTGATAAAATAAGTACCAGTTGTGTACTGGATGGGCGGGGGGTGAGGGCAATGTAATGGGCTTACCCCCTCCTCCAAAATTGCTGGCCTTGTGCCAAAATTTGAAATCAATATTATATGTGTTGAAATAAATGACAAAAAAAAAAAAAAAATTCTCATCCAAAGAACAAATTGTTCCTTCTGCAATAATTGCAGAGAATGCATCTTTGTCTGTTTATCAAGGAAATCCCAAATTTCTCTTGGACAGATTCTGAAATTTTATATGTACAACAATGAATTTGTTGATCTTTGAAAAGTTAGGATTAAAACCTACCAGGATGGAAGTGTTGTATACGTAGCTATTTTTGACAATTGTTCTAATAATTAATTTGATATTTCTATCAAAACTTTTGTGCAAAACTAACAATTTAAATATTTGTTATACCATGTAATGCATTTCTCCAGCCTTTCTTTCATTGTGTATGCAATCAACTTATCAAACAGAAAGAAAAAAACTTGTTATCCAAACCTTATGGTTACTAGCTATTAATATTATTTCTATGTTTTGTGTAATAAAATTACTATTACATATATCTTACATTGAGTAGTAAGTATATTTTGTATTACTATGTAATAAATTTTTGAAAATGAACTTGTATTTAACCTCAAAAAAAATTTTTTTAATTAAGAAAAGTGAAAGAAGGCGGCGAGCTGGCAGAATCGTTAGCACGATGGGCGAAATGCTTAGTGGTATTTCGTCTGCCGCTACGTTCCGAGTTCAAATTCCGCCGAGGTCGACTTTGCCTTTCATCCTTTCGGGGTCGATTAAATAAGTACCAGTTTCGCACTGGGGTCGATATAATCGACTTAATCCATTTGTCTGTCCTTGTTTGTTCTCTCTGTGTTTAGCCCCTTCTGGGCAGTAAAGAAATAGGTATTTCGTCTGTTGTTACGTTCTGAGTTCAAATTCCGCCGAGGTCAACTTTGCCTTTCATCCTTTCGGGGTCGATTAAATAAGTACCAGTTACACACTGGGGTCGATATAATCGACTTAATCCATTTGTCTGTCCTTGTTTGTTCTCTCTGTGTTTAGCCCCTTCTGGGCAGTAAAGAAATAGGTATTTGTAACTTTCTCAAACTTTTGCATTAATTTGAAATTATTAGCCAAGAATTGGCACCTTTTGTCAGTTGTCCAATTGTCTGGACTACATTTACAATCAACACCCCCACCCCTCTCTTCCTTTTGCAATTAGTTAAATATTCAGTTATCTCCATTAATAGTTATTTGCTACCATTCTTTGGTTACTTTTTTTTTTTCTTCTGTCATGTGTATGCACACACACACACACGGTTTAATGTCAATCTCTCTATATATATATATAAAGCTGAAGTTTTCTGTGTATGGCAGGTTTGGTAGCCTTCAACTAACACTATCTCCTCCGAGACCCTGCAGCGCAAGTTGACCAAAATTGAGAGTACGATAGAAGAAGGCTTGCTCTTCCTTCCGTAGAAGAAAAAATTCAAATCGGACCATGTTAACACTAAAAATTATTTACATCAAAAAGGTGCTTTTTTTTTTTTTTTTTATGAAAATCCCTATTTTTTACGATTTATTGACTGCTGTGTTGCCAGTTTTCGGTGTATTTCAACCAGAAAAATGTTCACTTAAAGAGAATAACAAGCTACATATTGCAAAATTTTTACTTTTCAAAAATTCCAATTCTTAAGGGTCGAAAAGAAAACAAACCCGAGCAACGCTGGGCGATACTGCTAGTTTGCTTCTAAATCTGGATCCATTTGGACTGACTGATTTTCTGTTTTGTGCTGTGTTGTTTTCATCTCTCTTTTGTTAAACAGTCATAATATTGAGAGTTTGATTTTGTTCTGCCCTTGCACAAGACACTTTATTTCACATCGCCTCAATCCAATGAGCTGAAAACAACTACCCAAGGCAGCTGGAGGGGTTAACCCTGTGATGGACTGTCGTCAACAGAGGAGTCTTCTCAACACTCTGTCTCTCATACCTTACTGTTATCTCTGTTGATTGTATTTATGAATTTTGCCTTTCATCCTTTCGGGGTCGATAAATTAAGTACCAGTTACGCACTGGGGGTCGATATAATTGACTTAATCCGTTTGTCTGTCCTCTCTGTGTTTAGCCCCTTGTGGGTAGTAAAGAAATAGGTATTTCATCTGCCACTACGTTTTGAGCTCAAATTCTGCCGAGCTTGACTTTGCCTTTCAGGAGCAATAAATTAAGTACCAGTGAAACACTGGGGTCAATGTAATCAACTAGTCCCTTCCCCACAAATTTCAGGTGTTGTTCTTCCAATAGAAAGGATTATTATTATTATTATTATTATTATGATTAAAGCAGTGAGCTGGTAGAACTGGTAGTGCATTGGGTAAAATGCTTTACAGCATTCGTTCCAACTCCTTGTTCTTAGTTCCAATCCTGTTGAGGTCAGCTTTACCTTCATGCTTTTGAAGTTGATGAAATAATAAATATATATTTATTATAATTATATAAAGAGTATTTGACATTACAGTTAATACTCAAAATTAAATATATAAAAGTATATAAACCACGGTTTATATAGTTACTTTGCAGTTAAGTATTAACTGTAACATTAAATATTCTTTCTATAGGTAAATAACCAGTACATTCATAGGATTTTGCTATCCCTGAATGAGGTTTGTAACCTTTATTTGTGCCTTTATATATATGTATATGTATTGGGGTGTCCGGAAAGTTCATGCCGATTTATAGTAGCTTACCTTTCGACTTATTTTAGAACTTGGTTGAGTCCATAAAATAGGATTTGACTACACCTCCATTTAGTGCACAGTTTAAGCTATCTTTTCGTGGAAGAAGGTTTATGTTCCTATAACCAGTGTTAATTCTGTAACCCTTTAAAATGGAAGATAAGAAAGTTCATTTTCAGCACTTGATGCTTTGGGAACCAGACAAAAATTGCTGCAGCTCGGCTGGGATGTGTTACCCCACCCTCCATATTCACCAGATATAGCTCCTTCGGATTTCCACTTATTCAGGTCTCTGCAGAATAGTCTTAATGGTAAAAATTTCAATTCCTTAGATGACATAAAAAGATACCTTGATGAATTCTTTGCCATGAAACCACCTCAATTCTGGGAAAAGGGTATTTTCATGTTAAAGGAAAGATGGAGACGCATTGTGCAACAAAATGGTTCATAGTTGGTTGATTAAAAATGTAATGGCAAGTATTTATTGACCTTTTTCTTTCCTTTAAAAATCGGCACGCACTTTCCAGACAATCCAAAATATATATATATATATAGAACACAGTATTGATTTATAAAATCATCTGATATATTATTGTTGCATAAATAAGTACGTTGTCCCTACAGGTCGTTAATATAAACAGGTTACCATTCGTTAGTTCTGTCTTACATTCATTTTTCAATGCTGGCATGAGTTGGATGAAACTTGTCAAGACAGATTTTCTATAATCAGATGCTCTTCTTGCCAACAACATTAACCTTTTTTTCTAAGGAAAGTATCTTTTTCTCATTCAACTGGTCCCTACATATGCTTTATACACACTTTTATCAAGTTGTGGTGCACCTGAGCACTGTGTACAATAATTTCATTATTATCATTATATCGAAAGTTTTACAGGAAAATGCAAACCAGAACATCTCTCTCTCCTCTTTGGGTAATATTTTTGTTCTGATTATGATATTAGGCTAGCGATTTTGAGGGAGGGGGCAAGTTGGTCGAATACTACTTATTTTAACGACACCAAACGGATGAAAGCCAATGTTGACCTCAGCTGAATTTGAACTCATTGTGGGTGTTGTTTTGAATTCAGTGCCGCTGCATGGCACTTTGGGTAAGTGTCTCCTACAGCCCTGGGTCGACAAAACTTTTTTTTTTTTAAAGTGTTTGTTTACATTTGCGCCCCTGTGAAAGTTACTCACAACGAGCGATGTTGTTGTGACTTCTGTCTACAAACCGTCCGTTTGCTTTACGTCTTCAAAGAGATCCTTTATTCGAAAAACAGAGAAGGGTGACCAAAAGGGTGCCCGGCTGTAAAATAAACCTAATCCATGTTATCATGCTAAAAGACGGACGTAAAATCAAAGAATATAAAAGCTTCTTTTCGGGTTCCATATACCAATTTCACTTACACACATGATGATGACCCGAGACTGTAATTAAAGACATTTGCTCGGGGTGCCATGCAGGGGGATTGAACCTGGACATAGATGGTTGTGAAGCTAAATTCGTAATCACAAGGAAAAAAAAATGGCGCTCTCTGGTGTATGAAGAGTAATCTCCCCTTTTTGGTGTGAAAGCGTCGTCAGTATTGGTTGGAGTTTATATCTTTTAAAGGTTAATCTCATTTAATCCGATAAATACTTATCAGATATTTACTTGGGATGTTAATACTTATGCGGCGAGCTGGCAGAATCGTTAGCACGAAGGGCAATAATGCTCAGCGTCATTACGTTCTGAGTTCAAATTAAGCTGAGGTCAACTTTGCTTTATATCTTTTTCAGGGTCGGTAAGATAAGTCCCAGTTGAGTACTGGGGGGGGGGGGTCGATGTAATTGACCAGCCCCCCCCCCTCTGCCGAACTTGCAGGCCTTGTGCCAAAATTTGAAACGAATATCTTCGAATTCTATGAGTAGAAGGAAAAGGTGGCAAACTGAAAGTTGTTGGCGTTGACAGACATGTCGTGTGGCAGTTGTTTCACCCGAATGTATGTGCTTTGAGTTCAAACCCCGTCAAAGCCAACTTATCATTTCAGGGTCGACAAAAAAAGTACCAATCAAAGGTGGTGGATAGGCGGAAATATTGGAGTGACAAACAAGATGCCTTGTAGTTATTTGTTCTGCCCTTTTGTATTTTAACAGCAACAGATGCAATGACACTGGCCCAAGCTGTGGCCTTTCCCTTGGACAACATCAGTGCCTTGGAGAGGATAAACTTGCACATATGGGCAAATGCCAGTCTTCCAAACATAATAATAACAGGCCTTTACTCAGGCCTGTGCATAGAGATGCAAGACCAACAGATGCAAGACCAACAGAGGCTTTCATGAATAACTCACTAGGGATTGAATAATTGAAGATTTCAAAGATCAAAGTATAAAAAACAAAATGTGTCCCACAAATAAGATTGTGGTTGTTGATCAAAAGCTAGGAACATTCTTTGGTTTTAATCTTTCAGAAAAGGAGTTTTAGTTGTTGATTTTTTTTTTTACTTTGTTTTATTTTAGTATAAAAAATTATTTATTGAAAATTTAATTTTTTTCTCTCTTTTTTTGTTTGTTTTTGTTTGTTTTTGTTTTGCCAGCCAAGTTGATTATTCTCTATCATAGTTCGACTTTGGGAAGGGGATCTTCTGGGACTGTGGCATTGGTGACTCGTTTGCTTGCTAAAAGAAAAGAAGAAAAACAATTATAAGACTTAGTTTGGAAACAAAGCAATACAATTAAGAAATGGAATAAATTTTTTAAAAACCAGCCCTGAAGCCCAAATGGTGTTGATTTAACATGCTAGGTGTAAATTTCAAATTTCTCAAACCTCTGACAAGTTTAGTACCAAAGCTTAGAGCCCATTAATTTAATTGCATTGCTTTTATTTGATTTGACAAGCATTATTAAAATGGGGAGGACAAATATTAGCATATCCAATACTGAATTTGCTATATAATTGATGTAAAAAATGAAGCACCATTGCCCATAGAATGGTGTACACATCCTGTTACATTTCAATATATATTTACTAAAACAGCATTTTTCCTTAGGGAGTCATTAATAACATTACATTCTCTATTTTTCTAGTTTTTCAGAACTCTGGGTCCGTTTCATATTAAATTCATTTTTTTTACCTTCCCAAATCTAATTTCCTTTTAAGGAGAACAGGTATCATACAAATTAAATAAATTCTGTGATTCTGGTCAACAGCAATGGATTGCTCAGTTTAGTTATAAACAGAAATAAAACAGAAATGAGTTTTGTTTTGTTTTGTTTTTTTTTGTTTACTCATTAGAAATATCACAGTTTTTAATTAACCACAATAAATGTCCTTTGTTTTTTAATTTATTATTTTTTTCATATAAATAACATCTAATATTTGACTTTTTTTTTTTACCTTGATTAGTGGTGAAACATTACAACAGAATGGAATCATTTTAAAGTTAGTGCAAAAACACAATTGAAAACAGTTTTTTTTTTTAAATCACATTGCAAATAATCACGGCACAAAGCCATAAATTTTGGGAAAGGGAATAAGTAAATTACATCGACCCCAGTACGTAACTGGTACTTATTTTATCAGTCCAGAAAGGATGAAAGGCAAAGTCAACCTCGGAAAAATTTCCAACTCCGCATTTTATCTGGCGTTTACCTGCAAACAATTCTGCCATCTTGCCACCTTGATTAATATTTTCATATTAAAAAGGCAGTGAGTTGGCAGAAACATTAGCATGACAGGCAAAATGCTTAGTGATATTTCGTCTGTCTTTACGTTCTGAGTTCAAATTCCGTCAAGGTCGACTTTGCCTTTCATCCTTTCAGGGTCGATAAATTAAGTACCAGTTGCATACTGGAGATGATCTAATCAACTGGTCCCCTCCCCAAAAATTTCAGGCCTTGTGCCTAGAAAAGAAAACAAATATTTTCATATTAAAAAGATTCTGTTTTTGGAGAGTGGGGGTTAATAGTTATTTGTCAGCATCAGATTCAGTTACAGAAAAAGGAAAACAACAAAAAGGATGCTCGACTCTAACATTAATAAGATTACTGTGAAAGTTATTTGAACTAAAATACAATAAAATAAACAGTTTCCATTGCTAAGGAGAATTCATCACAAAATAACGAACAATTCACCTCAGCAGTTTGCTACAATATATCACTTGCTCCCACCCTGAGTATTAATGAGAAAGTTCAGTCCTATATTTAAGAGATGGGGAATTATTTACATTTGACGGATATTTGTCCTCATCTTGTTTGTTGTTAACACAACGTTTCGGCTGATATACCCTCCAGCCTTCATCAGGTGTCTTGGGGAAATTTTGAACCTAGGTTCTCATTCCTAAGGTATTTTTATATATTATTATTATTATTATTCAGGTCACCATATGCCCATGGCATAGTGGTTAAGAGCGCAGGCTACTAACCCCAAGATTCTGAGTTCGATTCCAGGCAGTGATCTGAATAATAATAATAATAACATAGAAAAAATACCTTAGAAATGAGACCCCAGGTTCAAAATTTCCCCAAGACACCTGATGAAGGCTGGAGGGTATATCAGCTGAAATGTTGTATTAACAACAAACAAGATGAGGACAGATATCTGTCAAATGTAAATAATGTAAATTAGAAAGTTATACAATATTCTTTTATTAAATAGAGAATACCAAACTCATTCCCTATGGATACCGTATTTATTACGAGTGGCTTATAAACGTATCTAACGAGTGAAAGCGAGTTAGATACGTTTACAAGCCACGAGTTGTAATAAATACGGTATCCATAGGGAATGAGTTTGGTATTTTATTTATTACACACGAATAAACGACCATATTTTATTAACCCAATAACTAAATTCTTCACGTTTAGTTGTAACTTATGAATGACAAAAGTAGTGCCGTCACCGTGACCTCGGGTCATCACCATGAATTGACCAATCAGAAGCAGCGCTGTCACCGTGACCTCGGGTCATCACCATGAATTGACCAATCAGAAGCAGCGCTGTCACCGTGACCTCGGGTCATCACCATGAATTGACCAATCAGAAGCAGCGCTGTCACCGTGACCTCGGGTCATCACCATGGATTGACCAATCAGAAGCAGCACTCGCAGTATCTGACATGTTAGATACCAAAAATATCTCAAAGTGTTCTCACTCACATGTGTGTAATAATACCCAATTATTCTGCCACTCACCATAACCACTTCCTCAATGCTACATGCTTCCTGCTGTGATCAATCACAAAAACAAAAAAGACTAATGTTGCCAATCATACTTTATCCATCATCGTTGTTTTTATGCCCTTGTTAGCAGGAGTTGGATGAGACTTATTGAAGCTGAATGCCCTCCACCGTTTTTAAGTAAGATTATTTATATTCTACAAGTCTTCACACAAAACCAGAGCTATGGAACATATTGATTACACAAGCAGAAGACAAATGTACCATAATGCAATACCAAGGTGAACACACTCACAAAGATAGGTTCTGTAGAGTTTCCATTTACAGAATTTCAGCCACAGGGTATTGGTTAACACAGAGGCAGTGGTAGAAAGACACAACCTGAGGTACCACACTGAGGGATGGAACCCAAAACCACATGGCTACAAACCAAATTCCATATATCCACACACCCATGCCACACAAGAAATTACTAAAGGCTGTATATTTGATTCGGTCAATATTGGATTGGTTAATCATTTACAGCCAGCTCCTAAGATCAGGAAAATATCCAATCCTTACCAGAGGACTGAGTGAATCAGTAAGATGCAAGCAATGGTCTGTATTGGTGAAGTAAAAAAAATTTTTTTTTTAATAAAAGACTTCACAAGTGGAATAAATTTGCTGTTAGAAGACAAGCCTGAGGTTTTGAGGCTGAATCTGTCATCATCATCATTGTTCGACCGTGGTTGAGACAATGGAATTTACTATGTTACGCCAGACTTCACAGTCCATCATGGCATTACGGAGGTCCTGTTGCTGGATGCCTGTATCCCTGGAGATTACATCAGGGTAGGAGAGTGTGTGCCCTCTGGTATCGCGAGCAGATGGCTTCCAGAGTAGAAATTACCTCGTTTTCAGCTCTACAACAATGTCCAGCAAACTGGACTCTTCTACCTTTCACAAGAGATGATACAGGTGGTAATTTCCCATATATTTGTACTTTGGTTGGATGGCGCTTCCACGAGAGATTTTGAGCTCTCATAAGGAGGCGAGTGTAAGTTCCATCCAACCGCCTCTCAAGCTTCTTTGATGACATCCAGGTTTCTCAGCCATATAGTAGAATCTGTTGATGAAAGATGAGATGGTCACTAAAACTGCCGAATAACTATTTTGGAAAGACTGAAATCAAGGAATTAATTTTCCTCGTTATCATTGCTCTCAATGTATTTTTCACTATAAAATAATACATTTTTCTCAGAAGGAAGCCTTTTTGTACTTAACTAGAGTACAGTTTCAGCCAAATTTCATAAAATGAGTCTTCCCTGGTATATAGATTATCCAGCAGAGTCATTTATGACAAACAGCCTGTGGGTTATTCAGTAGAGCTGTTTGTGATAAACAGCCTTTATTTAATAGTTGAGTATTTGCATGGTTTATTGACAAATTCACCAAAATACCCCAACTTCAATAAAACGGTAAATGAATCATCAATCGATCAATGAAGCCTCCAAAACTAAATAAGTTTGTTGCTGTTTAGCCTCAGGTCAGCTCTGGTCAAAAGCATTCCAGGATCATTTTGTTTTCTTTTCGGACATAGTATACCTCCTCCTTCTTGTCTTGAGACAGCATTCACCTGGGGTGGGTTGAGCTGGCTTCATTCATCCTCAATGCTGCATCTCTCACAAACGCCAACCAGGCCTGGCAATTTGAGGCTAACGACCGCATGATCTCCAACCACTCCTTATATTATTCTAGGTATACTAGAATAATACCATCCCATTATGTCTTTTCTTTTGTGAGAAAATAAGGTGTGATTCGAGGGCAGCCAGGTGACAATGTAGATGTTCACTTAAGGTGAAGTTGAAAAGATAAGTACAAGGAAATTGTTTATACTCTTTGATACAAAAAATTCCTCTGCTAAAACTTCATTTTCTTCAGGTAAACATTCTTGTAATCCAAATAATTCAGAACCCTATTGAGCAATTTGGGATCTAAAAACTTGTATGGTGCCATTTTCCATCCACGAAATATCAAGAACTTCAAATCAACCCACTGGTTCTGTTGGCGAAGCTTGTGTTCCTCTCATTTCTCAACATAAATACAAAAGCCTAAGTTCCACAGATGTTTTGATGAAGGTTCTTGAATGTGTTTTCAGTAAAGGAATTCATTAATTTTTGGTTCTTGCTGTTGGGGTTGATGAATCTGAAGTGTTTCAAGACAAATTCTGGAAAAACTTTTGCAGAATTGAAAAACTTCATTTGCTAAAAACAGCAAAAATAACAAATATATATTGTTGTGACAAAATTTCCTTGATTTTGAAGAATCATAAAAGGACATTTTTTCATGCTCTTTCCATTTATCTCCTGATAAATGTAATGACACATGAAATAACTTGACAAGTCAGATGAGATCACAGACAAGCAGACTTAATTAAAGGCCATCACCTAGACAAGTAAATGGAACACATCATTAATGAGATTATCAACACAGATATTTCAAGAACTTTGAGACAGATCTGGCTCAAGAAAGAGAAGTGGTGCAGCAAGAATGAACACTGGCAGAATCTTTAGCACGCCGGGTGAAATGCTTAGCGGTATTTCATCTGCAGCTACGTTCTGAGTTCAGATTCCGCCGCGGTTGACTTTGCCTTTCATCCTTTCGGGGTCGATTAAATAAGTACCAGTTACACACTGGGGTCGATGTAATCGACTTAATCCGTTTGTCTGTCCTTGTTTGTCCCCTCTGTATTTAGCCCCTTGTGGGTAGTAAAGAAATAAAAATGAACTCTGAGGATGGTAGAAGCATCTGGCCAAGAGTTGCAAACATCTGACACAAAGCTCATGGGAACTGAGAGGAAGAGCAAAGACCATCATAGTAGCATCGCAAAAGACAGAGTAAATAGAAAGCACATCTATGGTTCAGACGCCAAAATGGTAGCAGGCAAGTCAACCGAGCGGCTCTTCTCTGGATGTAGTACAGGATGTCAGTGAGCAGAGTAGCAGTTCAATCTCAAATAATGGTGCAATATACCACTGTGGGCCCACTTGAGCCTTGTGAGGCATCAGAAGCCATTGGGGACTATAATTTCTCCACGGTTTGTCTTTGGGATGTGGTCCTAGCTCTGCAAAGGATGTTGCTTTCACCAGAAGAGATCCTCAGTAATAATGAAGCACAGAATTTGGAGCAACTTGTGAGGACTGGGGTTGAGTACCACTCGTGGTGAGATTTTGAAAGAAACTGAAAAAGTAATGGTTGAAGAATGAACAGAAAATGTTTGATGTCTTTGTATAAATAAACCTATCTAAAATGTTCAGTTGATAGTAGTGGGGGGGTTCATTTAGCCCTAGGTCAACTAATCCAACAGATTTAAGATGAAAAACAATCCGGCCATGACCATCTTATCATTTTTAAGAGTACCTTGGGCTACATTACCCAAGGATTTCTTTTCTTTCTTAAAGACAGCAGAGTGTAATTTCCCTATTTTGATTAGTTCTTTTCCTTTTAAAAAAACAGTAGAGGACAATTTAAATGAAATATAGCTGCTGCTATTGTATCTAGCAGATCAAGCAACCACATAGAGGTTTCTTTGTTGCTTCATAATTAATAGTAGATTTGGCATTTGTAAAGATCAAATCTATTTTTCTGCTCGCTCCATCAAATCCAGCAAAATTTTTTAGTAGCATTTTTTTAGAAATTCAACATGTATTCTAAAATATACAAGAACAACTTTCTAACTTTAGGAAAATTCATACAGTTCCCAGAAAATGTAAACAGACTGCAACCTTTGGAGGATTTTTTAAATAAACTTGACCATGTGTGATTATCTACATTGATCAAAACAAGGACAAAACCAACAGGAAACCTTGGCAAACAATTTTTTTGTACTTTCACTTCCACTTTCAAATAAATGAAAACTGCTTTTGTTAACTGTTAACTATTTTATGTAAAAAAAAAAATTAAAAAAAAAAAAAATTTAAACAGATATAAACAATGAAAACAAATAACAAGACATTTGAAATTAATAAATATTGGGTTTTAAAGAATGAAACTAAAAATAGTTAGAACAGCAGGGATTTTTTGTTTGTTTTTAGTTTGTTAAACATTGAAACAGACAAACTAATGGTTAGAAAATGACTTTTTTTTTAAATTCACAATCATTTTCAATTCAACCCACGAATGCCAACATATATATACACACACACACACACATATATACTTATCTATATTCAGGGCATTACTATACATAAATGCCTCATGCTAGGAGGGACTCTTAAAGTCAAAACTACTATAACAAACACATTGTACAATGTGTTTATTATGGTAGTTTTGACTTTAAGAGTCCCTCCTATCGTGAGGCATTTATGTATAGTAATGCCCTTAATATAAATAAATATATTTAAAGGGAAAAATTAATAAATTTTCCCCTTATGAGGTTTTTCACGCTAACTACTTGATAATTTCTTATAAAGATTTTATCCTATTTTTAAATTGTGTGTGTATATATATATATATATATATATACATACAGTCGCAATGAGGATATTTAAACCTCTTATAGGGATATTTTATCCAAGATACACTGGTTTAATATATTATATTTTGAAGAGATATTTCTTCAATGAATATATTATATAAAATATTGTAAAACATCAAACATTATTATTGAGTTAGAAAACAGAGAGATCTAATGGATACAAATTAATTTATTAATTAATCAACATATTCAGTTACAACTGTTTCATTTCACAAACAAAATTAAAATTACAAAACATAAATATATAATTTTGCATTTTAAATACCATGTATGGAAAATCAAAGTATTCAACTACAAAACATTGTAGGTGAATATTTTGATTAATTAATAAATTTGTTTGAAACCATTAGATCTCTCTGTTTTCTTAATCAATAATATATATATATATGATATTTGTGTGTGTGTGCATGTATGTATATATTATATATATATATATATATATATATATATATATATATATATAATATATATATATATATATATATATATATATATATATATTTGGTGTTTATTATTCTTTGCAATTGAAAGTGTTATAGGGATGGTGTCAGAAATGTTAGTTATAAAGGAATTTAATTTGGTTTTTTAAAAAAGACATTGAAAATTTATGACAACATACTTTCCAAATAAAGGAAAAACACCTACAGTGACTGTGTTCTACAAACACTGCTGACTGAGTCCCAATTCTGTTAATGTGCCTTGTTATTCCTCCCTCTAAACACCCTTTTCTCAGTATCAAATTTATATGTTTAATATAGAGGTCAAAAATCTAATTGCAAATACTAACTTGGCAAGGCCAGGACATAAGCTCAATGAATAATTAACCCTTTGACCCCTGACCGCCTGAACCCTATTTGACCACAGACCTGGTACTCCACTGATGCTACAGTATAGAGAAAAATAAGCCACCCACTGGTAAACCGGTGTTATGGGCTCAAAGGGTTAATAATACTATAAACGTTTCAGTAAATATGGGAGGCAACTCTGGACGTGTGTCTGACCTTTTCAGCAAAATAGACTTCACTGTTGCTAAAATAATAAAGAAATTACTAAGAGTAAGTACAGTGTAGTAGCCTTGTAATTGCCACAACCAACTCCTGCTCTACAAAGAAGAACAGTAAGTTACACTGCTCCCTACTTCAAAGAGAATGTTCAAACACCAATGCTAGTAAACAATGTGTTAACATAGGAAGACAGTTTTGCTAGAAGTAAACCCTAACTTCTAACCACCACAGCTAAGTAGCATACTGGCTGAGAAAATACAGAGATTAGCTAAGATTTGAATTTGTAAGAAACATGAGTTCACGCTAAGAGTTGCTGAAACATGGAACAGACTGCCGGCATCAGTTGTTAGTTGTCGGAGCACTGCATCCTTCAAAACTTCCATGCTTCCTGAGATTCGCCAACACTACACCTGATTTTCTCCCCTCCGTACACACGCAAGCATGTATCTGACTCATACACTGTTCACTTCCCAGACATTTGTACATTACTGCATATGCTTTATACGCACTTTTGACAAGTTGTGGTGCACCTGAGCACTGTATACAATAATTTCATTATTATTATTATTATTATTATTATAAGCTTTTGCTCAAAATGAGGAACAGATTAGCCAGTAACAAATGAAATACACTGAACTCATTTCTATTGCCTTCAGCTGAGAAAGGATAGTATTTCTTGAAAATAGAGAGAACATCAATGGGCCACACAATGTCAGCTAGAGGGTACATGGCTAAACCAGAGAAAAGTCATATCCTGCCAAACCACTAAATAAGAAATAATTCAACAGATGAAGATATACGAAGATTTGAGCAGAGTATTTGAGACTTTAAAGACAGTGAGAACCTTACAATGGATTTAACTAAAATGGTAAACCCCGCTCAGAGGAGAGTCTACACTGGATTGAGTAATTGACAAATGGTCCTCAGAAGAGTATCTTGACAATGAGGTTGGTCCCCTAGAGGCTTCCAGATAGGTCAAACATTTCTTGCATATCAGATGTATCTCAGGTAACCATAACCTCTTAACTGGTACTTCATCAGCTAAGATGATGACGGTTCCAGTTGATTCGATCAACGGAACAACCTGCTCATAAAACTAACGTGCAAGTGGTTGAGTACTCCACAGACACACATACCTATTTCTTTACTACCCACAGAGAGGACAAACAGATTAAGTTGATTATATCAACCCCAGTGCATAACTGGTACTTATTTAATCGACCCCGAAAGGATGAAAGGCAAAGTCGACCTTGGTGGAATTTGAACTCAGAACATAACGGCAGACAAAATACTGCTAAGCATTTCGCCCGGCGTGCTAACGTTTCTGCCAGCTCGCCGCCTTTTTTTTTTTCAGATAGGGGCGAAGGGAAATCATCAAGACAATCAGTCGATCCACAAGATCATCACTCTCCATACATACCCTTAATGTAATTCTCAGGGAGATTCAGCGTGACACAGAATGTGACAAGGCTGACCCTTTTCGAAATACAGGTACCATTCATTTTTGCCAGCTGAGAGGACTGGAGCAATGTGAAATAAAGTGTCTTGCTCAAGGACACAACACACTGTGGGGAATCGAATTCACGGCCTTGTGATTGTGAGTCGAATGCCCTAACCATTAAGCCAGACACCTTCACCATAGCTTGATAGTGCTGTAAGAGAATGCTATTGAAATAGATCTACTTTTAATGTGGCAGTGCAGATTAGGATTTTTAAAAAGAAGAATCTATCTATGTGTTGTTAGTGACATTTTGCAGATTAATAACACTCAAAGATCACAGTCCACAGAAATAACTTCTCTCAAACCAACAAAAACTTCAGACTTGGTACCAGCTTCAAGATAAACAAGGACACAAAAACACAAACTCAACTCTAAATACGTTGGAAGTTGTTCAGCAATTCATCTTCGTTCGACAATTAGTAACAACATGTTCAGATTGTTGCTAACTCCTTAACACTTGACATAAAAACAAGCTATAAATACCTAAATCAGTTGAATTGCCTTTGTTATTTGGTTATATTTGGTGGTAATAGAAATACTTCTAGATCATAAAAAATAAAAAAAAAAGAAACTGAATCTATCCAATTTAACCATAACATAAGTACATCATAACCTGTTAACGAATCAAACCGCCTAAAATAAATTCTACATTTATTTTGCAGCTTATTAACAAGATGAAGTATAGCAGTGAAATTATTTTCTCAAACAATCTATGATGCAAAGTAATCGAAGATGTTTAATTTTTTTAAAAATATCGAGTCATAAATAAGAAAAGAAAAAACTAGTTGGATTGAATTAATATCCAATCAACTTCCAAAACATAATACTTCTATCTCATCCTATAAACTCTGCTAATTATTTTCCTATAGATCCACAACATCTTAAGTGTTTTACTAGACTAGAGAAGGATAAATATATCCCACACTAACTCAGTTCTGTTTTTTTTATTTTAACAGATATAAATCAAATACTATTTCTGACCCAATAACAAGTCAAAAATGTAGAGATAATCTCGCAGAAAATAAAATTAAAAAACATACAATTCTGCTTTATCTCAATCAAATATGAAGATTTATTTCAAAAATATTTGATATCTCAGAAAATGAGAGCTGGACCTTAAAACAGTTTGTTAAGATAGCAACCTCAGACTTAGAACACAATAATATCATACAAAATATAAACATACTGGATCACAACAAAGATCAAAAACAAAAAAATCTCAGATGCTTCAAAAACAGTAACAAGAAGCCTGAACACCAATGTAAATAAATCTTATTATATTAACCCATTAATGCATAGTATTCACAAAAAAACAAGACAGAAAATAGGTTACAAAATATTTAGTTCCATTTTTAACCCTTTCGTTACTGTATTTCTGTTGAGATACTCTGTATTTCTTTCAATTATTTTAAATATAACAAATAATTTAGTAAAATAACATTGTTATCATTCAGCTAGTGTTAGGAACGTAAATTGTGACTAAGGTTTGGTGGAAGATTTTAATTCAAAACTTATGAAAACAAGACATTTGTACTCAGAGAGCCAGAGGCAGTTTCAGCCAGGTTGGTAACGAAAGGGTTAATACTGTTCAATATAATTAGTAACTTTTCATTAATTACCAAACTATTTTATAATCATCCGTTTGTGATTTTTTCATTGGTACTACTCATTTAATGAAAATTAAATTGTGTGCATTAATGGGTTAATGATTTTTAATTAATTACATCTTTAGTAGATTGGGTTTAGTATAAGTAAATCAAATACTGTTAGTATCAAATTATACCAGGTAGTTAAAAAAAATATGAGTAAAAAAAAAATCAAAATTTTTTATGAAAATGATGTAAAAGTCATTTTCAAAATTCAGTGCGTCTCCTTTGCGTGTGTATGAAACAGTTCAAAGAGAGTGTTATACTTTGGAAAAATAAAATTCTTTGCAGTTTGCATTCATGATTTTTGGTAATTTCATTGATTCAGTATTATAGTTGTCAGTTGACTTACAAAAAAATATGTTCCTGTTAACCCTCACTATAACTTATCTTAACAAGAACCAAGTATACAATTAAAATAATAATTAAAATCTGTATAATTCAGACTTCAATCATATTACATAAGACAAATCACAAAAAAAAAAAAACATGTGTCTTAAAACTGGACAGTAATAACTTTCATTTAGCTTTTGTGGTAAACATCATTCTCCAAATATTTGTATTTCGGTGAGAGATTAACATTTTAATTAGTCAGATCATACTGAGTTAATTAAAACACTCAGTAATGAATAAAAATGCCGGCAGCAGATCTAGCATATATAATGATAGAATTCTTTCAATTATCATGTGTAAGAATCGAAGGTGTAATTTGGAATATTTTGGTGCTGGAGCTTACCTTTTGGCTGGAGCCAATAAAGGTGTGACAGAATTAATTAGATTTTTTTTTTTACATATTGTAAGACATTACACAGAGATCAATGACATTTCTTCATCGATCAATTACTTAGGAGTCATTGTCTCATTCGACTACATTTTTTAAAAATGAGTGCAAAAGAATATGATTAATAGGAAATGAAATAAAACAGGGGGAAACTTTCCCCTCGAGATATTAAAAAAGTTGAGTATGAACATTTGCTGCCTTTGATATAGTCATTAGTTGGTGCAGCCTGTACAGAGTTAGACTCAGTTCGTATTAACTTGATTTGTAGTCTTCATCACGAAGGGACCCCAAACGCCTTTAGGGCTTTTACCCTTCCCTGGTAATGCTACAGAGAAAGAATGTAGTAAATATATACAGTGCAAGTGGTAGCTTGTAAACGGTTTTCATCGATGGAACAAGAATAAATGAAACAGTTTCCAGGAGAGAAACCCTTCCTCCTGCGGTCAATTATTCATTGCACATTTGCTCTATCCATAAAAAGCTCGTTAGAGAGATTTGCTTTGAAAGAACTGGAACAGAGAAGGTTCTTTTAAATAATTACAATTTCTTTCGGTTTTGTGCACGCAGACACACACACTTTTACACTAAGCACTCACTGTGAAACATACGGAATCAAAGAGAATCGTTTTCTGACCCAAACCAAAAGGTGTATCCCCCAAGCCAAAGCAGAATAATAGCAACCGCGGGGGGATAACCATGCATCAACCGACCCATCGTTCCGATCCCCGTAAGAATGAAAAAATAAACCAGCAGACCCCTTTTATCATTACCCTCTTCAGACTTTTTGGATTTCTTCTTTTTTAAGGAAATATCTGAAAAAACAAAAACAAACAGAAAAAAAACCCTTTTAGTTCTATCTATTAGAAACAAAAATATTGTTTGTCAATTTCTCTTACCTCAAATCCAACCCTCTCCAACTGAATTCTGATACTTTAGGTCCCAAGCCCCTACATTCCAAACTTAAATCCTAGAATTTTACTTACTGTCCAAATTCTACATTCTAAGCCTAAATCCTTTGTCAACAGACTGGATCAAACCTCTACATTCCAACCTGATATTTAGTGTGTCAAGTGTAACCAGCTCACTTATGAGGACCCCTCACTCATTCTAAGATCAAATCTAGATTCGATATCAAATAAATAAAAAAAAAAGATGCTAATAATGCAATCCATATTGAAAACAAATTATTTTTGACAAGCTTTTTCCAGTTTATTCCTAAGGAAAAGTGTAGCTCTTAAACTAAAACAATCTTAATATGTCTGTCCCCTCTATGTTTAGCCCCCAGTTGGCAATAAAGAAATAAATATGTACTTCAAAACCTCAAACAAAATCCACAGCCGAAGCAGTTCAATTAATCAGATTTGAAAAGGTGTATGCTGGTGTGTCATGAGGTGCAGTAGAGACTAAAAGGACACTCCAAAAAGGGTTTTTTCTGACAAAAGCTCTAGGAACACCTCTTTCTGTTATATTTCGACCAATAAAGTTTATACTGATGCAGATCATTTTTGCCAACAAATTCTTGTGGCTACCCCCCTTCCATTTCCATTCACTGTTTACTTTACCAGTTCTATCATGATGTATGTTGTATAGTATCTGTGTCCCATTAAGCAACATTCCTTTAGACAACAAATCTAAAACCAAACTGCAACAGCTTGCTGATGTAACTCTGACAGTGTGGGAAGCTACCAAACCAAACCAATTTCCCCTATTTGGTGTCAACATTGTCATCACCATTATCAGTTAAGGCGGTGAGCTGGCAGAAACGTTAGCACGCCGGACGAAATGCGTAGCCGTATTTCGTCTGCCGTTACGTTCCGAGTTCAAATTCCGCCAAGGTCGACTTTGCATTTCATCCTTTCGGGGTCAATAAATTAAGTACCAGTTACGCACTGGGGTCGATGTAATCGACTTAATCCGTTTGTTTGTCCTTGTTTGTCCCCTCTATGTTTAGCCCCTTGTGGGTAGTAAAGAAATATATCATTTAACCTGTCTTCCATGCTGGCATGCATAGAATGGTTTGACAGGAACTGACCAAACTAGAGGATTGTGCCAAGCTCTACTGTCAGCCTTAAACATGGTTTTGTGGCTGGTTTCTACCTTTCCTAACACAAAATACTAAAAAGGTCAGACAAACTCAACAGGAAACAAAAGGTTAAAAGCTGATCAACACATCATATGACAAATTAACTTACCTTCAAAATTATTATTATTTTTTTTGAATATCTCAAAAGACACACATAAGACTGTATACAACAGCATGTAACAATCGAACTGAAAAACCCTTCTCGATAGGAAAAGTCCAGGACAGGCGATAGTAAAACGCCTATGTCTACAGGAGACATGGGTTCATGTCGTATGGGCAGCTTTCAACTGTTTCTCTCCCAAAGGGTTTTTCAGCCTGATATTTACATACTGTTATTTATAGCTTTATGTGAAATGCTTTGAGACATTCCAAAAAAAAAAGGAATCAGTTTATGTTCTTTTGAAAGTTAATAAAATTCTTATGACATCAACTTACCTTTAAGTTTCTTTATACAATCTTTGTTTTTGTCTTGGACGTATCCTTCATTGCATTTGCATGTATATTTTCCTTCTAGGTTTTCACAGGTACTTACTTCTGTGTCACAGTCGTCGGTATTCTCAGCACATTCATCAATGTCTACAATACAGTGTTTTATAAGAAGTCATTTTGAACATTAACAGTTGCATCAAAAACAAAATCATAAATCCAAGTGAAATCAAAATTGCTAACGAGGCCGATGACAGTACTGCCTGATTGGCCCTCGTGCCAGTGGAACGTTAAAAGGACATCCGAACGTGGGGTGTAATCGGCCCACTTATGAGTACCCCTCATTCATTGGACAATGAACTTTGCTTGTGAAGACCTATTGAGGCAAGTGAAATCGAATCAAAATCACTGACCTGGCCGATGACAGTACTGCCTGATTGGTACTTGCACCAGTGGAACGTTAAAAGCACATCTGAGCATGATCATTGCCAGGACTACAGATTGGCTCCCATGCCAGTGGCATGTAAAAAGCACCATTTGAGCATGATCATTGCCAGTGTCGCCTTACCAGCACATGTGCCAGTGGCACATGAAAAACAACATTTGAGCGTGGTCGTTGCCAGTGCTGCCCGACTGGCTCCCATGCAGGTAGTACATAAAAAACACCTTTTAAGCGTGGTCATTGAGAGAGAGAGAGAAAGAGAGAGTGTGTGTTTGTGAGCAAACATTGAAATTCTATAGCCTCAATTGCTGTCATCTGAGTGAAATAATAATGTAATGCTGATGTAAATTCCCCTACATGGATAACAGCTGAGGGTTAATGACTATACAGCCTCAAATAAGTCCCCATCTAACCCATGCTAGCATGGAAAAATGGATGTTAAACAAATGAATTTATTCATATGAAACACCTGATCTGGTTACTACAGCTAAGTGACTGAAGAATCAATTATAAAAGACAAATCTTCATGAAACCACAGAAGCCATACTAAAACGCTTGTCACTTCCATTTTAAGCTAACAACAGGTCAGCGTTTGAAGCCAAAAGTTGTGAAGACTCAACAAGTCATTGCAAAAACCAATTAAAAAAATCTATCTTAAAAGTAATTTAGAGATGCAGCATGGAATTTTGTCAGTGAACATGTCGCGATCTCAAAGTGACGAAAATATTTTGGCAAATTAAATTTAAATGTTGAAGTGAATCTAACGGTTTCTGGCTTATAAACACCTTCCATGCTGCAATTGTTTTCGTTCCAGCAAACAATCTCAAATCAGGTCACTTGCTATGCAAGTACATCTCTGTAATATCTTAAAAGTCTCTGATAGAAATAATTTTTACTTGAAAATATGGAAGAGGGGAAAAGAAAACCAACTCACCAGAACATTTACCATCCACTGGACGATAGCCATCAGCACATCGAATGCATTTTTCTGGACCATTTCCAGTACAGCCATCACAAGAAAGATCACACCCTGAACCACAACAACAAAAATATAATATTTAATTAAATGCAAAAACATGTCTGATTAGGAATATTTAGTTTCAAACAATAAAAAAAACCATAAGTTGGAACTGTGGACAAAAAAATAACTTTTCTGTGATTGCCTTTGTAATGAAATACACACAATGTGTTTTTATGAATTTTGTGAAAAGCATCAATTTGGAATGATTCAGCAAAATGTTTAGCTTTTTTGTTATTAGGTGCTGGTTGATGAAATTAGTATCAGACAAGAACTGGAGTTGATATTATTTCAGGTGTTGTACCTACAGCAGAAATATCAGGCCTTGTGTGTATTAGTAGAGAGTATTATACATACATACACACACATATGGAGAAACAAATTTAGCTTGTTCATCAACTTTCAGATATTAGAATGCTAAATGAATAAATAATCCAACATTCTAATATCTGAAAGTTGATGAACAAACTAAATTTGGTTCTCCATTTTCTTATTTGTATTATAAAATAATGGTAAAATATTTCTTTACCTTTATCTGTTTAATACAATAAATAAGTTAATTGCATTGCAATTAAAAACATTTATGTATTAAGAATCTGGGTACTTTACCAACAGTATATTGGATAAATACTATCCCTTAGTGAGTTTCACCCATAACCCCTAACTTGGTGGTGTTTGGAATATAACAAAAAGGTTCTTAAATAAAATTATGAAGTGAGAGAGTTTGTAACTGGATCAGAGGTAGGAGTACCAGACAGGTTAGTGTCAAGAGATTAAAATGTAAAATATGTAAAGAACAAAGTTACTTAAATGTTACATCTCTCTTAATTACAAATTGAATTTAGTTGGCATGTAAAGAGCACCATCTGAGTGTAGCCGATGCCAGAGCTGGTGGCATGTAAAAAGCACCGTTCAAGCGTGATTGATGCCAGTGCCACCTGACGGACTCCTGTCCTGGTGGCACGTAAATGGCACCATTCAAGTGTGGTCAGTGCCAGTGCCACTTGACTGACCCCTGTGCTGGTGGCATGTAAAAAGCACCCACTACACTCTTGGAGTGGTTGGTGCTAGGAAGGGCATCCAGCTTTAGAAATCTTGCCAGATCAGATTAGAGCAGCCAAGCCATCCAACCCATGCCAACATAGAAAGCAGACAATGATGATGATGATGAAAAGAAGCTGCTTCTTTGTTGTATCTGTCTGGTAACAGAGATCAGTTTCAAACTGTAGACACAGAAACTTTGATCGAGTCCTCACTATTCTTATATGTTCATTCCTCAAGTGATTGTATTTGTGAAGATGAATATGAGAGTGAATGAAGGTTGCAAGAGTATGATAATATAAACAAAGTGACTGGAATGAGAGGATGGTGAAGAGGGAGAACAATGAATAGTAACAGAAGTGGAGATGGGTGTGGGTGGCAAGTGGCTTGGAGGAGAGGAAGTGATGGCTGGCAATTTCAGAGTTAGCAAGGTTTAAGGAGATGAACAGTAGAAACAAATAGCAAACTAGAAAGCCCTTAATACTCTATGATGTGTTCAGTCAACAATTTCTAAAAAGCCAATTTATATCAGTTACAGAAGACACATCAGAAGCTGGAGGATTGCCAGCCTACCCTGGCACCTAAAAAGCACCATTCGTACGTGGCCCGATGCCAGCGCCGCCTCACCTGGCACATGTGTCGGTGGCACATAAAAAGCACCCACTACACTCACAGAGTGGTTGGCGTTAGGAAGAGCATCCAGCTGTAGAAACACTGCTAGATCAGACTGGAGCTTGGAGCAGCCACCTGGCTTCCCAGACCCCGGTCGAACCGTCCAACCCATGCTAGCATGGAAAGCGTACGTTAAACGATGATGATGATGAAGAGGTTTATGAATTGGTTACATAGCTTTAGCAGCAGGCCTACTTCTCAATTCCTACAACTCATAAAGGGAAGAAAAAGAATCTGCTTTTACTTGCTTCAGAACAGTTGTTAAATATTTGTGACATTAAACAAAATAGTTTTCAATTAGAATACTTACGATGACATTCGTACCAACCAACTGTATTTTTACACCGGAAATTACCATTGCATGGGTTACCCAAACTACATTCATTAATATCTAGAAAAGAGGAGAAAATATACTTGTGTAATTTCAATATAAGACAGAAAATATGTAAGTCATCTCAATAAGCTAACTACAAATAGTTATTCAGTAAGGAAAAATAACATAAATCATTGAATAATATTACTCTGCCTTATTTTTATGATAAGTGGAGACAACTCTGTTCAGGTTTTGGTATTATTCTGACCTCATCAGCGAAATAAAAAATTCATCATACTTGCCAAAGTAGTAATGAAATATTCAAACTATAAAAACAAATCCTTTCATTATTAGATCGTGTAATTCTTTAACGGGTCTCATTCAAAACACTGAAACTATTTAAACCAGTGTTTGTCAACTTTTTTACCCTTGCGTAACCCTTAAAATAAATTACATGTCGCAAGGAACCCCTGCACATAAAAAAATTATATACCATACTTTTCTCGTATTTTTTCCATCATAGTTCATGAGGTAAATATCATATACACATATATATATATATATATATATATATATATATATACACAGACACATATATATCTTTATATATATTTATTTTTACACTCATTCTCCTATTTCCCTATATACTCCTTATTTCCTTCCTTTTCCAAAATAACTCCTCATATTGAACTCTAATATTTCCCTCTATTTAACCATCTCACATCGTCTCTGATGAAGCGATATCCCTAACATCTCAGAAACAGCTGTAAAACTTACTCTTTATAAATGTCCTGAAAATTCCACACAGCCTTGGCTTTGCTGTCTCATTTTCTTTAATATATACACACACACACACACACATATATATATATATATTATATATATATATATATATATATATATATATATACATATATATGGCTGTGATATTTTCTTGATAACATAATAGGGGTTAGATAGGACGATGTCTATATTACAATAACCAATAATGTGTTGTGCATGTGTAGTAATATTACAATCATGAAATTAGCATTAGCTTATCTCACTCTTTCTTGCGGAATCCTTATGAACCTTTTTCAGAACCCTAGGGTTCCGGGGAGACCCCGGTTGAGAAATGCTGATTTACAGAATGACATGATAATGGAAATATACTTACCATCACACCCATATTCATCTGAATACTTCCAGCCCTGACCACATTCATCACAGGTAAAAGGTGTGTTGTCTGTGCAAGATGTCTTGCAAGCTTTGTGACATACTAGAAATTAAAAAAAAAGAAGAAAAATATTCATTGAGAGAACAAAACACATTAGACATGTTAAATGTTGTCCCCGTTTTTGTGTGAACATGTACGAGTATACTGAAGCTGTGTCAGTATCACAGAAGGAAAATGATGATGATGATATAAACTTTTAAGAAACAACAGGAAATAGTTGGAACATAGATATATATGAAATGTGAAGGCACATGGCTCAGTGGTTAGAGTGTCAGGCTCACAATCATGAGTTAGTGAGTTCGATTCCCGGACCGGGCTGCGTGTTGTGTTCTTGAGCAAGACACTTTATTTCACATTGCTCCAGTTCACTCAGCTGTAATGAGTTGTGACATCACTGGTGCCAAACTCTATCAGCCTTTGCCTTTCCCTTGGATAACACTGGTGGCATGGAAAGGGGAGGCTGGTATGCATGGGCGACTGCTGGTCTTCCATAAAACGACCTTGCCCAGACTTCAAATAAAAATATACATATCTCTATTTTCCATACTGCATACAATTATTAACCACAACTTTCTCCCAAAGATTTTTACTCGTAAATGTTTTACCAAAATGGTTTTCACATGTGGTATAAATCCATTGTTACATATATCTATTAATCTTTTGAAGAATTAAAAATATGTAGAAAAATATGTGAATGTATTTGGTCTGGAACTTACGGTGGCACACTGTGTGTGTCTCATTTTTGTATCCTAAGTAAAAACCAACATCGCACTCATCACATAATTCTCCAACGTAACCATCTGTACAATTACACTTTCCACTGCCACCTCGGGTACCCTCACCCTGGAAAAAAGAAAAAGTAAAAATAAGTGTTTGTATAATCAGGGTTGTAGAGTCAGAGCTTACTTTACAATAAAATTTAGTAAAAGCTGGAAATAATTTGGGTAACAAAGTCAGTAAAAATGTACTGACCCCCTAACTAAATGTGACACAATGTTTCAGAATTTTTAATTTCACAAAAAGGGAAGCTGCATGTATAACACAAAACTTAGAAGCAGCACTAAAGATGTGCCGGCACACATGAGATTGAGACATGGCCAACCTCACGTACTTCTCATGAGGAATTCTGGAAGGAGCTTCATGAGACCACTGGTGAGACACTTCCGAAAAAACAAAGAAAAGCCATTGGAAAACTGATTATAACAGCGACTCCATCAATTCCTAGGGATATCTGAAGAAGGAATTTTTATTCCGAAATATCATATCAGACTACGGATGATGAAATTACAACAGTTCTTTTAGTCCACTGTTTGTATTATAGTGCATTGTTGTACCATTCAAAACTTTATATTCTTTACAAACAATACACAATGCTTCAAGCAAACTACAATACTCTCCTATCATATTTATTAATTAAAAAAATAATCAAAGGTGCAGGAGTAGCCGTGTGGTAAGTAGCTTGCTTACCAACCACATGGTTTCGGGATCAGTCCCACTGCATGGCACCTTGGGTAAGTGTCGTCTACTATAGCCTTGGGCCGACCAAAGCCTTGTGAGTGGATTTGGTAGATGGAAATTGTAAGAAGCCTGTTGTATGTGTGTGTGTGTGTGTTTGAGTCTCTGCTTGTCTCCCCACCATTGCTTGACAACTGATGTTGGTGTGTTTACGTCCCCATAACTGGATAGTAAAAGAGATGGAAAATACACAGAGAACCATTCTATAGAACTATATTACCTATAGCATTGCATATCAATAGAACAGGACCTATATATTTTGCTTTGCAAGTTCCTCAAAGAGTTCTACCTAAGCAAGGATATTCAAGCATTAAGCATTCTAGAGTTTGGCAAAAGAAAGGGGAAAATGTTAAAAAAAATCAAAGGAAAACTTCATACAATGCATTTGCCCCTCTTTTTGCATGGTCTCTCTTTTCCTCCATGACAAGGCTGACAAGTAGGTCCATATGTGTTCTTTGGACAACAAACTGAAAGAAATGTTTTAAAATAATTAGAATTAGTTTAAACAGCAAATGAATTTGTTTACAAATATAATTTCTTTACTGGAATGTTAAATCATCCACAATACTTAACTAGCATTTTTTACTTTATCACCTCTAGAAAGATGATAGGTGAAGTAGACTTTGACAGGATTTGAACTTAGATTGTAAAGGGTTGCAACTAGATCCCACAGTCATTTTGTTTGATGTTGTGATACAGAGCTTCTCAAAATGGGTGGGACCGTCCTCTGGAAAGAAAGGTAGAGGAAAATTTCATATGGTCACTGGGGACAAGGGGCAGGGTGAGGTGTAGACCAATAGATATATCTATACATTTTCTTTTAGTTTTTGTCAATTTCAAAATTAACTTTAAGCCAACCACTTTACAGTGTGTAGGAGCTTTTTTTTTTGGAGGGGGGCACCAACACTAGTGAGGTGGCCAAGTAACTTGCAATACAAAGAAAAAAAGAAAAATCCCCTTCAGCTGAGTGAGAACATATTTGAGAAAGGGGGAGGTGGCTTTGTGCCAAGTGTTGATGGTTAAAGTATGAATGAAGGACAAAACACAGGTGTCTTGCTATAGAGGAGATACATGGCTACCCTGCATTATATGAAGGTGGGTAAGGGTAGCTGGAAAGTAGATAATACAGTGGTGACAATATGCCAGAGTATATTCCCAACCCATGCAACCATGGAAAAAATGGGCATTAAGCCAAAACATGAATGAATGGAATTTGATAAAGTAAGAGAGCAGGCTAATCCATGTATACATGTTTGTTTCCCTTCATAACAGACAATTAAACATTACAGTTGCAAAGACAGGACTACCAATGCTGAAAAAATTCTTTGTAACTATTTAAAATGATTAACTGGAACTATTTGTTAATATGGTAAATTGGCAGAACCACTGCAGTGCTGGAACAAATTCCTTGCAGCATTTTGTTACACTCCTTATATTCTTGAGTTCAAATCTAGTCCAAGTGGACTTTTACTTTTCATCCTTTTTTCTGTGATTGATAAAATAAGAACCAGTCAAGTACTGGAATCAGTGAAATTAAATGTTCCCTCTCACATATCTGGGGCTGAGTGTCTTTGTTAGAAATTATTAAATCTAACTCTAGAATAAACTGAACTTACTTCATAATACACTGTTCTTCCATTCCAATCAATGACACAAACCCCTACATTTTGGTCATATGTACCTTGCTATCACACTTTGGTTGTATGTACCTCACTCTTTCACTATGATCATAAGTACCTCACAAATGCAAACTGATCAGATGTATCTCACTAATAAACATTCATCATATCTACCCTGTGGATGAGTTCCTTTCAAGTGTTGGGCCTCACGGAGGCAATGACCAAGACCTTTGACATTATGTCATACTAGAGAAGAAGACCCATCAAGCCAAGTAAAATCACAGTCAAGACAGATACTGGTGTCACATAAAAGCACCTGTTACACTTTCAGGTTGGCGTTAGGAAGGGTATCCAGCCGTAGAAAACCATGTCAAATCAGATTGGAGTCAAGGCGGCGAGCTGGCAGAAACGTAAGCATGCCGGGCAAAATACTTAGCGGTATTTCGTCTGCCGCTATGTCCTGAATTCAAATTCAGCCAAGGTCGACTTTGCCTTTCATCCTTTCGGGGTCGATTAAATAAGTACCAGTTACGCACTGAGGTCGATATAATCATCTTAATACATTTGTCTGTCCTTGTTTGTCCTTCTGTGTGTAGCCCCTTGTGGGCAGTAAAGAAATAAGAAATCAGATTGGAGTCTGGTGCAGCCTCCCAGCTTTCAAGCCATCCAACCAATGCCATCATGGACAATGGATATTAAATAATATGTACCTCACTATTACACTGATTGTATGTATCTCATTCCCTTACAGAGATCACAGCTACCTCACTATTAACATTTTAGAGATACTCTAGTGTAATCGTTATCAATATGAATCATTTTCATACCTTTAGCATTTGTTATACAGAAATATTGAAAGAAATCTACACGGGTCTTTTTCACAAAATGCTTAAACCAGAAATTTTCAATCCTATCTTCAAACTGTTCCAATAAGCTGTGAGCCTGGAAATAAACAAAGCAAATAATTACATCACACGTTGCAATATATAATTTAGCATGGATATAGTTAAAGCGGTTAACATTAACCCTTTTGTTACAGTATTTATTTTGAGATGCTCTGTGTTTCTTTCAATTATTTTAAATATAACAAAGAATTTAATAAAATAACTTAGTTATCATTAAGTTAGAGTTAGGAACATAAATTATGACTAAGGTTTGGTGGAAGATTTTAATTCAAAACTTAAGTAAACATGACATTTGTATTAGAGAGCCAGGTTGCCACAGACCAGCCGAAGCTTTCTAAGTGGAATTAATAAATTGGAAACTGTACACAAGTCCATTATTGGAGCCTGGTGCAACCATCTGGTTCGCTAGTCCTCAGTCAAATCATCCAACCCATGCTAGCATGGAAAGCAGATGTTAAACGGGTTGGTATCGAAAGGGTTAAAAAAAAAAAAAGAAATAGTTGTGAGGTGCAGGTAGAGCTGTGTGGGAAGAAGTTTGCATCTCAACCGCTTTCCATGCTAGCATGGGTTGGACGATTTGACTGAGGTCTGGCAAACTAGATGGCTGCACAAGGCTCCAATCTGATCTGGCAGAGTTTCTACAGCTGGATGCCCTTCCTAACGCCAACCACTCTGAGAGTATAGTGGGTGCTTTTATGTGCCACCGGCACGAGTGCCAGTAAGGTGATGCAGGTAACGATCACACTCAAATGGTGCTTTTTATGTGCCATCGGCATGGAGGCCAGCTAGTTGCTCTGGCAACGAGATTTGATAAATGGAAACTGAAAGAATCTTATCATATATATGTAAATGTGTGTGTGTGTGTGTGTTTCTTGTGTTTCCTCGTCGTTACATTGCATGATAGTTGTAAATGAGTGTCAGTGTTACACAAGTGGTGTCATTCATTTCCGATATACTGCAGACGCATGTCTGGTCATGGGGAAATATTACCTTGCTTGGAAATAGGTGAGGGTTAGCAACAGGAAAGGCATCCAGCCATAAGAAATCTGCCTCAATAAACTCTGTCTGACTCATGCAAGCATGGAAAAGTCATTAAATGATGATGAAAGAAAGACCATATTATCACTGGCCGATAGGATTTTACTTATCCTGGTATGTGAGACAACTCCAGACATGTTTCAGTGTTATTAGAGATCCTCAGTTGAATACAGACCATGAAGCTCATTATGTACATCGTTATAAATTTGTATAAATTTACTTTATAATTCTACTCCTATGCAATATGAGCCAACAAGGAAGTCTCCACCTGCCAGAGATAGCTGCTATGGCTCCCTCAAATAACACTGTGCAGATTGTCCAGTTCTATTAGGCCTCTGTCTAGATGAGCACTCTACTATAGACTAGTGCTGGATTGACAATTAAGCAAAATAAACATGTGCTTAGGGCATCCGGGGGGGGGGGGGGCCAAAGAATTGGTAAATGGTCAACAGCACAAAAGAAATCACTTTAAACTTGCTAAAATAATATTCAGGATGCCTAATCTCAGCTAAGTGTAGAAGCAGATGTCTTTACATAAGATTCATTTTGAGAATCTGATCAAAGGCTTTGCAATTGAAGAAAAATAGGAGAAAACTCTTCAACATCATCATCGTTTAACGTCTGCTTTCCATGCTAGCATGGTTTGTACGATTTGACTGAGGGCTGGCGAACCAGATGGCTGCATGAGGCTTCAATCTTGATCTGGCAGAGTTTCTACAGCTGGATGCCCTTCCTAACGCCAACCACTCCGAGAGTGTAGTGGGTGCTTTTACGTGCCACCGGCATGGGGGCCAGTCAGGCGGTACTGGCAACGACCTCGCTCGAATCTTTTTACACATGCCACCGGCACAGATGACAGTAAGGCAACGCCAGTAACGATCATGCTCGAATGGTGCCTTTTACGTGCCACCGGCACTGAAGCCAATTAGCCGCTCTGGCAACGATCACACTGAGATGGTGCTCTTGGCACCCTACTAGCAAGGACACAAATGCCAGTAAGGCGACGCTGGTAATGATCACACTCGAATGGTGCCTTTTATGCGCCACTGGCATGGAAGCCGGTTAGCCGCTCTCAAATATAAATAAAGTGGAAGGATACAAAAATAAATTTTCCTATCATTGATGATCCATAAAGGTGCAATACAATAATATGAAACAAAGTTGTAAACAGGTATATCTCACACAGACGTAAAATATTACAGGTAGACTTACTGTTTTATCTTCTATTTTGTATAAATATTCTAATATTTCTGTCATACGCGTTTCACTGAAAATAAACCAAAGGAATAAATGAGATTATATATTTATGATGCATCGTTAATAATATTGGTCGTCATCATCATCATCATTACCAGGCTTTAGCATCCGTTTTCCATTCCAGCATGGACTGGGTGGCTCAGCAGGAGCTGAAGCCGTCCAAGACTTTGGACCTGGAGATCTCCATTTCCAGCGACTTCGAAGGCCACCTCCCAGTGGTGTCGGGCGTCAACGAAGAGCCCTCGATTACAAGATGACCAAAGTTTTTTTTTTCTTTTCCAAGGTCTGGGGTCTCCCGCCCCTAAGCCCTAGACCATCACCTAATCACCCTTACCTGTCTTGTTGCTTAACAATAACAACAGCAGGAGCTGAAGAACCAGAGGACTGTGGTGTCATGTTCCAATGTCTGCTTTGGTATAGTTTCTATGGCTTGGTACCCTTCCAAACATCAACCACTTTACAAAGGGTACTGGATGCTTTTCACGTGGTACTGGTACCAATGAAGTCGCCAAGTAATTTGTAAAACAAGACCCAACAACTGATGGGGGAGTAGTAGAGTGAGGTAGCTTTGTGCCAGGTGATGAGAGGTTAAATCATATTAGAAATATGGGAACAAGTGCCCTGCTGTTAGGGAGGTACATGGTTACTAAAGTTGGGAAAGACAGAGGGCAAAAGAATATCTAACAAAAATGTGAGGTTATGGTCAAATTAAACAATCCAAAACTCTACAGTAAATTATAATATTCACAAGCACACAAACAAGCAATCACAGAATTTTAGTAGTATTCTCTTATTCTCTTATATGTTTCAGTCCAATGACTGTGGCCATGCTGGAGCACTGCCATTGCAATCATCTTTCCACCTTTGTTGGAGTGGCTTCTGGTGAAGGATGGAGTTCGATGCTACTGCCCTCCTTTGAGTTTCTTGCCTAGATATTGGCTCATCCGGGATCTCGGCGAGCCAGAGGTCAAGTTCGCGTTTGAAAACGTCTACATCCACTCCATGGAGGCTCCTCAGATGCTCCGGCAGACAGTTAAACAGCTGTGGACTCTTGGAACCCAAGCTATTGCAGTACATTGGTCCTTGCCCAAGATGAAGCAGTTGGCACAATGGGGAGAGCACAGTGACGTCCTGTTCGTGGTCTGGTATAGTATATAGATTATAGTACAATGAATTAGAAAAAAAAGAGTGCTAGATAATTAATTAAATTTCGTAGAAGAAAAAAGATAAAGCAACTATTTTACAATATCACAAAACATCAGAATTTCAGAAGCTGTCCTACAGACTCAAATGCAAGAAGGAAAATGCCCCTTGTATTTGAATACTATGCAAATATTCTTTTAAAAAACTTTTCTTTTAACTTTTCCAAAATTTAATTGTTTTCCATACTTACAGTTGAAAAAGTCTCAATGACTGAAACCGGTACTGAAATGCTTTTCATAAAATTATTTTAGTATTTTCTACCTTGACTTTTTTTCCCATCTATATCAACTCGTGTGTTCCTTTTCAACCTTATCATCATCATTGTTTAACGTCCGTTCTCCATGCTAGCATGGGTTGGACGGTTCGACCGGGGATCTGGGAAGCCAGAAGGCTGCACCAGGCTCCAGTCTTATCTGGCAATATTTCTACAGCTGGATGCCCTTCCTAACGCCAACCACTCCGTGAGTGTAGTGGGTGCTTTTTACGTGCCACCCGCACAGGTATATATATATATATATATATATATATATATCTCATCATCATCATCGTTTAACATCTGCTTTCCATGCTAGCATGGGTTGGATGATTTGACTGAGGACTAGCGAACCAGATGGTTGCACCAGGCTCCAATAATGGACTTCTGTACAGTTTCCAATTTATTAATTCCACTTAGAAAGCTTTGGCTGGTCTGAGGCACCCAAATCCATGTGGTTACAAAAGGGAACTTTGTAACTACACATCCATATTTGCGCTCACATATAAGATGCACAGAAGTGAAGTCAAGTCACAGGCAGAGTATAGCAAGGGAGATAAACCTCATAGATGGCAGATATACAAATGTTTATAAATATTTCTGCACCATGTGCTGTGTTTTTGCACAAAACAAAACCAGTATGCTAGCGGAGTTTAATGTGATGGCCTTGAATTTTTACTCAGTAGTCCACACTGAAGTGGATCAAGGATAAAATTTCCAAAAGCCGAAACCCGGGTATGAGGATGTCCTAAACTGCATAATCTTTTATAGTTGCGCTTTTGGATGTATTAATTCTTTCCATTTCCTTGCCTGCTGTTATTTCTCCGTTATCTTGGTACTGTACAGTAGTTTAATCAAGACTTTAGCTCTTATTTCTAGCAGCATGATGTTTTTATGAATCCTTACACTTTGTGCTAATTTGTAAATTATAGCTAAATAATGCTATTTGCCTGCTGACCACCTATGCTGATGACTTTGTTCTAATGGCTGAGTCACTACTAGATCCAGAGGAGAAGTTTCAGGTGTGGAAGTAAGGTCTAGAATCACAGGGCCTTAGAGTCAATTTTAAATTTTATCCACATTGTAGTTGTGAGCCTCGTATCAGTAACACATAAAAAGCACCATCCGAATGTGGCTGATGCCAGTGCCGCCTTGACTGGCTTCCGTGCCAGTGGCATGTAAAAAGCACCCACTACACTCTCGGAGTGGTTGGCATTAAGACGGACATCCAGCTGTAGAAACACTGCCAGATCAGATTGGGGCCTGGTGCAGCCTCCTGGCTTCCCAGACCCCGGTCGAACCGTCCAACCCATGCTAGCATGGAAAACAGACGTTGAACGATGATGATGATAAAAATATTAACAGTCGTAACATCTTATTTCAAATTTTAGTGTTTGAATATTTTGTTTACATATGTACACACACACACACATATATATACATGCATGCATATATATACACACACATGTTTGCATGTATATATATACACACACACACACATACATTGTCATCATCATCATCATCGTTTAATGTCCGCTTTCCATGCTAGCATGGGTTGGACGGTTCGACTGAGGGCTGGCAAGCCAGGAGGCTGCACCAGGCCAGTCAGATCTGGCGGTGTTTCTACAGCTGGATGCCCTTCCTAACGCCAACCACTCCGTGAGTGTAGTGGGTGCTTTTTATGTGCCACCGACACAGGTGCCAGACGAGGCTGGCGAACGGCCACGCTTGGATGGTGCTTTTTACGTGCCACCGGCACAGAGGCCAGGCCAGGCTGGCACGGTATATGTATGTATATGTATATATATATATCATCATCATATGTATGTATATGTATATATATATATATCATCATCATTGTTGTTGTTTAATGTCCACTTTCTATGCTGGCATGAATTGGACGATTTGACTGAGGGCTGGCAAGCCAGGAGGCTGCGCCAGGCTCCAAACTCATCTGGCAAGGTTTCTACAGCTGAATGCTCTTCCTAACACCAACCACTCTGAAACTGCAGTGGGTGCTTTTTACATGCCAACGGCACAAGGGCCAGTCAGGTGGCACTTGCACTGACCATGTTCAAATGGTGCTTTTCACGTACCACCAGCATGGGAGCCAGTCAGGAAGCACTGGCATCGTCCACACTTGAATGGTGCTTTTTATGTACCACAGGCATGGGTGCCTGTCAGGCAGTACTGGCATCAGCCACAATAGAGATTTTACTTGACTAAATAGGTCTTCTCAAGCACAGTACATTACCTGACAATTGAACAGAACTCTTAAATGTAACTCTGGCATAGGCCATAGCCACAATCTCAGCTTGCCAGGTCTTCTCAAGCACAGCATATTTCCAAAGGTCTCGGTTGCTTGTCATTGCCTCAGTGAGGCCCAACATTCAAAGGTCGTGCTTCACCACCTCATCCCAGGTCTTCCTGGGTCTACCTCTTTCACAGTTAGAGATAGGCACTTCTTAACACAGCTGTCCTCATCCATTTGTAGCACATGACTATACCAGTGCAGTCATCTCTCTCACACACCACACCTGATGCTTCTTATGTCCAACTTTTCTCTCAGTGCACTTACTCTGTCCTGTATGCACACTGACATTACACATCCAGTGGAGCATACTAACTTCATTTCTTGCAAACTTACACATGTCCTCAGCAGTCACAGCCCATGTTTCACTGCCATGTAGCATGGCTGTTCGCATACATGCATCATACAGTCTACCTTTCACTCTGAGCGAGAGGCCCTTTGTTACTAGCAGAGGCAGGAGCTGTCTGAACTTTGCCCAGGCTATTCTTATTCTAGCAGCTACACTCTCAGAGCATCTGCTCCCACTGCTGACTTAATCACCTAGGTAACAGAAGCTATTAACTACTAGTTTTTCCCCTGGCATGTGATGGAAGCTTTTCTCTGCACATTTTCAGTGTTTATTGCCCCTGTGCATCTGCCACGCACAAAATCTATCTTCCCAGTTAACCTTCCTTTGATATTGCTGCACCTCTTATGTGTCCATAGCTTACACTGATTACATCTTATGGAGTTTCTACCTACACCTTTCCTACAGATCAAGCAGGGCCATCTACCTGAAGGGATTTGTGGTTTGTCTGCCTTCCTACTTACTAAGATTGGTTTTTGCTAGATTGACTCTAAGGCCCTTACTTCAACACATGAAACTTCTCCTCTAGATCTAGTAGTGACTCAGCTATTAGAGCAAAGTCATCAGCATAGAGGAGCTCCCTGGGGCAGCCTGTCTTGAACTCCTCTGTTATTGCCTGGAGGACTGATGAATAAGTGGGAGCTGAGGACTGATGCTTGGTGGACCCCTACTCCTACCTGGAATTCTTCACTATACTCGTTGCCAACCCTCATTGAAGTGAGGGACCCATGCTGGGTGCTTATGGGCCACCAATATGGGTGTGTTTACACAGCACTGGCATGAATGCATTTTATGGGGCAATGGCACCTGTAAAGGACCAGCCTGTATGTATGGATGACAGCGATTTTACTTAGCTTGGCATGTCTTCTCAAGTACACAAATTGCCACAACTCCCAGTCCCTTATTTCCTCAGCGAGGCCCAGCATCCGAAGATCTTGTCTCACCACTTCATCCCACGTCTTCCTGGGTCTACTCCTTCCCCAGGTTCTCTCCACTATTAGACCTCAGCACTTCTTTATGCAGCTGACCTCATCTACACACTTTACATGACCAAACCAGCAGAGTCTTCTCTATTGCACACGAGTATTTACCAAAATGAAGCAAACACAAAAAGCATATGTAAGAAACAAAAATCTGGACAAGCACCAGGCTGTTCATAGAAACAATTTCAAGATTCATCTCTCAACACAAAAAGATAAAAAAAGTCATGTAGGAGTGGCTGTGTGGTAAGTAGCTTGCTTACCAACCACATGGTTCCGGGTTCAGTCCCACTGCGTGGCACCTTGGGCAAGTGTCTTCTGCTATAGCCTCAGGCCAACCAAAGCCTTGTGAGTGGATTTGGTAGATGGAAACTGAAAGAAGCCCATTGTATATATATATGTATATATATATATATATATTATATATATATATATATATATATATATATAATGTGTGAGTGTGTGTCTGTGTTTGTCCCCACAACATCGCTTGACAACCGATGCTGGTGTGTTTACGTCCCCGTAACTTAGCGGTTTGGCAAAAGAGACCGATAGAATAAGTACTAGGCTTACAAAGAATAAGTCCTGGGGTCGATTTGCTCGACTAAAGGCGGTGCTCCGGCATGGCCGCAATCAAATGACTGAAACAAGTAAAAAAGAGTAAAGAGTAAAAAAAATGACAGGTTCAAATCCTTACCTTAGAGCATAACTTCCAAGCTTATTTTCTTCCCAGTTGGTGTTACCACCTCCATAGTTACCTTTTGCAGTTCTTTTTAAACCCTGTGAATAAACGGATGTTTTTGTTAAACTATAAACTAATGCACTTCTGAATACGGTTTGTGAATACATACAAATGATAAACAGAACAGCTCAAATGTTAGTAGAAAATCTGATTCAACAAATTCCGTCTGACCCATGCAGGCATAGAAGGTGTACGTTAAATGATGGTGCTAGAAACTTGCTTCTAAACCATGTGGTTAAGGGTTCAGTTCTCCTCTACAGCACTTTGGGAAAATGTTTTCTTTTATCGCCCAAAGCTTGTAATTGGATTTGGTAGATGGAAACCGAAAGAAGCCCATCACACATATACATATGTTTGTTTGTTTGTGTGTACCTTTGTCTTGATATTGTGTAAAGATTGTAAACGAGCATCATCGACATACAACCAATTTTTGTTTCCAGTCTTCTGTGAAAAACATGTCTAGTCAAGGGGAAATATCACCTTGATAGGAAACAGGTGAGGATACGTAACAGCGGGAAAGGTATTCGACTGGAGAAAATCTGTCTCAACAAATTCCGTCTGACCCATGCAAGCATGGAAAAAATGAACGTAAACTGCTTATATATATATATATATAATATATAATAATAATAATAATGAAATTATTGTATACAGTGCTCAGGTGCACCACAACTATATGTTTATATATATATACATGTGTGTGTGTGTGTTTTACACAGGTGAGCACATAAGTGCAAAACAAGATGGAAAAAATAGTACTCGAATACCAGAGGTAGAGTAATATGCTTTTTTTATTAAAGCTGTAAAATTATCGCAGAACTGGCCCGTTCGTCGGGCAGTTGTGATACTGAATTAAAATCGTGATTGTACATGTAATTCAAATACATGAATATTCGTGTATTTTGAAATATATCAAATAACAATATATTACATGCACAATCCCGATTTTAATTTAGTATTTTATCACAACTGTCCAACGAACGGGAACGTGAAACTATCGGTTACAGCTCTGTGATAATTTTACTGCCTTAATAAAAAGTATATATATATATATTAATGGTAAAGGCCGGTTTATGGGATTACATTAGGTTTCCAGTCCATAAAAGGTCTGGGTTTTGGGGATCTGACGATACACCATAAATCTAGACCCTTTATAGAGGGGACACCCATAAACCGGCCTTCCCCATTTTTAATGTATACTGCTCTACATCTTAGAGTGTGCTTCTTTCGGATTTACGTTTTCTACAAATGATATATATATATATATATATATATTATATATATATATATTATAGGGTGTCCCCAAAAAATGTATACACATAGTGGTTCGGCAAAAGAGAACGATAGAATAAGTACTAGGCTTACAAAGAATAATAAATTTACAATTATTTAAGGTGTGTATACATTTTTTTGGGACACCCTGTGTGTATGTATATATATATATATATATATATATAATGTATGTACAATGCCACAGTTCTTAATCTTATTTCTTCTCACAAATAAGTTATATAGAATTCTAATTGAAAGATATTTTTTAATGTTTTTCATTAACGGCCAAGTTTGCTTACAATGGAACCAACTTTGAAGATTCTTTGGCAAAGACTATAAACCCAATGATATAATGGCTGATATTACGCATATATGTTATTAATTTTGACACGTCACTTTGTCACCTTACCGACTTAGGAACGTTCTAGTTGATTCGGGCAGGGTTTGACCCCAGAACTTTAAAACCGAAATATCCATTCAATGCCAATACACATTAAATGAAAGGTGGGGGGGGGAAAAAGCCAGCAAGTGTTAAATAAAAGCAAAAATGAATTAAAAATCCAAAGGTTATTTCGATACAAACGGACGGTCGTAAAAGGTAACAAAACAGCATAGAATGATAACAAAGTGGCATGTCTCTAAATAAACTTTAACCCCCCCAATATTGTTCTTCATTTGGGAGCTTGAATGAGAATCGAACTGACCAGTCCAACTGAATTCAAAGACTCGTAATTCAGTTTCGCTCATCCTTCTTTCCAAAGCTACCGAAAGTTCAGCAACGGATTAACGACTTATTAAAATGTAAACAAAATTAGCAAGTTGGTCTTTATGAAAAGAAAATTTACGGCATGTAAATTGTATATTAGCTGAATCCCTTTAAGGGAGAGACTCTTTAATAAGTTTTTATTTGTATTTACCGTTCCGATTCACCTGTGTGTGTTGTATATATATATATAGGTCCCGGGTTGAGTCGGGGTTAACCACAGTAAATAAGGTACTCAATACATAGCAGAGTAAATTAATTTATTTTATAGAAGGAGCTTCTACAGGACCCTGTAGAAGCTCCTTCTATAAAATAAAATATATATGTATATATATATATATATATACAACACATATATATATATAAATTTAAAATGAGGGTAAGAAATTAGATATTAATTTAATTAACATCGATTTCACACCAGTGGTCTAGCATATATAAAAAAACTGAAGGTTCAGTAAAATTGTATTATATACATAAGGGTGTCCACAAAGTGGTTTCCCTGTTATATATATATATATATATATATATATATAAAGTTAATCCAAGCATGAAATGCCAATCCATATTCGTGAGAATTGCCACATATGAAGTGAACATGATTATCCCTAAACAGCTCTGAAGATCGATCAATGAAAAATATATCAAATTCAACAAGCCCCTTTTTTGCTCTGTCATAGAGGTGTGTTGAAAATATATATATATATTTCATTTAAGCATTTTTATAAGATTCAAAAGAATTTTCTCTAAAAAATATGTTTTTAGTTTCGTTTTTAGTGATACAGTCTGATAATCAATCTTGTATTCTTGCTTTATCAATACTGACGGTCGAGTCGTTTCATCGATATTCATTTTACCTTGCACTAATTTGTCAGTCCAGACGATATAATTACTGGTACTCATTTTATCAATCTCCTGAATATCGAAAGCTAAGTGAAACTCCGACAGGAATTGAACCTCAGAAACTGAACTAAAAAAATATATATATTTTCAAACGAAACAATCTTCCACACAACAAATCATCTTTATACTACACATTTCAACATCAACCAGTTTTAAATCACCAGGTCGTGGCCATGCTGGAGCATCGCTATCAAAAAATGGTTCGTTAACTGGATTTAGGGGCGAGTGTATTTTAGCAAGACATATTTTAGATTTTAGATCCGAAAGATGAAACAACGTATATGGTTGAAATGGAACCCACAAGTGGTAAGACCTGTTAGTGCTAAGAATTCTCATGGCAATGAATGGTATTTTGTTATATGAAAACAATAACATTTTTTGATTCTCAACAGAACGTGTAAATAATACTGACTTACCTCTCGATACCGCTCTTCGATATTACGACAAGCTTCACATTTTTTTATCATCGGATCCTCCTCTTTGGTGGAAGCATACACAGAAACCAAAAGGAAGACGAAGTTAATAGCTAAATATTTGCTCGATAGACTGTTCCAAAAATACATAATTGATTTATATAAAGTAACGATATATTATTTTTTTTATAAACAATGTGTAAACAGTGAATATATAGCTTTTTTTCCTTAGCAACAATAACAGAACGATTTATTGTTGCTAAAATAACCTAAAATGTTACTGGGGGAAAAACAGTGTTGTGGGATGCAAGACTAGTCACTACTGCGTTTAAAGATTACTATTTTGTTTTATCCTCTGGGAAGAACTGTTATAAATGAGAGACATGACATCGAAGCAGGAAGCTTTTATTTCGTTGCTGTCCAGGTCTTGGAGGCAGCTTAAATGTTGATGCGAACATGACAATCATCACAAACAGACACAAATGTCCATGTGTACTGAAGACCGGTTGAAATCAAACAGCCAATCAGATTGCGCCACGACGCTCTACCGGTGACGTGTTAAAATGTGAACCGACCTTTATCTAAACGATTTATGAGTGCCTTTTTCCTCTTTGCACCTTGACTTCGAATTTAAATAAATTATTCATTTAGATTTTATTGTGTGTTTCTTTAAAATGAATTATTCATGTTCCCTCCGAACATTTTATGCAGTTTAATTTAGGTCATTATTAAAATTCAAGAAGCATGTTCTTTCTATTTTTTTTTAACATTGTCAATGACGTTAGGAAAGTCATCCAGCTGTAGAAACACTGCCAGATCAGACTGGAGCCTGGTACAGCCTCCTGGCTTCCCAGACCCCTGTCGAACCGTCCAACCCGTGCTAGCACGGAAAACGGACGTAAAACGATGATGATGATGAATGGTTTAAAGCCTCTTTTATCATAGGGTGAATTGGTTGGAAGTGTGTCTAATGCAACATCTCTCTTTGCATCTTGATCTGATTTTATCTTCTCAGTGAAACCCAATGCTCTCAATTCAAGTCTAGCGTTTCTCTCTTAAGTCCTTGGTCTAATTCTGCCACATGTGTGAAATTATCACCAGCTCACTTTTTTTTTTCCATGAACATGCATCATTCCATTCTCACGTAGTTGTCCATCTTACATACATCCACCGACACCTGTGATGCTCAGTTGCTTTCACAACTCACTCATGCTTTTTTGAAATAAATTAAATCTACACAACCAACAATCTACAACAGCTTGGTCTTTTCCACTTGCATAATACTTCTTGTATGTTCTTCATATAATCTATATATATAAAGCTGAAGTTGTCTGTGTATGGCAGGTTTGGTAGCCTTCAACTAACACTATCTCCTCCGAGACCCCGTGGTGCAAGTTGACCAAAATTGAGAGTATGATAGAAGAAGGCTTGCTCTTCCTTCTGTAGAAGAAAAAATTCAAATTGGATCATGTTAACACCAAAAATTATTTACATCAAAAAGGTGCTTTTTTTCTATGAAAATCCCTATTTTTTACGATTTTTTTACTGCTGTGTCGCCATTTTTCGGTGTATTTCAACCAGAAAAATGTTCACTTAAAGAGAATAACAAGCTACATAATGCAAAATTTTTACTTTTCAAAAATTCTAATTCTAAAGGGTCGAAACAAACCCAAGCAACACCGGGTGATACTGCTAGTCAATTATAAAAGAGAGAATGAAACACTTTTCATTCCAAGAAATTGCAATTCCTTCATTAGTCTTCCATGAATCCTAACCTCTCTGCTATTACTCACAAAACTTGCACCCAGAAATTATACTCAACGTCCAAAATCATTCAAAAAATACTTGGCCTTCACTTCATGCATACTCATGCTGTTTGTTAAACTATTTTGGTAACTTGTGAATCTATAAGAAACCCCCACCTCATCAGTTCTTTTGTGTAGTGATTGCTAGTATCACATATCTAGTATTTATGTTACCTAGATCCTTTCTCTTATTGAGCAAGGCCATTGCTATATTTTCTATAGGGTTTTTGTAATTCCTGCAACTATATTAATTTTGGACTTTTTAACTTTAACCCTTTTGTTACTGTGGTTATTTTGAGATGCTCTGTGTTTCTTTCAATTAATTTTAAATATAACAAAGAATTTAGTAAAATAACTTAGTTATCATTCAGCTAGTGTTAGGAACATAAATTGTTACTAAGGTTTGATGTAAGATTTTAATTCAAAACTTATGAAAACGAGACATTTGTACTCAGAGCCACAGCCGGTTTCAGCCGTTTTTGGTAACAAAAAGGTTAAGGCTTTTTTTCTCTCAAGCCCAGTCACCTCTGTTTGAAACATTTTCTAAAGTACTCAGCACATTCTACAATGACTACTAAGTTATCAAGCAAATATTCCGTTAGTAACTTAGTTTTAGAATTATTTTAGGGTTACCTCAAAGGTTAAAATGAATGGAAGACTCACATTCACATCAAATGCCATGCAAAAGCACCTCTGGTCACCTGAAACCAACAAGGCCATCTTTCCTTTCTATAAATCAATGTACCCCAAAGTTAGCCTCTATCTCTGCCAAGCTCTTCAATCTCTCTCTCTCTCTCTCTCTCTCTCTCTCTCTCTCTCTCTCTCTCTCTCTCCTCCAATGATACTTTGGAAATTGTACATTGTGTACCATTCACAAGAAGGGCAACCTGTCAGTAACAGGATGTAAGGTCTCTGGAACACTTGAGGGGTGCAGGTCTTATCCCGTTACATTAAATTATTTGTCGATAGGAAAACCAAGACTTCGAATAACTTCAACAGCATAAAAAATATTTATTTTTCTGGATACGCAATAATATATATACATATATTTCCTTCAGGGCAAACCAGTAGCCATAGGCCATGGAGCTAGTCACAGTAGTTAAATGGTGTGAGCCAAATGCTGTCTCGTTCCAGTGTAGAGTGGCTTCTCCACATGTTGGCTTGCTTGGGAGAGCCGTGAGGACATATCCATTCAATTCAGCTGCAGCTTCGAAAGAGGTCAATCCAGCAGGAAATTTTGCTGTTGGTAGTTCTCTGTGCATGTGCATGAGGAAACTTCTAGCGGCATACTGGAAGAAATCCAACTCTGCACATGCGCGCTGAAGACTTCCAAAATGGCATCACTACATGTCTGACCCACCACACCAACTATTGAGATATCATTCCCAGTAGTGTTGCAAGATTTTAAAGTTAGGATAAGCAAGCACACACAAAAAAGAAAAGGGTGCCATGACACACAACAAACAATTTTTAACTCATTTCTCTTATATTGCACAAAATATTTCATTAATTTCATGTTCATTATCAATGTCATTATTTATGAAATGCACAACTACTGACATAAGTGTGATGTGAAAAAGATGAAACACCACTGGACCGTCCAGTGTCAGGAGGTTATTACGTTGGGGTTTGTTTTGGTTCTTCAGACATCAGTGGCCACCAGTACATCACAGGAGATTGAGCTGACAGCTCAAAAACACGACTCCAGAAACTTCTTCCAAGGACAAGTGACTAATGAAAAACAAGAGATTCAACTGTTATTGTACAAGTGAAGTAAAGAGGTAAAAAACATTGCTGTAAAGGCACCAATTTTTTTTTTTAAAAGTGCTTGGGTGATGGGGCAGCAGTTGCTCCTCTTACTCCCCTCTCAGCTACAACACTAATCATTCCTGCTTCCAACATCTCAAAGGTGTCAGAGATGGTCATTAAGAACTACAGTCTCTAACAAATTAAATCCATCTCCCTCCTTTATGACCCCAGGATAGCTTTCCTAAATCCAGATCTACTGGGTTTCTTAAATCCTTTCATACACGAGTAGACCACTAGGTAAATGCTCACCTATGAACTCCATCCATCTCTCATTTCTTTATTGCCCACAAGGGGCTACACACAGAGGGGACAAACAAGGACAGACAAAGGGATTAAGCTGATTACATCGACCCCAGTGTGAAGCTTTTACTTAATTTATCTACCACGAAAGGATGAAAGGCAAAGTTGACCTCAGCAGAATTTGAAGTCAGAACGTAGCAGCAGATGAAATACCTATTTCTTTATTACCCACAAAGGGCTAAACATAGAGGGGACAAACAAGGACAGACATAGGTATTAAGTCGATTACATCGATCCCAGTGTGTAACTGGTACTTAATTTATCGACCCCGAAAGGATGAAAGGCAAAGTCGATCTCGGCGGAATTTGAACTCAGAACGACAGACGAAACACCACAAGACATTTTGCCCAGCGAGCTAATGTTTCTGCCAGCTCACCGCCTTAGTTTAACAAGTACCACACTGAAATAAATATCATGATTGATGTGACTAACAAACCCCTCTAAGTCAAGGGAGAACCACAGCATATCTACAGTCTAACGATTGAAACCAGTGAAAGAATAAAAGCACAATCAAGTATCTTAAATTTGCTACGATGGGTTTTGTTTTTTGTCCAGTAGGGGGTCCAAGAATCACCCCCTTCACCAAGCAAGTAAGCTCGATGAGATTACCAGTCTAGTCACTGATAAACTGATCATGCAACAGGTTGTACAGGGTTACGTATTACCAGAAGTGGTCAAGAATAATGTGATGATTGCAGAGAGGGGAATGGTCCTCATTTATGGGGATTAGCTGCAATTATACTTAAAATAAGCAGCCTCTGATCAAACATGTTGCCCTTACTGGGTTACATTAGGCTTACTGGAAAGAGTAAACCTCAATAATAAAAATCCTGGTTTGATGCTGTGGGAACTGGCATGTAGCTGATGCAAGCTTCAAACAAACTTATATCATGGATCTCTACATTATCCACTGCATCGTTGTTTTCTAGACTGCTACATGGGGACATGTGACAGTTACCAAAAAACCATAATCTGCATGGAGTGTATGCAACCCATTCATTTTTCTTCCTTTCGTTACCCACATGCAGGTGATTGTTGGACACTTGCCCAAGGTGCCACGGCATGGCGCCTTGGGCAAGTGTCTTCTACTATAGCCTCGGGCCTACCAAAGCCTTGTGAGTGGATTTGGTGGATGGAAACTGAAAAAAGCCCACCGTATATATGTATATATATATATATATATATATATATATATATATATATATATATGTGTGTGTGTTTGTGTGTCTGTGTTTGTCCCCCTCAACATCTCTTGACAACCGATGCTGGTGTGTTTACGTCTCCGTAACTTAGCGGTTTGGCAAAAGAGACCGATAGAATAAGTACTAGGCTTACAAAGAATAAGTTCTGGGGTCGATTTGCTCAACTAAAGGCAGTGCTCCAGCTTGGCCACAGTCAAATGACTGAAACAAGTAAAAGACTAAAAGAGTAACCCCTGTCAATGAAAGATCAAAAAGCTAATGAAAGATCAAAATGACAAGGCCTAATTGGGAGCCCGACCAAATTAATTAAGTTGCAATGCTGCATTATTCAGACATATGTAAATTGTATAATTTCAAGCATAATGAATCTTCATTTGGATGTAAAAGAGAAAAGTGGTCATTCCTACACAATCTTTGCAAAAATAAGACTATCGAATTTCATCAAAAGAGACTGTTATGGGAGATTAGTATCAGAAACTAAGATGAACTGTTTTTTTGATTTATTAGCAAATTTGACTGAGTTTTTCTGAATTAGATCTCTTCTTCTGCAAAACCTAAGTATCGTATTGCCAAAAGCAAAGACAGATTGAAAGATTTATCCTCTACTCAAACACAAATACAGTTTTCGTTTTTGGAGGTTTTTCTTTTCTTTTTAATAATTCTCTGATAAACCAAAAAGGAAAATATGTATTTTATATATAAAAACAAATGCAATTTTCTGTAGCTGCAAAGCTATTCTTCTCTGGTTTTTCTCAGAATCTTCAAAGGCTAAGAAAAAGAATATCTCGAGATTGGTTGTGAAATATAATACTTCAATAGTTTAACAGCTGAACTTTTGATTGAAGTTCATCAATTGAAGTGTTTTAGAGAGTCCTGATTTCTTTTGGTAAATAATTCAATGGATCTTTGTCCTGGATAAAGAACAATATTGTTTCATCTGTGAATGATAATTTAATAAGCTAATTATATTAAACTCTGCTAAATGAGGTGGCAGTTTTAATCTGTGTCTAAGAAAATGTGTACATTCACTGACACCACGCACACATATGCCTACTTATTCATGCACCTTCCTGCTTGGATCATCGTTATCATTGTCGTTGTTATCACTCTCAT